>NW_006408589.1:13624399-13684855 GCF_000296735.1 Chrysochloris asiatica | reverse complement strand
TATTTTTCTCAACTCCATTGTAAAGTGTTTTGAGACATTTTATAATCATTTTTCTGAATTCTTTCTCAGGTATCTCCAAGGCCTGCCCTCCTTCCAGCATGGAGAGGTCTACTTCTGGTTCATTTGTCTCAGATATTTTATCTTTTTTCTGGACATGTGCTGATATGGTCATCTGCTTTTGCTACTTGGATATGTTTAATGTTTATCTCTGGCCCTAATAATTAATTAAGTATGTGTTTTGGAAATTTTATGCTTTTTGATTACCTCCAGGAAGATGTGATCAGGATGTGGTCTTCCCTTTTCACTCTCCATATTGCTTAACTCAGAGTAACTTTTTTGAGCTTTAGTTGGGCCTGGGCCTCAGCGTCAGGCCATTTGGGCCTCGGGTGGGTGGGTTGGGCCTCAGACTGGTGGTTTGGGCCTCAGGCGGGCGGTTTGGGCCTCAGAGGGCCTGGGTATCAGCATCTGGGCATTGGGTGGCTTGGGCCTCAGTGGGTGGTTTGGGCAGATTGCGCCTCGGGGGACCTGTGCCTCGGGGACTGGGCTGAGGGTGGGTTGGGCCTCAGGGGCCCTGGACCTCGGCGGCGTCTGGGCCTTGGTTGGGCCTAGGCCTTTGTGACCAGTCTGTGGGCGTGTTGGGCCTCAGGGCAGGCCTTGGCCTCAGTGGGAGTGTCTGGGCCTTGGGAGGGCCTTGGCCTCAGTGAGCGAGCCTGTGCCTTGGGAGTTCCTGAGACTCTGCAGCTTGGCAGAGGGCTGGTCTAGGCTGGGGCAGAGGACTGGGGGTAATGGCTGCAGGGAGGTAGTGTCTGTATTTGATGATGTAAAAGATGCCTCTCTCAGTCTCTCTGTACTGTGAATACCCCGAATTTTCTGATATCCATACCTATATCTCTCTCTATTTGTTCGGCTTTGTTAGTTTATGCTTCCTTTTCTCTGGAACTGCACCCTTCTAAGTGGGGTTGCTCTGGCCCTGCATTCCAAGGTCTGCAGGGGGCAGAGGCACTTGCCGGCGTGGGCCAGAAGCGGGAGCCGCGTGCAGGCAGGCACAAGCTCAAAAATGCCTGTAATTCCTCAGCAATTTGATCTTTTAAAAAAAGAGTTCAGAATGTTGAAATATAAGATCTTATGTTTGTTCAAAGGCTGTCTGTTTGATAGACAGAGGTTTCCTATGTGCGATTCCACCCATTTTCCTCAGAGCCCTACCAGAGCTGCCTGGTCCGGGAAGTTATGGTCCTCTTCTCCCTCTACAAAGCCCTTTTAACACTATAATATCAAATAAGTGCTCAGAAAGCCCCCACTCTGCAAGTAAGCCTTAACACAATGGCATTCAGTTCTAGCTCCATGGGCTGGCAAACGTAGTTCCCCCAAGTTCCTGGAGGCATTTTACTCTGTCAGCTAACCAACTGCCCAAAGGGAGCATTTTTCTCACTTTGTGGGCAGGGAAGTCTACCACTCTGTTTCCTGTCATACTCTTGACTCTGCTGCCTCTGTTGCCACCTTTTCTCTGCTGCTCCTTCTTACCTAATCTTACTGTCTCTGGTGTTAAAGCTCTCTGTATCCTGGATTGAGGAGACTTCCAGTGCAGGAACTTGGTCCAGAGAACATGCTCCACTTCTGTCTCTTCTTTCCAGATGGTCATCAAGTCCATCTTTCTGCCCCTTGGATGAATCATCAATAAGTATAATGGGATGGTAAAACTGTCCAATCCCCATGTAAGACTTTCATACCCCTTATTTTCATGGTACCACCCACACAAAATGAGTCCTGGTATGGCACTGTAAGATAAACACTGGACTGCTAACTACAAGGTCAGTGGATTAAAACAACCAGTTGCTCTTCAGAAACACTATACAGGGTTGTTCTGATCCGGATTGGGCTCAAAAGCACTTAACACACTTAACAACAACCATCAACTCTACAATTGTGCTACATCAAGAACTTCATTCTTCTTGGGTCAACTATCAACACTCATGGAAGCAGCAGTCAAGAAATCAAATGACGTATTTATTGCATTAGGCAAATCTGCTGCACAAGACCTTTTAAAGTATTGAAGAGCAAAAATATCAGCATTAGGACTAAGGTGCGCCTGACTCAAGTTACGGGTGAATAAGGAAGACCACAAAAGAATTGATGCTTTTGAGTTATGTTGTTGGAGGAGAATATTGAAATTACCATGGACTGACAAAAGATCCAACAGGTCTGTGTTGGAAGAAGTACAGCCAGAATGCTCCTTGGAGGCCAGGGTGGCCAAACTTTGTCTTTTATACTTTGAACATATTGTCAGAAGGGAGCAGGTGCTGGAGAAAGATATCATGTAAGGTAGAGGGTCAGAGAAAAAGAAGAAGACCTTCAGTGAGATGGATTGGCCAAGTGGCAGCATCAGTGGGCTCAAGCGTGGCAACAATTGTGAGGTTGTCCCTGGATTGGACAGTGTTTCATTCTGCTGTGCATAGGTTCGCTATGAGTCAGTACCAACTCCATGGCTTCTAACAACAACAACCTATTTATATTATTAGCAAGCTATCCAGTTCCCTTGGTGGGACCAAAGCACCTCATATTTGTATAGTCTGGCATTGTACTATAAGCACTGAACTACCAACTGCAAGATTGGTGGTTCAAACTTGCCAGTTGCTCTTCAGAAACCTTTACAGATTCATTATGCATCTGAACTGATTCCATGACATGCAACAACAATACTGAGTTTATGGGAGACACAAAAAACATAGCTAGAGGGCCCATGCTGAGTAATTTAAAGCTCTAACTGCCCTTTAAATTTTGCACATTACAAAGCTGTGGGTGTTGCTTTACAAAATTTATTTGAAAAATATAGTGACTCTCACTGTGTTATTATTGTTAATAATAACTTTTTCTCTCTGCCCTCCCCCCCCCCTTTTTTTTTTTGACTCTTTATATGACGGGTGTTTCAAAAAGTTTATGGAGAAGTAGAATGAAAAAGATAATGGAATTTCTCCACAAACTTTTGGAAGCTCCTTCATGTATGGGGGGAGGGGGAAGACATGAATCTTAATCCAAAGCATGGCATTGCACTTTCAACACTATGTAAGTTTTTTTCTCAGAGTATTGCCCCAACTTCAGCTCAACATCAAGCTTCCTTAAGGATCCAAGAAATAAAAAGTGTATAAGAAACCTTACTTTTGACTATCTGAAAATCTCATTTCAAGTATATTTTACAGATGTATAATCCACATGAATCCCTGAAATAGAAAGAGTGATCTAGAGTCTCCAATCTGATGCTTGTTATTTTCATAGAAATACTTACATAATAATGGTGAAATCAAACAACTGTCAACTGAGAGACAGCATTAAAGTAGGGATAAGAGTGTGGACCATGGTTCCAGACCCATGTAAATGGATGCTTGACTTTTTCTCCTTTAGAAAAGAAAACCTGTTCTTCTGAGGTTGGTGTGAAAATTTGGGCCAAGGGACTATTAGGAAAATCTCAGCACCTTGGGAAAGCCTTGATAAGCATCAGCATATGGAAAGATCAGGAGTCCTGGTGCAGCTCTGTAGGATAATGCACTGGACCACAATGACTATTTGAAGCACAAGATCATCAGTTCAGACTCACCAGTGGCTCCTAAGAAACCCTATACAGGGTGGCTGTGAGTCAGAAATGACTCTATGGCACCTAACCACATGGAAAGACCATGAGTTTTGCAGTGGATCTGGGTTCTAATCTTTACTACCTGTGAAATGTTTATATGTTATCCAACTCTGAGTCTGAATTTCCCATCTGTAATTTTTTTTCTTTAGCATGCCTTTAAAATAAATACCTTATACATCATGAATATAAATAGATTCTAGGTAAAACATCCCCGTTTGCCAAATTATGAGAACTTTAAAATATTTTTAGTGGCATTCATAATGAAAACTTTTAGAGATGAAAGAGTCAGTGTTTACTTTTAAACTTTAATTTATTGATTTATAATGTTTTAAATCAAGTGATATATTTTATCAGAAAATGCAACAAGTATTTCATGAGATACTTCAATTTTGCATTTAAACTCATTGTCAATGTCTTTATTATCTAATGCAAGTATTCTGAGCTCTCACCGTCACTTCAATCCAAGGTTTTGTAATATAGCAGTCTATTGATTCACAAGTGATGCAATATTTGTAAATTTTATTTCAAACCAGAAAAACCCATTAGAACTCATTGTTGTTTTCAGTCATCCTATAGACAAGTATTTAGTATCTCGGCAATAAGTGACTACTTTATTGTTTCTTAAGAGAGATATTCGAAAGAAGTTTTCAGATGCCTATTTGTAAGCATTATAAGACCCAGAAAAATTACAAAAAATTGTATTATTTTTAAACTCTTTTTACTTCCTTTAAAGTTGCTTCCAGTTTATTCAAATGGTCTCCAAAAAGTTTGCAAAATTACATTGTTGAAACACACAAACCAAATAAAATTGATTACTTATTTGCCATATGTTATCATACTGTGGTCTTATTCGCTCACCAATTTTCTCAATATGGTAATCTGCATTGAGACTTCATGTCTAAAGTGTTCATTGGTGAAGCTCTGCTATGGCGCTTGTTAAAATATGCTTAAAAATACCACCCTATGCATTCCCATTTTCTGTACAAAGTAAAAGGTGTGTGTATGTAAAAGGAATTGAAAACAATGACATTTTTCCACAAACTTTTTGAAATCCCTTATCTTGGTGTAGCACTGTGGGTTAATGTGCTAGACTGCAAGTCAGTTTGAACTGCAGAGTTCAACTGAAGTATGGTCAATTATAAAAAGGCTACTAAATAAATCCCCCTGCTATTGAGTTGATTCCAACTCATAGCAACTCTGTATAGGGCTTCTGAGGCTGGAAATCGCCACAGAAGCTGACAGTCTCATCTTTCTCCCATGTAGCACTTAACAACATATGAATGAATTTATGTGTATGTGTTCAAGCTCATCAGCTGCTCCTCGGAAACCCTATACAGCGTCACTATGGGTTAGCTCATAGGCACTTAACAACAGCAACATATATATGACTGGTGAGCTTGAACCACCAACATTGTAGTTCAAACTGACTTTACAGTTCAACACATTAACTCGCAGCACCGCAAGGACTAATTTATATACAGATATATATGTGTTGCTGTTGTTATTGTTGTTGTTAGGTGCCATCGAGTTGGTACTGACTCATAGCAACCCTATGCACAGCAGAACGAAACATTGCCCGATCCTGGGCCAACCTCACTACTTTTGCCACGCTTGAGTCCATCGATGCTGCCACTTGGCCAATCCATCTCATTGGGGTCTTCTTCTTTATCTCTGACCGGAGGGATACCAAATATGATATCCTTCTCCAGGGACTGGTCCCTCCTGACAATATGTCCAAAGTGTGAAAGACGAAGTTTAGCCATCTTGGCCTCCAAGGAGCACTCTGGCTGCACTTCTTCCAAAACGGATGTATTGATTTTTTTAGCAGCCCATGGCACTTTGAGTATTCTCCTCCAACACCATAACTCAAGAGCATCGATTCTTCTATGGTCTTCCTTATTCACTGTCCAGCTTTCACATGCATGTGAGGTTATTGAAAATACCATGGCTTAGGTCAGGCGCACCTTAGTCCTCAAGCTGACATCTTTGCTCTTCAACACTTTAAAAGGGTCTTTTGCAGCAGATATGCCTAATGCAATACATCATTTGATTTCTTGATTGCTGTATCAGTGAGTGTTGATAATTGATCCAAGAAGAATGAAGTCCTTGACAAATTCAATCTTTTCTCCATTGATAAGAATGTTGTTTATTGGTCGAGTGGTGAGGATTTTTGTTTTCTTTACATTGAGATGTAATCCATATCAAAGACTGTGCCTATATATGTGCCTATATCAAAGACTGCCAACCTTGCAGTTCAAATGACAATGTTGTTGTTGTTAAGTGCCATTGAGACGGTTCCGACTCACAGCAACCCTGAACAGGATTTCTCAGGCTGTAAATCTTTGCGGGAGCAGAAAGCCTCCTCTTTCTCCTGTGGAGCAGCTGATAGTTTCAAACCGCTGACTTTGCAGTTCGCAGCCCGATTCGTAACCACTATGTTGTTGTTGTTGTTAAGTGCCGTCGAGTCGGTTCCGACCCATAGCGACCCTGTACAGGGTTTCCGAGGGTGTAAATCTTTACAGGAGTAGAAAGCCTCATCTTTCTTCCGCGGAGCGGTTGGTAATTTCGAACCGCTGACCTTAAGGTTCGCAGCCCGATTCGTAAGCACGACGCTACCAGAGCTCCTTCGTAACCACTATTGTTGTTGTTGTTGTTAAGTGCCATCGAGTCGGGTCCGACCCATAGCGACCCTGTACAGGGTTTCCAAGGGTGTAAATCTTTACGGGAGTAGAAAGCCTCATCTTTCTCCCGCGGAGTGGCTGGTAGTTTCGAACCGCTGACCTTAAGGTTCGCAGCCCGATTCGTAACCACTACGCTACCATAACCACTATAAGCACCCTAAAATGGAAGAGCCAAACTTTCAGAGTTTGAAGTTGCTGCATAAGGTTCTTATATGTTGTTGTTGTTGTTGGTGGTGGTGGTGGTGGTGGTAGTGGTGTGCTTTGGAGTCAGTTTCAACTCATAGAAACCCTGCATAGAGTTTCTGAGACTGTAAATCTTTATGGGAGCAGAAAGCCTCATCTTTCTGCTGTGGAATGGCTGGTAATTTCAAACTGCTGACCTTTAGATTAGCAACCCAATTCGTAACCACTTCGCTACCAGAGAGGAACAGAATAATGCTACAGCCAGTGCTTTTATATGTACTCACTCAAACTTGGGAGAAAACCCCCAAACAAATGAAAACACGGCTTGGAAGAGCTGGTTCTGCTTCTTTGTCTTCATCTTTTTTTGTATTTGTTTTTACATAGAAAAATATACCTGTAGTTTAACTCAATGTACTCACAACTGCCAAATGTGTGCTTGTAACTGAACTTCAGGAGAAGCATTGCCAGGAAACTGTCTACTAATGACAAGATCTGCATATTTTAATGAGGCTGCCAAAGTAGAAAAGCACATCCACTCTGGACTCTCCTTACAAATGCACCTCATTCTGTTTCCCTCCACCCCTTATAGACTGCACATTGTTTCCCTTCATTAACATATGATAACTGGAAATGAGTTTTCTATCACTATCCACCAGCCAGATGTGGCTTGACATTTTCAGAGTTCAGATGAAAACCTAATAGCCTCTCTGTGGTGACTCTGTTTTGTGCTTATTCTAATGATGCCCATTCAGTCAATAAGGTGCTGGTATGGCCACTATATTAAATAGCACAGAAGTAAAGGTGTAGCTAATTGAAAAATAAGTAAAGCTATTAAAGACATTAGTGCTGAACTATTTCTAATTATGTTTTTATCTTTCTTACTTGCTTTTATGATATGTGTCCACAATCTAGTTCTGTCCTTTGCTCTAATATGTCAAGCTTTCTAACTCTCTTGTCTCTCTTGTCACTGAGCACCTACCTGCTGAATGCTTAGCACTAGATTAGTCATTTCATATGCATTATTTTCTTTATTGCTCACAATGCTATAAAATAATCATGATTAATATTGATGATTATATTTATGTGTATGTGCATGCAAGGAGCCCTGGTGGCACTGTAGTACAAGCGCTGGATTGCTAACCACAAGGTTGGCAATTTAAACTCACTAGTCACTCTGGTAGCGTACTGGTTACGAATCGGGCTGCGAAATGCAAGGTCAGCAGTTTGAAACTACCAGCTGCTCCGCGGGAGAAAGATGAGGCTTTCTGCTCTCTTAAAGATTTACAGCCTCGGAAACCCTGCTCAGGGTCGCTATGGGTCGGAACCAACTCGATGGCACTGAACAAAAAGAAGTCACTCTGTATGGCGCTGTGGTGTAATGTGCCAGACTGCAAAGCCGTTAGTACTGCAAGGTCAGCAGTTCAAATTCACCGGCTGCTCCTCGGAAACCGTATACAGAGTCTCTATGGGTCGGAATTGACTCGACGGCACCTAACAACAACAACAGTCACTCTGTCCTGGTGTGGCACTGTGAGTTAATGCAATGGACTGAAAAGTCAGTTTGAAACTCAGGGTCAGTGGTTCAAGCTCACAATCTACTTCTTAGAAACAATAAACAAGGTTGCTAGGGATCAGAACCAACTCCATGGCACCTAACTTAACAACAAGTTGTGTAGCACTGGTGTGGCACTGTAGGATAAGCATTGTACCGCACGGTCGGTTTGAACCTCAAGCTCAGCCGTTCAAACCCACCAGCTTATTCCTCAGGGTTCCTATGGGTCAAACCCGATCTGAGGGCACTTCCTGGTCCGTGATTCAAACTCGCCAGCGGTTCCTTGGAAACACTGTACAAGGTGGCTGTGGGTCATAAACAACTTGATGGTACTTAACAACAAACAACAACAATATGTTGGAATCAACTCCATGGCAGTTAACAATAACAAAGAAACACTTGGGACCAAGAAATAAACATTTTAACAAGGACTTCAGCTGATTCAGCAGTAAGTGCTCAATGGTTACGTGCTCAGCTGTTAACTTAAAGGTCAATGGTGTGAACCCACCTGAAGCTTTGGGAGAAAGGCAGACATGCTGCATCCATTGACTGAAAGGTACACAACAGTTCTTCAGAGGAACGTTTGTATCCTACTATGGTAGCAAATAGCTGGTCAGAGGGAAATAAAAAGTGGCTATAAGACAGGGGCAAAAGGGTGAAGTTGGTAGCGTTATTTTACGATTCTACTTTGTTAATGTTATTTTTTGAAAGGTTAAAATAATGGATCCATTTATCACAGTTCCTGACCATTTGGAATTCTCACAAATAATGCTTGTTTGTCTGAAGGACACAACAGTGCATTTAGGTATCAGAATGTGGATTTTCTTTCTTATTCTATACCTATATTCTTTAGAATACTTCTAATATTTTTTATTGTCTTGTGCAGTTTCTTTCCCCAACCCTCCCCCCAAAATTAACCACAGAGAAAAGTGAAACATCATTTGACAAAAAATGTATTTTAATTTTTAGAATAACTACATAAACATATTCTGTGCTATCAGAGATGAGATCTGAAGGAAGTTTACTAGAGAGACATCATTACTTTGAGTGTAGGGCTTGGCAAAGTACCGCACACAGATCAACTCTGGCCCACTACCAACCTTTGTATGGCTCACTGGCTGAGAATGGATTTCCTTTAAAACAAACAATTCTTTTTTGAAAAAAAAAAAACACAAATTGTTTTAAAAAATCAAAAGTCTAATAGTCTAATTTGTGACAGGTAAAATTTGCTTGAAATTTGAATTTTAGTGTCCCATGAATAAAGTTTTCGGGGAGCAGAGTCATGCTCATCAGTGTATGTATTGTCTGTGGTTGTTGTCATGTTACAAATGCAGAGATCTAGAATTACAACCGAGACCATATGCAGCACTCCCTGCTTGGCGCCCTATAAATTGCACTGAAGCAGTTATAACTTGACAACATTTCAAGTGCCACATGTGTCACCTATCTGTGTGAAAAGCCATTTTCAAAGATGAAATATGTAAAATCTCATTATAGATCAGCATTAACAGATGAACATTTGCAATGAATTCTGACAATCGGGACCACTAACTTTGAACCCCAATTAAGCAAAATGTAAGCACATACACACAAAAGGAATTTCATCCTTCTCATTAGTAGACTTGTATTTTAAAAATGTGTACTCAATTATTAATACATCCTCTTCTCACTTATGGACTGTCTCGTTATTTGCTATTTCACGTTTGCTATAGTATGAAATCTATATTCCAACTAGTTAGTGCATTCACAGTGTATGTCTGAAGTAACAAACACTGAGGTACAAGACAAGAGTAATGCTGGCTGTGATAGTTAAGATTGTGTGTCAGCTTGGCTGGGCCATAATTCTTAGTGGTTTGGCAATTATGTAATGATGTAATTTAGCAGTTATACAATGATGTGCTTATAAGGTGCCGTTGAGTTAGTTCGACTCCTAGCAACCTTATGCACAACAGAATGAAACACTGCGCAGTCCATCCTCACAGGTGTTACCCTTGAGCCAACTGATGTTCCCACTGTGCCAATCCATCTTTTGGGGGGTCTTATCTTTTGCACTGACTTTCTACTTTACCAAACATGATATCCTTCCCCAGGCACTGGTCCCTCCTGATAGCATGTCTGAAATGTGAGAGACCAGAAATGTTCTGGCCATACTTCCAACACAGATTGATATGTTGTTCTAGCAGTCCATGATATTTTAAATATTCTAACACCATAACTCAAATCCCTCAATCCTTCTACAGTATTCCTTATTCATTGTCCAACTCTCACATGCATATGAGGCTACTGAAAAGAACTTGCCTTGGATCAGGTATACCTTAGTCCTTAAATTGAAATCGTTGCTCTTAAATACTTTAAAGTGGTCTTGTGCAATAGGTTCACCTACAGCAGTGTGTCCTTAAATTTCTTGACTGTTATTTCCATGAGTGTTGATAGTGAATCCAAGTGAATGAAGTCTTTGGCAGCTTTAATTTTCTTCTCCATTTATCATGATGTTATTTATTGGTCCAGTGGTGAGGATTTTTGTTTTCTTTACATTGAGGTGCAATCCATAATGAAGGCTGTGTTTTTTAACTTCATCAGTATTTTAAGTCCTCTTCCCTTTCAGCAAGCAAAGTTGTATCATCTGCTTACCACAGATTGTTAATAGTCTTCCTCCAATCCTGATGCCATGTTCTTCATATAATCCAGCTTCTAGGATTATTTGCAATGCAAATAAATACAATCACATGCAATGATTTAGCAACCATCTATTTTGTGATCTGCTGTAGTCATCCTATCCTGAATTTTCATATAATACAATTTTTCTCATAACAACCTGGTATTTAGACTCTAACCACATTGACAAGTAAGGAGGAGAAAATCTATTCTGTTTTAAATTGCATCAGTAAAAATGTGTGTTCATTGTTTTCCCCCCTGTTACTTAAGTACCTACATACTAACCTCTTGTCCTGAAAAGTCTAAAATATTTACTATCTGTGTGTGGCACAGTGGGCTGATGCACTGGACTCAAGGTCAGTTTGAATCTCAAGGTTGGCAGTTCAAGCTCACCAGCCCCTCCTTGGAAGCCCTACACAGGGTCGCTATGAGTCAGAACCTACACGACAGTGCTTAACAACAACAACATCTTTATATAAAAAGTGGACTAACCCCTGTTTGGGAGTATTGAATATATGTAAATAAAGAGGTAGATATTTCAGTTGAGGAAAGTATTTCATTTGTTTTAGAATTATCTTACAGAAATATGTTTCTTTCTGTGAATCCATAAATAATATGTGCTACTGATAAAAACAACATTGAAAAATGCTTGAAGTTATAGGTGGATGATCCTTCCCCTTAGTTTTAAGTGCCTGGATATGAAAAAATAAGTAAATAAATAGGAGTCCTGGTGTAGCTCTGCGGGTTAATGTGCTGGACTGCCAGGTGGGTTTCAGATGCAAGTTCGGTGGTTCAAGCTCACCAGATGCTCCTTGGAAACCCTATACAGGGTTGAGTTAGAACTGACTCAACAGCACTTAACAACAACAACTCATTTATTAAATAATTAGATTAAAGAACTGACTTGATGGCACTAAACAACCATTAATTTATTAAATAATTAGATTAAAGAGTTTAGGTTGTTGTTAAGTGCCGTCAGGTTGATTCCGACACATAGCAACCCTGTATAGTGTTTCCGAGGAGCAGCTGGTGAGCTTGAACCACCAAGCTTACAGTTCAAACAGCTTTGCAGTCTGGCGCATTAACCCACAGCGCCGTACCAGGACTCCAAAGAGTTTAGATACTGCATACTAATTTTTAGAAACACACCCGCTGAATAAGTCAAGTTACCCACGAGTTGCTTGATAAAACAGAGGCTAATTTATCT
Source organism: Chrysochloris asiatica (assembly GCF_000296735.1). NCBI lineage: Eukaryota > Metazoa > Chordata > Mammalia > Afrosoricida > Chrysochloridae > Chrysochloris > Chrysochloris asiatica. The sequence continues at coordinate 13,672,952 of NW_006408589.1, read as the reverse complement.
TGCTACAGACTCATAGTTAAGCAGTAAATATAATCTCTAGAACATACCACGAATTTTTAAATCCTATGTGACCTAAATTAAGTTATTAATCTGTGGACATTGGCAATAACAGTAGAGCCTACTTCATAAGGTAACTGTGAAGATTAAATGAGTTTTGATGAGTGTTTGGCTACTGGAAAAAGCTTATAAATGTTAGCTGAAATGTAATGAAAATATTCAGCCCTCTTTTCTCCCTTAAATCAGAGAATGTACATTCCTTAAGAAATTCCTATTTAGGCTGAAAATGAAACCATTCTTTGAATACATAAAATTTAGCTTGTTCCACTTTTTACACTGTCAATTTTTCAACAACTGAAACTGTCCACTTAATGATTTTTTATGTCTTTGAACCATTCACTTAATTTATTGGATCCTTCTTTTCCTCACCTGCTATGTAAGAGAGTGAAATAATCTTTATTCAGTTGTTTTGAGCATTAAGTTAAATGATAATCTGTAAAATACTTAGCCTGGTTTCTGAAAAGTTAGACCCCATATCCTATTTTATAGCCCACGAAGAATCAGGTAGTGTTTCATTCTTCTGTGCATACGGCCACTATGAGTCGGTACCTACTCGATGGCACCTAACAACAAGAAGACACGAGAAAACCATTGTTGTTGTTAAATGCCATTGTACTTCAAGGTATACCTTGAAATGTTCTTTTTGACAATAAATGAATTTGTCATTCTTACACAATAAACCATATGATCATCTGATTCAAAATGGTCAATACCAGTCCATTTAAACTCAGTAATGCCCTAGGACATCAATTTTAATGCCTTCCATTTCATTTTGATAACTTCCAGTTTCCCTAGGCTCATACTTTGTACATTCCATGTCCTGATTATTAATGGATTTTTTTTTTCAGATGATTCTTCTCATTTTGAGTTGTGCTCCATAAGCAAATGAAGATCTGAAAGCTTAACTCCATTCGGGTCATTGTTGTCAACTCTCCTTTGAGGAGACAGCTCTTCCCCAGTCGCATTTTGAGTGCCTTCCAACCTGAGGGGCTCATCTTCCTGCACTTTTTCTGACAATATTCTGGTGTGCTTCATCAGTTCAATATTCAATATTTTGGTGCTGATAGTGTTTCACTGTTATTCATAAGGTTTTAATTGAGTAAATATTTGGAAGTAGTCTGTCTCGCCTTCTTTCTAGTCTGTCTTTATCTGGAAACTCAGCTGAGACCTGTCCACTGTGGGTGATCCTGCTGGTCTTTACAATACCCATGGTATAACTTCCAGCAACATTCAAGCCACCACAGTGTGACACACTGACAGCCCAGTCATGGAATAAATCCCTATCATTATGTAAAAGATTTTCCTTGCTTTAATGATCTTATGAAAATTTCCCTCTGCACTTTGTGGATAGGAGAATCGTGAATTTTTACTGAAGGGATGGTCAGATGAGTGGACCACACTGACATACTGATTGCCTTAGCTATGTGTGTGTTTAATAAATGGGGAGAAGGAATAATTAAATGAGTCAAATAGATAAAAGATATTTAAATTTGAGGCCCACAGCTGTTCTGTTGCTCTTCTTGGCTTCTGACATTAGTTCTCCTATTACAATATTAAAGGTTAATAAAAGAAATATTTAAGCAAAGCCTTTATTTGTTTTTAGTCAAGTCTCTTTTAAATTTCTGTTTAATTCAAACAAGCTAGTAGGCAGATTATTTTTTTCCTCCAGCTTAACCTAAAATAGTTGCAAGCAAATAACCTCTCTCAAAATCTTTAATCGCTATGAATTTTATTCTTCAGGAATATTAGCTCACCTTATTATTTTAAGCAAAAAATAAGAGAGAAAAAGTTCATTATAATTTGTTAATCTAACTCTGCTGCCAAGTTGGCTGTTTTATTTAACAATAAATTGAATACAAAAGCTCCCCAAGGCAGGAAGATAGAGTACCAAGCTTTGAAAGTTTGGCAGTTTAATTGGCATTTCATAGTAGCCTCAGGCAGAAGTTAATTTCAACTCTGGTTATATATACATACTTTAGTTATTATATAGGTTAGTGTGTGTGTACATACATATACATACATCTGTCTCCAGGGCTACACTACAGCTAAATTAAGAGTGATTGTGTTTGTTTATTTCTGTGTATACTCAGGCTTATATAGTATTAATATGCTCTTTATAATTATGATGGAAGAGATTCATCTTTAGTGATTTTTGTTTGTTTGCTTTTTTAATGTTAGAATGCCACATCTTTGGAAAGCTGTGTGTTTTTAAGTTGGGTTCACTTCATTTGAAGGCAGAAAAAAAAAGTTTTACATTTTTTTAAAAAGAAGTACAGGCCTTCTTTTTAACATCAAAGGAGCAAACAAACCTGTTGTTATCAAATTGATTCCCATTCGTGTCAAGCCCACATGTGCCAAAGTAGAACTGTGTGCTCCATAGAGTTGTCAGCAACAGTGATCTTTGGAGAATAGATCTCCTGAGGCATCTCTGAGAGGATTCAAACCACCAAGCCTTTGGTTAGCAGTTCAGTGCTTCATCCATTTGTACCACCAGGGTCCTCTTCTTGTAACAATAATCTACACTAAAACACACTAAAGACAGTAGAGTAAAGAGAGAGCTAGATTAGTATATATGAATAGATATATTATAAATATATATATTGAGGGACATTTGAGGAAAAAAGAAAAACTTATTTTGCATGAAGTTAGACTTGAATCAACTCATAACAGAGAAGATCCACTCAAGAAACCAAATTCCTGATAGTTAACATCCATCAGCAAGTCTGATCTCATAAAATGCTTAACATGAGAGATAGGAGAGATAACTCATGTTAAATAGGCCTACTTTCTTTAAATATAAGGAAAAATATATTACTGAGGTGCTGAATTATATTGCACATAATTCATTGTGTATATTTTAGTTTTCTGTGCTTTTAATTTTTAATCACCAGTGTTCTTTGTGAACCACAGTAATATTCTCTAGCTTGAGAGTCATGTTTTGGACAGTTGAGGCCTCTTTAAACTATCTCATTTGGGTTGAGGTCCTCATCTAGCTGGTATTAGGGAGTAGATTATGAGGCCTTATAAGTCCTAATGTTGTTGGAACTGATGATTCATGAAGAGTAGATGCAGAAACCATGGGGAAAATCTCTGAGCGGCAGGAGAACTAGAGACAGGAAGGCAAGAGTTTTTATCAGCCTCCAGATTAATCTTCCCAGGAAGGAGCGGAGACACTAATGCTTGAGAAACATAAAAACAGACTACAAAAAGCAGTAAGGAAAAAACCACATTATAGCTTTTACTTATTTTGTTGGACTTTTATTTCCAAATCACACAATTGTCTGAGATGATTTAATGCACAATTATATAAAAAATGAAATTAACATGTTTTTAAAAGCATAAAAGCAACTGCTAAATAAAGCCATAACATTTTTCTCTGCACTCCCAAGATAATGAACCATATTTTTCATCTCTAACTGTGCTTCTGTGTCATGAGTATGGAATTTGGGGCAGGAGGGGGGCAGGGAAATATACCTCCACTGCTGAGAGACTGTTGTACAACTCCCTGGGAAATGGCTTTTGTCACTTCCAAAGTACAGTGGGTTGAAGAACAAACCAGCCATGCTTGTGAAGAGCTCTGCCACTATGACACCGAATTCCTAAATACTCTACAAGTGGAAGAAGGGAGAGAAGAGCAACTTAAAGGTGCCGCAGGGTACACAGTTTGTATCTTAGTACCTATTTTGTTATAGAAAGCTGACTTCTGATTCAGGATGCTTCTTTGCTTTTGATGCGTGGTCACCTTAAAAATGATACATGCCTATATATGCATGCAAGTTTGTATATGTGAAATTTGATAGAACTAAAGGCATGCACACATATAATAGTCATTTGTGAACGTACACACATACTGTTCCTAATGTCTACTTGAAATGCCTCCCCATCCTTTCTGTAAGGTTGCCATCTAGATTTCTGAGGAAAAAATTAAATCACAGCTTCTTTAAGAAATGATTTTACACTTTTAGTGTAGTATTGTTTTTTGACAAGTTACTATCAAGTCAGTTCCAGTCCCTAGAGGCTGTTTGTGTGCAGATAAAAATGACTCCACAGAGTTTTCAAGGGTGTCTTTCTAGAGGTAAAGCACAAGGCTTGTCTTCCTACGTGTCTCTACATGAGTTTCTGCCCCCAAACCTTTGGATAGTAGTTGAATCCTTAACTGTTTTTATCATCTATAGACTCTGGGGTGGTGCAGTGCTAACTAAATGCAAAGTAATGATTCTGTTCAAAAGTTGAATAAATATCAAGATACCTAGAATATCTCCCATATTCCAGAAGCTCTCTTGTATTGTTGGTAGGAAAAAAAAAAAAAAAAATGCATAGGGCATTGCCCCTGCCCTCAGAGCACTAAAGATCTGATTTTAAAAACTCATTCCTTAAATTATACACAGTAAGAGTTACCAGTGTACAAATATATCCCCAGAGGATACATGACTAGAAGGAAGCAAGCAATTTCATGATTTTTTTTCTTAGTTTGTCACTCAGTGATTAGGTAGATGTTGTTTGACTGAAGACCCTGTACAAATTGAAGATGGCTGCCTCATCATGTATATGTTTTGCCAGGCATGGTGAGTATTCACTAAAGAACCAAGTGTATACCAGATGCATGAGTACATCTACCTATATATTGTTCACAATTGAAAATGAATAGGAAAGTCATCTAAACAGCAATAATGCTTTTATATATATATAAAGTCATCTATGAAAAAGATAAATGATAGGTTTCATGTAAAAGTTCACAAAATATAGATATCTATATATCCATAAATAAGGAGCTCTGGTAGCTTAGTGGTTACAAATTGGGCTGTGAACCATAAGGTCAGCAGTTTGAAACTACCAGCGGTTCTGTGGGAGAAAGATGAGGCGTTCTGCTCCCATAAAGATTTACAGCCTCGGAAACCCTGTACAGGGTCGCTATGAGTCGGAAACTACTCCACGACACTTAACAACAACAAAATATCCATAAATATCAAGAGATACTTGTACCATCTCAATGGAGACGAAGAATAACATATAAGTCAGACATGAGTTCTGACCTGAGGCATCTTGTTTTATATAACCATGGGACATCGGGCTTTGTGGAGATGTTTTCTTTGAGGACACACATGGTAACCCAGTCTAATTCCAGTTATCTTTGGTTAGGAATCTGCATTTGTGTGTCACTTTAGGAAATTTTCTATAAGAATCCCAGTAATCCAGGTTGATATCTGAATTTACACAATGCTGTGGGAAATTCTCTGTGAGAAGAGAAAGTGCCAGAGAAAACCGAGACTTTCAGCCTAAACTAGAGCTCGATACACTTACGTGTATCTCTGGGTATGGATGATTGCGGTGTATTTGTTTGTGTGTGGTTATATGGGTATATTTGTATTGATATGCTGATAGGTATGCATGTATAGGTGCGCTTATATTTATGTATGTGATTATATATGTTCATACATGTTTCTTTTATATGCATGCACAATATATGTATTATATGTGAGCTCTGCATGTAAGCATAGTTTGAGGCCTTTTAAACTCTTTGAAAGGTTTTAGATTTTGTCGTTTCTTTTAGTTAACTAATGAAATTCCTACTTTAACATATCCATTCTGTTGATGATTTTGGCTACTTAGTTGATTCCTGATGTAGCGCTGTAGGATAATCCCTGACTGCTAGCCACATGGTCAGTGGTTCAAAGCTACCAGCAGTCAATTCATCTCATTGAAGGTCTTCCTCTTTTCCAGTAATCCTCTACTAACATTCAGGGATTGGTACCTCCTGAATGCATGTCCAGAGTACTTTAGACAAAGTTGCTCCATCCTCACTTTTACGAAACAGTCTGGCTGTATGTTTTTCAAGTCAGATTTGTTCATTATTCTGGAAGTTCATGGTATACTCAACCTTTTTGACAAACATCAAACTTTCAAGGCATCCACTCTTTGTGCTTCATTACTTATTGTCAAGTTTTACAGTGAATGGTGTTGTTGTTGTGAGGTACCATCCAGTCAGTTCATATTCATATAGTGACCCTATGCACAACAGAATGACACACTGCCTGGTTCTGCACCATCCTCACAATTGTTTTGTTTGAGCCCATTGTTGCTGCCATGTGTCAGTCCATCTCATTGTTGATCTTCCTCTTTCTTGCTGACACTTCACTTTACCAAGTATGATGTCCTTCTCCAATGACTGGACCTTCCTGACAGCACATCCAAAGTGCAAGAGATGAAGTCTCACTATCCTCCCTTCTGAGGAGTAATTGAGTTATACTTCTTCCAAGACAGATTTGTTCATTCTTCTGGCAGTCCATGTCCATGATACCATAGGAGAATTACTCCAACACCATAATTCTTCTATGGTCTTCCTTATTCATTTTTCAACTTACACTTGCGTATGAGGTGATGGAAAATACCATGGCCTTGGTCATGCACATCCATGCATAGGAAGTGATTACAAAGATTATGACTTGTGTAAGGCACACCTTAGTTCTCAAATTGATGTCTTTACTTTTTAATACTTTAAAGAGGTCTTTTGCAGCAAATTTGCCCAATGTAATACTTTGTTTAATTTCTTGACACCTGTTTCCATTGACTTTAATTATGAATCCATGTAAAATGAAATCCTTGACAACTTCAATCTTTTTTTTTTTCTATTTCTCATGATGTTGCTCATTGGCCCAGTTTTGCAGATTTTCAACGTCTTTATTTTGAAGTGTAATCAGTACTGAAGGCTATAGTTTTGATCTTCATCAGTAAGTGCTTCAAGTGCTCTTTACTTTCAGAAAGAAAGGTTATGTCTTCTGCATACTGTTTCTTCAATCCTGATATCATGTTCTTCTTCCTTTAGTTCTGCTTCCAAGATTAGTTTCTCAGCATACAAATTGCGTAACGATGGTGAAAGACACAGCCTTAGATTTTAAACCACATATTATCACCTTCTGTTGGAATAGCTGTCTCTTAATCTGAGTACAGGTTCCACATGAGCACAATTAAGTATTCTTGAATTCCCATTATTTGAATATTATCCATAATTTGTTATGACTCATACTGTCAAATGCCTTTGCAAAGTTAATAAGGCACAGATAAACATCTTTATGGTGGTCTCTGCTTTTGTTAAAGATCCATCTGACATCAGCAGTGATACCCTTTGTTCCATGTCCTATTCTGAATCCTGTTTGAATTTCTGGTGGTTCTCTGTCCATGTACAGCTATAATCATTTTTAGCTAATCTTATCAAAAGTGTATGTGTGATAGTAATGATACTTTTCAGTGATTGCTACCTTCTGTTGACTTGTCTTTTTTTTTTTTTTTTGGAATGAGTACAAATAAGGACCTCATTAAGTTGGTTGGTGAGGTTGCTGTTTTCTAAATTTATTGATATAGATGACTGAGCACATCCAGCATTGCATTTGTTGGTTGAAACATCTCAAGTGATATTTTTGTCAATTTCTGCAGTCTTTTTTTCCACCAGTGTCTTCAGTACAGCTTGGATTTCTTCTTTCATTAGCACTGACTCTTGATCATATGTTATTGTTGTTAAATGCCATAGAATTGTTTTTGACTCATAGTGACCCTGTGTAGGGTATCTGGGGAGCGGCAGGTCAGTTTGAATCACTGGCTTATGGTTAGTACAGTACAGTGCTTATCCTACAGTGCCACACCAGGACTTCCTTGATCATAATGATGTTGTTAAATGCCTTCGAGTCGGTTCTAACCCATAGCAACCCAGTATAGGGTTTCCAAGGAGTGGCTGGTGAGTTTGAACCGCCAACCTTGTGATTCAAACAACTTCGCTGTCTAGCACATTAACCCACAGCACCACACCAAGACTCCTAAAATTGTTTTACATTGACCAGTTCTTTTGGGTACAGGGATTTGGTGTATTCTTTCCATCTTCTTACGAAGCTTCCTGTGTTGTTCAATATTTTGCCCATAATACCCTTCAGTATTGCAATTCAAGAATTAAATGTGTTCTTCAGTTCTTACAGTTTAAGAAATGCTGTGTTCTTCATTTCTGTTTTTCTGGCTCCAGGTTTTTGCACATTTCATTATAATAATTTGCTTTGATTTCTCAAGCTGCCCTTTGAAATTAGTCTGTTGAACTGTTGCTTCATTTATTTCACTCACTTTCTCTACATTAAGAGAAAATTTCTGAGTTCTTGCCCATCATGTTTTGTCTTTTGGTAGCGTAGTAGTTTCAAATCGGTTTGCTAATCTCAAGGTTGGCAGTTCAAAACTACCAGTGTTCCATGGGAGAAAGATGAGACTTTCTGCTCCCGTAAATATTTACAGCCTCGGAAATCCTGTGCAGGGTCACTGTGAGTCGGAACAGACTCCACAGTACTTAACAACATGTCTCTCCTTCCTGTCTTAATGATTTTTTTTTTTTTTTTTTTTGCTTTCTTCTAGTCATCCCAAAATTTAGCTAGTTGTCATTAGTGTTCGTTGAATTAAATCTCTTCTTGAATGGTCTTTAAATTCATTTGGGATATGCTCAGAGTTGTATTTTGACTCCTGTGGACTTGTTTTCATTTTCTTCTGCTTCAAACTGAATTTGCATAGGAGAAGTTGATGGTCTGTTCTACAGTCAGTTCCTGGCCTTGTTCTAGCTGATTGTACTGAGCTTCTCCATTGTTTTTTCCACAGATATAGTTGTGTTGATTCCTTTTCTTTACACCTGGTGAGGTTCATGTATATGGTAACTGGTTATGTTGCTGAAAAAAAGGTATTTGCAATGAATATGTCACTGTTCTTGCAAAATTCTGTCATGTGAGATCTGACATGGTTTCTCTCACCAAGTCAATATTTTTAAACTACCATTCCTTCTTTGTTTCCAACTTCCTCATTCTTATTGTTGTTGTTAAGAGCTGTTAAGTTGGTTCCAACTCATAGCGATACTGTATAGGGTTTCCAAAGAACAGCTGGTGGATTTGAACTGCTAACCTTGAGGTTCAAACTGACCTTGTAGTGCAGTGCTTAAATCAATGGATATTAATTCCATGATTGATTAATTTCAAATTGCAAAAGTTGATAAAAATCTTCAGTTTTTTCCCCAAATATTTGGCATTAGAGTTTGGTGTGTACATTTGAATAATAGTTTTGCCAACTGGGCTTCCTTTAGTTTTTGTTGCTAAGTACCATTGAGTCAGTTCTGATTCATAGCGACCCTGTATAAGATTTCCAAGGAGCAGCTGGTGGGTTTGAACTGCTGACCTTGTGGTTCATAGTACAGTGCTGATCCTAAAGTTACATACAAGTACCTAAAAGGGCTTCCTTTTAGGCTTATGGAATTTATCCTATCACTGGCGGTGTTGTACTTCAAGATAGATCTTTAATTAATCTTTCTGACAAGAATGTGATGCCATTCCTCTTCAGTCTGCCCTTTGCAGTATAGTAGACCATATGATTTTCCAATTCAAAATGGCCAAAATCATCCCATTTCAGTTCATCGGTGTTCTTCATGTTTTCCATTTTGTTTTGGTCAACTTCTAGTTTTCCAAGATTCCTACTTTCTACATTCCCCATTCGGATTATTAATGGATATTTACAGTTGTTTCTTCTCATTTTGAGTTCTACTACATCAACAAATAGAGGTCTTGAGAACTTTACCCCATCTGTCAATAAGTTAGACTTTAATTTGAGAATGTAGTTCTACCCAGCTGATATTTTGGGAATCTTCCAACCTGAGATGTACATCTTCTAGCACTATACCATATAAGTTCTGTTGCTATTCATAGGTTTTCTCAGGTTAATTTTTTTCAGAAACAGGTTTCCAGGTCCTCCTTTTTAATGTCTTTGTCTGGATGCTCTCTTAAAACCTGTCCACCAAGAGTGACCCTGTTGCTGTTTGAAATATCAGTGGTGGCATAGTTTCTAGCATCATAACAACATATAAGCCACCATAGTACGCAGAACACAGTTCATGGATCACGGTGGTATGCAAACTTCCCCACTTTGAAATAGTTATTTCCACTCACTGCTACGTCCCACTCTCTTGAAACACATTCAAGTAAGGCCTTAGAAAACAGTTCCACTAAAACTGATCTCATTAAGGTCATTAATGACCTCCATATTGCTAAAATAAATTGTCCATTCTTAGTCCCCATCTACTGAACCTGTAGGTAGCTTTTGCATCAGTAGATCACTCCTACCCTCTTGGGATATTCCATTCCGTTGCCTCCCATGATTCTTTTGCCCCTTATACTTTAACTGCTCCTTCTCATTATCAAGATCTGCAGAACAGTAATGAGGGCTTCCAGAAGAAATCCTATGGATCAATTTTTTCCTCTGAACCAATCACAGTGACCCAAGGAATAAGCTATGACTTTTTTCAGGGTCAAGTGTCCACTCCTAGAATCCCATGTACTGAGAATGGGAGAAGGTATATCTTTAAATCAAGATTATGAGAAGTGACAACAGTAAGTGAGGGCTGCACACGATGGTGGTGAAAATAAATGCTGTTGTTACATGCTATTGAGCTGGTTCCAACTCATAGCAACCTTGTGTAGGGTTTTCAAGGAGTGGCTAGTGAGTTTGAACTGCTGATTTTGAGGTTACAGGTAGAGTGCTTATCTCACAGTGACATACCAGGGTTCCAAAAAAATATCTCTATTATTTGACTTCATGAAGTTCCCAGGTGGCACAAACAGTTAAGCAGTCAACTTCTAACTGAAAGGTTGGTAGTTTGAACCAACCTAGAGTCATCTCATAGAAAAGGACTGGAAATCTACTTTTGAAAGGCTGCAATCTTGAAATCCCTAGGGGGCAGTTCCACTCTGCCCATATGGGGCCACCAGGAGTTGGAATAAACTCAACAGCAACTAACAGCAAAAATACCATTATTATGTGTTATGCATGACTATTAAGAAATCCACATAGTGTCATTTGAAATCATAACAGTATTGTAAAGCTATCATGAGCATTATCTCCAGTTTCTTGTGACACATGCAGGATAAGTATGTTTTATCATATTTTATGTATATAGGGCTCATGTCTCTGTCATACAGTTAACTGGTACTAAAATCCTGTTCTTATTCTTTATTCACTGGTCATTCTTTCCATTTGTAACTCTGTTACTTATAATTATACAGAAAATTTAGTTCAACATCAGTTTGTGTAGTGATCTATCAGCTACTATGCCAATTATTAATATCCTTTGTCCAAATATTCTAATGGGCCGCTATACATGATGCAATCTAGGAAAACATTTGAAAATGAGGCTTTCACCAAAAGTCTGTCAGCTGTTACCCCAATGATGTACTGCTTAGATCTCCTACTGTGAGTCTTCTGGTCTCTCTTTTGTTTTGCTATATACCTACGCTGTTGTCAAGGATACCCAGCTCTTCACTCTCTTGTTTGAACAGTCCACAAGGTGTTCTATTAAAAGTTCCAATTAAACATGCACAGCCAGTCACCTGTACATTCATTCCTTTAGTCCCTGTCCCACCCACACTCAACTAACTACATGATCTAAAAAATACCACAGGGTCAGAAGTCATCAAGAGAACGAACAAAATGCTTGAGATCTCTGGGTGTCGCATAATAGCTCTGGCAATATTCTATCTAGTAATTGCTTTCCAAAGAAAGTGGAATACAACCAGATTGAACGATTCAAATATAAAGAAAGTAAGAGGACAGTGAACAGTTCTTAAATTTTATAGCTATTGTGTTATTAACATTTTAAAAGTCCAAAGAGTATTTTCAATGTGAAAATTATTGTTTTAGATACAACAAGAAAGAAATTGTCGATAAGCAGAGAAACCTTTATATCATTATAAAATTAGAGAAACCATTGCAATGTAAACTACATTATGTGCTTATTGAATGTCTACATTTATAAAGGTAATTTTAAGTGTATGAGGCAGAGTAGGGTAGTGGTTAAGAGTGCAGGCAGAGAGTTAGTATTATTATTATTGCTTATTACATGTATGTCCTTGAGGGATGCATAACCCTCTTTGAACCTCAGCTTCATGATATATAAAGTAAAATTACAAAAATTACTAATAATAGCACCTGCATCACGATGTCTTGTAAGGTTATAATAAAATAATGCATGTGATGAGCTGTGTACTGCTTTTGGCAAACTAAGTAAGAATCAATGTATGTTAGTTTTCATTAAATAATACATAATGTCATTCAGGAGGACGGGGACAAGTAATTCCTCTTATTTTCTGTTTAGGGTTTTTTCAAAATTTATATAGTTTAGAAGGTTATTTTAAATAATTTGTATCAAGCTTTAAACATTTTCAATAAGCTATGTTGAAAGGAGCTCTGGTAGCGTAGTCGTTACGAATTGGGCTGCAAACCACAAGGTCAGCAGTTTGAAACTACCAGCTGTTCCGCGGGAGAAAAATGAGGCGTTCTGCTCCCGTCAAGATTTACAGCCTCACAAACCCAGTACAGGGTTGCTATGAGTCGGAACCGACTCCACGGTACATAATAACAACAACAACATCACTGTTGAAGTGCAAAGGTGATGAGCATTTAGAAAGTCCAGGGATGCTTAGCCAGTTAAAGGCAGGTTCAATGGGGACATGATGCTGGCTGTCATATGGAAGAGGTTTACACATATTCTGTGTGACCACAGGAAATAGAAAAAATATATGAATGGAATTTTCAGGAAGGCAGATGTTGAATCATTGCAAAATGCTGTTGACTTACCCTAAAACTAGACCTGTTCTATAATTTTAAGGTCTACTGCTATACAGTCAGATCCATGTCCCTATGGTTTTCCAATGCATAGGCTGGGCTAAACCTCACCCAGGAAGTTACCAAGGAGACCCATGTTGGGAACATGGATTGGGCATAGGTTAGGAAAGTTGATTGAGAGGGACATATCTGAGTATGGGATTCCATAATTCTTATTTGTAAATGAAAGCTAGATATATTATCACTATTGGTATTCATTGACTTATTCATTCAGGAAACCTTTACTGATACAAGAGGAAAGACGTGGAATGGTATTTCTGAAGAGCATGGACAATGAACTCAAACATAACAGCAGTTGTGAGGATAGAGTAGGGCTGGGCAGTGTTTCATTCCATTGTACATAAGGTTGCTATGCGTTGTAACCAACTCGACCTCACCAAACAACAACAGCAACATGGACAATGGAGTCTGATATGCCTGTGTTTGATTCTGGGCCTTAGAATTTAACTTCTTATAGTATTGAGCTAATGATTTCCCTTGACTAAAGCCTTAATTTTCTCATATGAAAACAAAAGTAATAATAACTTCTTCTGCATAAGATACTTACTGTTTTTGTTAAGTGCCATCGAGTTGGTTCCAACCCATAGCAACACTACATAGGGTGTCCAGGGAGTAGTTTGTGGGTTTGAACAGCTGACTTTGTGATTCTCAGTCCAGTACTGATTATACAGCACCATGCCAGGAGTCTGATAAATAGTCCAGTAAGATTCCTAGGAGTATTAAATAAAACAAAGTACAAGTCTTGGGGGGGAGGGGAAAAATATATATATTTTTTTCCTTTACCACTGAGGCAATTTCAACTCATGGTAACCCCATTGTATCAAAGTAGAACTGTGCTTCATAGGGTTACCATTGGCTTTTTTGAAAGTAGAACACCAGGCTTTTCTTCTGATGTAATTCGGAGTGAATTCAAAACCACCAGCTGGTCAGCAGCTGAACACATGAACCATGTGCACCACAGATGAATGCTGTCATATAGTAAACATTCAATAAATATTTGCTAAATTTTACTATTATTGATGAATGAATTAAGGTACTAATATATGAAGGACCCAGGATGAATTACATGATCTTTTAGCATTTATGAATTCAGTCCTTGAGGAAATATTGAGGACAAATACTCAGAATCCAAAAAAGCAAATAATATGGGTACATGTTTTAATAAGAATCCATTCATTCATTCACCATACAAACAGGAGAGGAAAGATCCCTGACTCTATGAGTTTGGGGTGATGTTGTAGTGAAAGAAAAATCTCAAATTCACAAACAATAGGAAACATAGTGTAGTTCAGAATGACTTGTCTACGGAGATAACATATTCTGACACTTGGATGATATAATGGAGTTTAGAAAGAAGAGAAATTAGTTCCAGATGGAAAAATTGGGTAAACTTCATAGAAAACAAAACAAAAAAAGATATATATTAGATTTCATTCATGAATATAAGAATTTCATGCTCTTTCCATTTAATGATTCAGTCAACTAGTACTTAGTGAGTATGTGGGAATCACTGTTATTTAGCATTGGGAATAAAACAGAGAGTAAGACAAAGAAGGTCTGTTCACACAAGGAATCTTAAGATGGAGAAAAGGCAGATGTTTCCACCAATGGAAGAAAGCCCTAAGAACTTCAATGGTGAGAAAGCACATGTCTTATGAAAGATATAACTGTTAATGGTGGAGAGAAAAGCTAGACAAGAAAGGGGCTCTAAAGTCTTGAAAGGTTTAGAATTTCTTGGCTGAGGATGTGAAACTTATCAATAAACAATGTTATTATTCTTGTTGTTGTTAGGTGCCATTGACTTGGCACCGACTCATAGCAACCCTATGTACAACAGAACGAAACACTGCCTGGTCCTGAGCCAACCTCACAATTATTGTCACACTTGAGCCCATTGATGATGCCACCCTGCCAATCCATCTCCATGGGGGGTCTTCTTCTTTTTCTCTGACCCTCCACCCTATCAAACATGATACCCTTCTCCAGCAACTGCTCCCTCCTGACAATATGGCCAAAGCATGAGAGACAAACTTTGGCCATCTTGGCCTCCAGGGTGCACTCTGGCTGCACTTCTTCCAACACAGATATGTTTGTTCTTTTGGCAGCCCACAGTACTTTCAATATTCTCCTCCAACACCATAATTCAAAAGCATCAATTCTTCTACAGTCTTCCTTATTCAGTGTCGAGCTTTTGCATGCATATGAGGTTGTTGAAAATACCATGGCTTGGATCAGGCACACATTAGTTCTCAAGCTGACATCTTTGCTCTTCAACACTTTAAAAAGGTCTTGTGCAACAGATTTGCCTAATGCAATACGTTATTTGATTTCTTGACTGCTGCTTCCATGAGTGTTGATAGTTGATCCAAGAAGAATGAAGTCCTTGACAACTTCAGTCTTTTCTCCATTGATAAGAATATTGTTTATTCGTCCAGTGGTGAGGATTTTTGTTTTCTTGACATTGAGATATAATCCATACTGGAGGCTGTGTTCTTTGATCTTTATCAGTAAATGTTTTAAGTCCTCTTCACTTTCAGCAAGCAAGGTTGTATCATCTGCATATCTCAGGTTGTTAATGAGTTTTCCTCCAATCCTGATGCCACGTTTTTCTTCATATAACCTTGTTGTTGTTGTTGTTGTTGTTAAGTGCCATCAAGTCGGTTCCGACCCATAGCGACCCTGTACAGGGTTTCCAAGGGTGTAAATCTTTATGGGAGTAAAAAGCCTCATCTTTCTCCCGCGGATCAGCTGGTAGTTACGAACCGCTGACCTTAAGGTTCACAGCCCGATTCGTAACCACTACGCCACCTTTGCTGTCATCAATTCAGCTCCCACCTCTTCTGAGCTGATGCAATCAGGAAAAAAAAGATTGTCCTCTCCTACACCAGCCCCATGATCAGTAGCAGATCAGACAGTGTGAGGAAGTAGATTGCCCATCTCTTGTTTTTCTTTCTAGCCCATCTTAGTCTGGAAGCTCCAATGAAACCCATTTAGTAACACACCAAAACCAAACCAAATCCAGTGCTGTCAAGTCAATTCTGAGTCATGATGACCCTATAGGAGAGAGTTGTTGTTGTTGTTGTTGTTGATAAGTACTGTCAAGTCAGTTCCAACCCATAGCCAATCCATATAGGGTTTCCAAGGAGCAGGTGGTAGGCTTAAACTTCCAACCTTGTGGTTCAAACTGACCTTATAGTCCAGCGCATTATTTTGTTGTGCTACAGAGTATAACTGCCGTATAGGATTTCCAAGGCTATAAATCTATAGAAGACTACCTCATCTTTCTTCTGCAGAGCACTGGTGAGTTCAAACCGGAAAGTGCTTAATCTACTGTGTTACCAGAGATTCTTGATCAGTGGCATAGTTACATACAGACCTCTCAGACCCATGGTAGCTGTGCAGGAAATGCTTTGGCCAGTTTCAGATACTGGTCTCATGCATGAAAGGTGAGAATTTTACCACTGAAGCATCAATAACTTCCATCATCTAATAACAGGCTTTTGTTGTTAGGTTTCTTCATGTTGGTTCCAACTTTTAGCTACCCTACATGGGCAATTTTGCCCTGGCTTGCATCACCCTCACAAACGTTGCTATATTTAAGTCTATTGCAGCCACAGTGTCAATACATCTCATTAAGGATTTTCCTCTTTTTCTCTGACCCTCTAATTTATCAAATGTTTTTCTCCAGAGTCTGATCCCTCCCGATTACATGTCCAAAGTACATGAATGAAGTCTTGTTATCCTTGAGAAAACCAATCCAAGGGCAGTTAGAAAGTTCTTTCAATACTTTTGTATGTTATTAATGTTGTTGTTTATTGTTAAGTGCTATCGAATAGGTTCTGACCAATAGCGACCCTGTATAGGGTTTCCGAGGAGCAGCTGGTGAGCTTGAACCACTCACCTTGTAGTTCAATCAATTTTGCAGTACAGCACATTAACCCAGAGAACCATACCAGAACATTTGGTCTGGCCCTGCCAAAACAACCACAGTTCTAGCCATCATATTTGTTGCTGTTGTTAAGTGCCATCAAGTCAGTTCTGACTCATATAGATGGCTACCCTATATAGGGTTTCCAAGAAGCAGGTGGTGAGTTTGAACTGCTGACCTTGTGGTTCACAGTCCAGTGCTGATCCTACAACACCATACCAGATGAGTTAATTAAATGTTTGACTAAATATAGCAGGCTAATTTTTAAGGTGATAATTTTGTATGGCCCCCAAATGATGTTATAAATTTTGACAGATAAAAGGTTCTCCACCTCTTACGTAGAACCAGAGGGTTAGTAGTGGAATCAGAGCAAAAGGGAGCTTTATATACAAACAGGTATGAAACAGAGATAGTATTTGAAGTTAATATGTGAAGAGGACCGCAATTTTAAATGATGTGAAAATTTAAAGAAAAACAAAAAACTACTAAGTATGTGTCTACCCCCACCCCCAGGCTTTGTTAGAAAAAGAGACGATTTGCTTAAAAAATCCATTCATGCCATTTTTCTGATTGCCTACCTTAGTCCGTTATGAGCAAGACTAAAAGTTGGACTGAACAGATGACCCCAGATAAAAACAGTAGGATAAGAAAAACCTAATATATTCAGTCAATTGCAATCATTCATATTTTTAAGATTTCATTTAGACTATTATGAATAATTTTAATATACGCCTTCTAAAATTTATGAGCTGTAGTTAGATGACATTTTCAATCCACAAAGGCAAATGAATTTATTTAGATGATATACAATCTTTCTAATGGTGAAACTTCTAATTTAAAGTTTTTATTTTAATAATTTAAAATGAACACCACACACATTTGTTGAGAAGGCCTCAAGGTCAAACTTTTCAAATGCCACCCTGAGTTTTATAAGCTAATGCACACTCTTAGTTAAATACACTGGGAAGCTATCATGCTGCTTTCTTTTAAGACCACAAAAGAATGTAAAATTCCTGCTATGAAATTGAATTATTGCATGATGGAGAGTTTGTTGTTGTTCTTAGGTGCCCTTGAGTCAGCGAGTATGCTGGCTGGCTGTGTACCTTGGAGTCAGTTCCAACTCATAGCGACCCTGTACAGGGTTTCTGAGGCTGTAAATCTTTACAGGAGCAGAATGCCTCATCTTTCTCCTGCAAAACAGCTGGTAGTTTCGAACTGCTGACCTTGTGGTTCACAGCTCGATTCATAACCACTGTGCTACCAGAGCTCCATAGGCAGATATTATTGACACAAACATGAAGACAAAGATGGCCATAGTAAAATGGGATTTGTACTTGAAAATTCTTTGGGTCTGTTTCATCAGCCTGTAACAGCAACCCTTTTGCTAACAGAGTTCCCAAGCATAGGAGCTGTTGACTGGAGCAAGAGTGGAACACTTGTGTTAAGACCCCACTCTAGAATCTGATTTAGCAGACTTTCTTCTGAAAGTATGGGATAATGGATGCTCAGAAGAAATTCTTGAGGAAATCCTAGAATAACCCCTGGCAGTATATCCTGGAGGTGCCTTGTTCTCCTCCATTCCAGAGATCCTGATTGTCCATTTCTTAAGTGGATCCCTTGAGAAACTCAGTATACTCGCAATCAATTCTTGTCTTATATTGTTGTTGTGTGCTGTGGAGTCGGTTCCGACCCATAATGACCCTGTACAGGGTTTCCAAGGCAATAAATCTTTACAGAGAAGACAGCCTCATCTTTCTACCACAGAACAACTGGTAGTTTTGAACTGCTGACCTTCAGCTCACAGCCTGATTCATAACCACTAAGCTACCAGAGCTCCTTTGTCTTATATAAGATAACTTAAATTAGTTTTGATTGCATGTACAGAAATACAAAACAAAAGACCTTAGTCTGGGAAAATGTCATATGATCTCATTTGTTTGAAATAGGTAAATATATAGAGCCCTGGTGTGGTGCTATAGGATAAGTTCTGAACTATTAATAATGGGGTCAGTGGTTCACATTCACCAGCTGATCCTCCGAAACCCAATACAGGGTTACTATGACTCAAAAGCCACTCAATGGTACTTAGCAATAAAAATAGAGGTCACAGTTTATTAGAGGTTAGCAAGTGTGGAAAAGTGAGTTGTTGTTAAGTGCCTTTGAAATGTTTCCAACTTATAGTGACCCTATATAGGGTTTCCGAGGATCAGTTGGTGGGTTTGAACATTCAACCTTGCAGTTCAAACTGACCTTGAAATCCAGTGCATTATCCTATAGCACATTGTTGTTGTTGTTGTTAAGTGCTTTTGAGTCGGTTCCAACTCATAGCGACCCTGTAAAGGGACTCCTAAGAGTGGGTGGTGAACTTTACTACCAAACTTGTGGTTCAAACCAACCTTGCAGCACCACACTAGGACATTCTTGTTATTGTTGTTAGGTGCCATCGAAACTCTATGCACAACAGAAAAAAACACTACTCAGTCCTAAGCCAACCTCATTATAGTTGCTACGCCTGAGCCCATCACTGCTGCCACTGTGCCAATCCATCTCATTGGAGATCTTCCTCTTTCACTCCAACCTTCCATTTTACCAAACATAATATCCTTCTCTGGTGACTGGTCCCTCCTGGTAATATGTCCGAAGTGTAAGAGATGAAATGTGGCCATCCTGGTTTCCAACGAGCACTCTGACTTTACTTTTTCCAACACAAATCTGTTTTTTTGTTTTTTTGTTTTTTTGGCAGTCCATGGGATTTTTAATCTTATCCTCAAACACCATAACTTAAATGCATCAATTATTCTATAGTATTCCTTATTCACTGTCTAACTTTCACATGCATATGAGGTTATTGAAAATACCATGGTTTGGGTCAGGTGAACCTTAGTCCTCAAATGACATTTTTGCTTTTGAACACTTTAAAAATATCTTGTGCATCAGATTTTTCTAATGCAATGAGTCATTTGATTTCTTGACTGCAGCTTCCATGAGTGTTCATGTTTGATCTGAGCAAAATGAAGTATTTGACAGCTGCAATCTTTTCTGCATTTATATGAATGTTGTTATCCAGTGGTGAGGATTTTTGTTTTCTTTACATAAAGATGCAACCCGTATGGAAGGCTGTGGTCTTTGATCTTGTTGTTGTTGTTAGGTGCCATAGTTGGCACAGCAGAACGAAACACTGCCCGATCCTGGGCCAACTTCACTACTGCTGCCACGCTTGAGTCTATCAATGCTGCTAGTTGGCCAATCCATCTCATTGGGGGTCTTCCTCTTTTTTTCTGACCCTCCACGGTACCAAACATAAGATCCTTCTCCAGAGACTGGTCCCTCCTGACAATATGTCTGAAGTATGAGAGACAAAGTTTGGCCATCCTGGCCTCCAAGGCGCACTCTGGCTGCACTTCTTCCAAAACGGATCTATTTGTTCTTTTGGCAGCCCATGGCACTTTCAAGATTCTCCTTCAACACCATAACTCAATGGCATCAATTCTTCTACAGTCTTCCTTATTCACTGTCCAGTTTTCAAATGCATATGAGGCTATTGAAAATACCATGGCTTAGGTCAGGCACGCATTAGTCCTCAAGCTGATATCTTTGCTTTTCAACACTTTAAAAAGGTCTTGTGCAACAGATTTGCCTAATGCAACATGTCATTTGATCTCTTGACTGCTGCTTCCATGAGTGCTGATAGTTGATCCAAGAAGAATGAAGTTCTTGACAACTTCAATCTTTTCTCCATTGATAAGAATGTTGTTTATTGGTCCAGTGGTGAGGATTTTTGTTTTCTTGACATTGAGATGTAACCCATACCGAAGGCTGTGCTCTTTGATCTTCATTAGTAAATTGTTTTAAGTCCTCTTCATTTTCAGCAAGCAAGGTTGTATCATCTGCATATTGCAAGTTGTTAATGAGCCTTCCTCCAATCCTGATGCCACATTTTTCTTCATAGAACCCAGCTTCTCCGATTATTTGCTTAGCATACAGGTTGAAAAAGTATGGTGAAAGAATACAACCTTGTTGCATACCTTTCTTAATTTTAAATTATTCAATGTTCCCATGTTCTGTTTGAATACTACTTCTTGGTCCAGGTACAGATGCCTCATGAGCATGATTAAGTGTTCCAGAATATCATACTTAACAATGTTGTCCATAGTTTGTAATGCTTCACACAATCGAAAGCTGTTGCATAGTCAATAAAGCACAGGCAAACATCTTTCTGATATTCTCTGCTTTCAGCCAAGTTCCATCAGACATCAGCAATGATATCCCTCATTCCATGGCCTCTTCTGAATCTGGCTTGAACCTCTGGAAGTTCTCTGTCAATGTGTACTTGCAGCCGTTTCTGTATTACCTTTAGTAAAAAATTTTAGGGGCCATTAAATTTCTGTTAATGGTAGAACAATTTGGAAACAGTAGTGATGGTTGTACAGCATGATGAATCTAATCAATGTTACTGAATTATTGTTGCAAAATATATGACATTTGCAATATTTTATTATATATATTTACCACATTAAAACAATAAAAATATCTCTGGCAGCATAGTGTTTATGAGTTGAGCTGTTAATCTCAAAGTCAGCAGTTCAAAACTACGAACAGTTTTTTAAACTGATAAGGCTTTCTGTTCCTCTAAAGATTTACAGCCTTGGAAACCCTATACAAGTTCGCTGTGAGTTGGAACCAACTCCATGACACATAACCACGACCACATTCAATTATTTATCAATAAAACCAATGATAGTTTGAATTTTTTATTAGTCTAACATTTTATAGTTGGAATAAAGTAGTTTTTCCTCTCAAAATATTCTAAGTCATTGATTAAAAACCAATTCTTTAGACTTCAAAATCAAATTTCATTTTACAGTGATTTTTAAGCTTTTGTAAAGTATTGTATATGTTTTGGGGGAAAAGACCCCAAATTCAAATATATTTTATAAAGACCCTTTATTATGTCTTAACCAAGACAAAGACTAGACAAATCATCCAGATGAGGGAAACCATGACATGATGCCTTAATGGCATCCAAAGGACCCTCAGTACATGGCTATTTATAGAAGATGGCAAACAAAGGAAATCATCACAAACTCTTGATTAAAGGCATATTAGTTCATCACTCTCTCATGCAGCGCCACAGAAGAGGGGGAAGTACCACTATTATCATACATACATTCTTCCAGAAGAGATAAGTGTGTAGGATTGGTTCTGGAGCCTTCTGTCCACCTTAGTGAGGGTATGACTCATGAACATTTGATCCTCACAACACAATTTCCATAAAGGGCATAGCCAGGGAAGTCCCTGGGCTGACTAGAGGAGTCCTACTCTAGTTTCAAACACACTCTGCCTAAAGGGTTAATATTTAGAAAGAAATCAGTGGAGGATTAATTTCTGTCAAGATTAAAAATGGAGTGAATACTTATAATTTAAGCTCTAATACAATGGATTCTCCCATACTTCCCCCCAAACATATGCAAACCCAGAATAACAGGAACTCCTATAGCAAGCAAAGGAAATTTAGCCATGCCACAAATATAGACGATGCTGATCTGTAACTCAGTTGGAATATATTTTGAAACAAACTAGGACATGTCCTTTTAGAGATGAAGTTAGGTAGAAAATGGTTCTTCCAAAATAGTGCTGTACTCATGATGTGATGCCTTCCAACCCATCGCTTAAAATTGTGCACAATATTCTGCATCCTTATTGATCTCTCTGAACTGTTCAAAGATGTGTTGGTCAGCAGCAGGAAGAAATGCCTAGTAGCTTTAGAAAATTTCCCTATCACTTTGTAGTACTTCTTTTCAACTCTGATGTTTACTTCAAGTTTCAAAAAGACAGTGATTGGATCTGTACTTTCAGATAGATTTTGGAAACCTAAAATGTTACGGAGACCAAAATTCTTCTGAAAAAACAATCATTTATTATCCCTGTCTCTGTGACTATTATATGTGGTTCTTTTTTATTTTTTTCTGTGTGCGTATGTGTTTTCCTAGTTGCACGTTTTTAAAATTAATGGCTGTGACATGATTTCCAAAGAGTATCCACTTCTCTTTTGTTGGCAGGCGTAATTCAAGGAAAGTACACTGCAGGAACCTCCATTACAATGTTCCTTTCTGGCAGAATTCAATTGAGAGATGCTATTACTGTTTATTAATTGTTTGGGCTTCACTGTCATGGTTTATGATGTTAGGACAGACCCTCAATTGAGTTACATACTTGTATTCAACAAGGGACTACGTATTATTGTACATGTTAACGCTGTAGAGCCGCAGATGCTAGCCATCTGTAGATTTCATTTTTTTTTCCCCCCTCATAGTCCTCAAAAATGGAGCAATTTAAATCAGGAGTTCTAGAGAGACTTACAAAATAAAATAAGCACATAAGCACATCAGTTGCAGATTTTGAAACAAGAACAGTGTAAAATTAAAATTAGAAAGGCTCTATCATAAGTATTTGCATAATTACAATCACTGGACATTTTAATCATGCTAGGTGGTCACTCAGAGCTGGAGAAGAGTTAGAGTGAAATGGTAATGTTGCCTAATGTCAAAATGTTTTCACTGGTTCAATGGAGGATGCTGTTTCTATGCTACAAGGTTAGAGTGACTAAGAAAGATGATAAAATCAAAAGGATTGCAACTTGCTTGCATGACAAAGAATGTGTGAGTGTTACAGCAAATCAGTCCAAACAAGACATTGAGGAAAAGGAGAATTCATCCTGCTTCTCACTGCCTTCTCTTGTGGCACCTGATGAACTATTGATACTTCCCAATATAGAGCAACTCTTCAAGATAAATTGGCAGAGCAACAAAGATACCTGGCTTGCAGCGGGCTTATATTCCTTAGACTGTTTTCATGAATTATTCCAAATAGCAGTTCTCTTACAAAACAGATCCTTACTAAGATTTCTCATGAGCATGTTATTGTAGCTGGGCGATCATTTATCTTTGACAGTTCTACATTCACCATGGTCAGTTTTGTCACTTAATGTCAACGTGGATTGAAGATCTCCAGCTAGTGCACGATTATGACTTCCTCTTCGAAAACATGAGGCATACACCCCATTGCTCTGGCCAAATTCCAGGTTAGGTAATTACATTCTGTTACCTAAAGACTCCCTGTAGTTTCAATTAGAAAATCATTTTGCCTCCTTCTTCTACCTGTGGTGTTCTGTAAGGGTAGGTACTGCACCACTAAACAGAAAACTTGTCTCACCCCAGAAGAAGATACTCTT
Organism: Chrysochloris asiatica; assembly: GCF_000296735.1. Taxonomy (NCBI): domain Eukaryota; kingdom Metazoa; phylum Chordata; class Mammalia; order Afrosoricida; family Chrysochloridae; genus Chrysochloris; species Chrysochloris asiatica. Next base: position 13,649,052 of record NW_006408589.1, on the reverse strand, counting down.
TATCATCATCCTTAATTAATATTTATTGGGTACCCAGAGGGAGAGTGGCTTGGGACAGAGTGACTTTTGGTAATTAAGTGTTCCCAAGTACCACTTGTTTCCTTTGAGGATGAATGAGGATGACCATAACTTTAACAGGCTCTAGTCATTAAACCAGAAATAGCATCTCTCCTTGTAATATGGCACTACCTGACTCTCTTCTGATACCTGTCCATCTGTTACACTTCTAATCAAAACTGTTTTTCAGATCATTGGATTCTAATAGCTCAGAATTATGTCGAGAAGCTCTTTGTGGGTGCTGACCAGAAAGTGTGAGCTGGCCTTTCAGTTCTGACCAATTACAAATTACAAATATCTGCTCTTCTGGGAAGAGGGGAGAGGAGCTTGTTGTCCTAATGAGGAGCAGGCTTTTAATGTTGTAACATGACCTCTGTGTGTGTTTCTAGGAGAACATTGTTGGCTGTGCCATCTGCTATTCCTTTTTGCTATCTAGCTCTGTTCCCATGATACAGAGGCATTTGAAACTCTTAAGAAGTAAGAAGTGAGATTGATTGGAGCTTCCATTCCCAACATTACAGACACTGTGGTAATTTATAGCTGTTCCTACTGCAAACTGAGTTTAGGTTTTCTTGGTGGCCGTACCAAGACAAACCTTCTTGCCCTGTTCCTAACACTGTGCTCAGATTCTCAAAATGGCACATTTTATAGCATATCTTCTGAGGAGGGCATGATATTGTTATGTGGCGCAAATATTTCAAAGATTACCTTTTCAAACAAAAAGAGCTTATTCCTCTACTTGAAGCACCAACCTACTGGTCTTAACAGTCTTGACTGATTGCACAGATACACACTTGTGCGTTCTGAAATGGTGTCCTTGCGTTGCAGGGAATAAGCAAAACTGCTGTTCTTAAAAGGCTTACACGCCAGCACTAAATGCACAGCCCTCAGTGGATGCATGTTAGTGTGTCCACCCAAGGACGGTGGCAAAATCAGACTTGGTTAAAAACAAAAACAAAAAATTACTTTTTCTTTACTGCTTTATTTTTAACTTTCATTCCAAAATTTAAAATCAATCTTTCTTGCTTTGGTTTTAGATGCAAATGACCTGTGTGGAAATTTCTACTTTTTTTCATTGTTTATGAGTTGATTCTGATTCAAAGCTACCTTATAGGACTGTCCCCATAGGGATTACAAGGCTAAAAATCTTTACTAAAGCAGACAGCCACAACTTTCTCTTTGAAATCAATGGTGGGCATCAGGGATGAAGTACCCACCACTCAAGGTAATCACAGGCTTACCTGTGCTTACTTACTAAGGTGTAGTGAATGGTTTCACAGGTTTTACTCTATGAGCTTTCTGGGTACTCCATTCCTGTCAGCGTTGGCAATTTAAAAACAGACTTTGATTCTGTAGGAGGATGTGGTAGGATTGGAAGAGAGACCGATTCCCAGCCATACCTAGAAGCAGAATCTTTGGTATGCTGAAAAAATGTGAAATTGTTCACTACAAATTAGTAAATAAAATTATGTAAGCTTGCGTGTGCTTATAATGATTACTGGGTAACCCAACACTGAGTGGGTTCAAACCTCTCACCTTTTGGTTAGCAGCCAAGCACATAACTACTTTGCCTACCAGGTCATATGAAAATATGCTTTGTATATAGGAAGTTAAGTATATTGTATACATATATGTGTATGTTGTTTTTGTGAAATGCCATCGAGTTGGTCTGACTCACAGCAACCCTGTAGAGGGTTTCTGAGGTGTAGCTGGTGAGCATGAACCACCAACCTTGTTCAAACAGACTTTACATTCTGGTGCATTAACCCGCAGCAACACACCAGAAATCCATACATTTGTGTGCGTATATGGACTCCTGGTGTGATGCTGTAGGATCAGCACTGGACTGTGAACCACTAGGTTGGCAGTTCAAACCCACCAGCTACTCCTTGGAAATCCTGTGCAGTGTTGTTATGATTGAGAACTGACTGGACGGACTTAACAACATCAACAAGTGTACCAACATGTGCTTATAAATAACAACATATGTATATATTTTAAATTTAGTTGTTTACATTTAGTTATAAAACCAGGGTTTTGTTGTCATTGTTGTTATGTGCCGTGGAGTCGGTTCCAACTCATAGCAACCCTGTGCAGGGTTTCTGAGGCTGTAAATCTCTATGGGAACAGAAAGCCTCATCTTTCTCCCACAGAACAGCTAGTAGTTTTGAACTGCTGACCTTGCGGTTCGCAGCCCAATTCATAACCACTATGCTACCAGAGCTCCTTAAAACTAGGGTTTAGGGCTTGTTTATTACAATGTTTGAAATAAGATTTTAGTACTGAAAAAAAAAAAAAAGTTCTAAAACTGTTAGCCACAAGGTCAGTGGTTCAAACCAATCATCTACTCCTTATAAACCCTACACAGGGTTGCTGTGAGTCAGAACTGACTATACAACACTTAACAAAAGTGGACTAAAATGTCCTAGAGCTGTATGAATACAGTGACTTGAGTCTGTGTGCTCTCTTCCCCACTCTTAGCCTCCTTGTACCCTGCACCACCTACCTTGCAGTTCAGCTTTCCCCCTCTTTGCTTGTCTTAATTTCACTATCTCACCACAAAATGACTTCTACCATGAGTACTCTGTCAGGTAGCATTTCTTGTTTGCAAGCAACATCGACTATTCGGGGAAATGGAGGTAAACAGGAGGTTAGTGAGAAGAAATTGGTAACTCAGAGAGAATTTCTCAGCAGACTAGAGAACAACTTTTAGAAATGGACATGGCATATGATTCCCCCCAAAAAGTCCCTTTGTTTTAGAGATGCATACTGAAATATTTATAGGTAAATTAATACTCTCTCTAGATTTGTTTCAAAAGTCTCGAGTGTGAGGTGAGAGTAGCCAGGGCTAGAAAAGCAACAAGAATAGTTATAAGTTAGTGAATTGTGTAGCTGGATGATAGGTATATGAGAGTTCATTTACTCTTCTCTCTATTTTATGTATGTTTGAATTTCCTTAATAAAAAAAAATTAAAGGAATTTTCATATAAAGGATCAATCTTATGCCGTCTGTACACAGGATTGATAGAGACCGGCTATTTAGACAGTGGCTACCTAAAATGGAGTGTGGGGGCAGCAATAAAGACAAGAAGTGGTTTACAAGTTTTTAAGAGGGAGTTTAGTTTTAGAGGGTGTGGGGAAGGTAGAACCCCCACTAAATGAATACACAGGTCTGGTGAAAGGAGATGGGGATAAAATTCTTATGATTCAAAAGTGAGTAATTTTTTTCATAGCTGTGGTTGTCACAACTGTAAAGGTAGAAGATTTGAAAGAGAAATGGGGGAGTAGTTAATCTTACAGTATAAGAACAGAGGACCCTAGGACCACCAAGGAAGAAGAGCATGAGTGAAATGTGGGACCCTATCCAGAGAAACAGTTGACACCAGATATGGAGGCAGAGATGATGACATGAAGAGATAGAGCAGCTGAGGACTCTAGACTCATGGAAAGAGAAAGGCTGTGTGCTGGTGGCTATGAGGCAGGCTTGCAGATTGTGCCCTTTGTTTGGTTGTTTAAATGATTATATTCCTAAGTGCCTTTGTGTACGTCAAAACAAAACAAAACAAAAAACATAGAGGGAATAGAAGCAAATACTGTTGAATGATGATGCGCAGAGGGTATTGTAATCATTCAATGAAATGAAATAGGATAGGATGAGTGTACAACCAACCAATGTTCTCCCTTGTAACAATCACTCAATTGACAATAAAAATGTAAAAAAAAAAAAAAAAGAAAGAAAAAAAAACTGAATGGTAGACTGGAAAATAGAAGAACAAAAAAGTTAAAAAGATGGGTCCAATATTTCTTTAGAGCTTTCTGTAACTCTCACATAAGACTCAGGTACTCTAAGGAAAACACATTTGGTTCATCGGTGTTTGCTTTGCCTTAATCCACCAAGGTATCAAGGTGCATGTGTGTTTGAGTATGAATGTGAGTGTATGAATATATATATATATATATACACACACACACACGTATGTGTGTGTGTTCTGTGACATAGAAGTCCTGGTGTAGCATTGTAGATTAATGTGCCAGACTGCAAAACTGTTTGAACTTCAAGGTCGGTGGTTCAAGCTCACCAGCTGTTCCTCGGAAACTCTGTACAGGGTCTCTAAGGGTCAGAACTGATTTGATGGCCCTTAACAACAACAACAACATAGGTATGTATATGTTTGTCGGTATATGAATACTTACCATATGAGTATGTTCTCTGACCTGTGTGTGTTTGTATGTATGGATATGTGAGTGTCATAGGTCTGGCTGAGAAGAGAAGGGACAGAGTTGAAGGATCCTAGTCCTCCACAGCAGGACCAGCCCATATTTAGTTGGCAACTGTCCTTTTTGAAAGTCACTTTAGCCTTAGAGATTTCTGTTCAGTGAATACTAATTGCAAGATATGAATATCCTTTCCCTCATTGAGGATGTTTCATTATTGCTAAGAAATGAATGTTTAGAAATGTTGAGACTCTCAAAATTGCTCTTGAACTTAGAGAAGTGATAGCAAATGGAAGAAATGATGAAAGAAAAGATCTGAACAGAAGATTTTTAAAAGGATGACTCTAGAAGAAAAAATAAAGTATTTCAATGAAGTATGCAAAGACTTAGAGCTAAAAACCCAAAAGGGAAAAATGAGCTTTTGGCATGGTTCTAGCTAAAATAGATGAAGCAAAATTCAAATTGTGGGTTGAAATATTGAATGGTTCTTTGGGAACGTTTTTGAATGACACAAGATGCATTCAAAGAAGATCGAATTGGACCAAAGGAATTGGTCAATGAACAAACATTTCAGTAGATAGCCTATAATCAAAAACCAATGGTGCTAAAGGAAGGAAGGTATTGGTGAAAATAAGCCTCCAGGAATTGATAGAATACCAGTTAAGATGTTTCAACAAACAAACAAATGTCCAAAGCAGTAGTCACAAAATTAAACAACATATTCCATTGGAAAAATCTGTTGTAAGTAAACAGATTGAAGAACCATTGATTTATTTGAATTGTGGCACTGGCAAATAATATTAAATATAACATAGGCTTCCAGAACAATGCAGAAGTACAGTCAGAATGCTCGTTAGAAGTGAGGATGTCTACAAGGATTACGGCATGGTTTGAATGGGTATAAAAGAGGAAATAATGTTAAGATGCTTGGCTGTCTTTTGAATCTTGGTTTCCCTTACCTACTATTGTAAAACAGACACTTGAGGGAGAGATAAAGGAATAGCCAGAAACATCACTATAGAAAGCTTGAAAGTCTGTCTTCAGCCTATAAGTTATTGGCATACCTAAACTGGGGCTAGAACTTGCCCAATAAAGGAGGCCTCCTACAGACCCTTTGCATTGTATAAAACCATTGGTGGAATCCTGAACCCCATCCAGAATCTTCTGAGGTGGGAAAATTCCACTTGAAAGGACAAGCAGACCAGCCTGGAGCAGCTACAAGAACAGAAGATACTTCTTGAAAGAAAGACCAGCAGGAAAAATAAAAAACAATAATGGCAGTCTAATTGACTACTTCAAGAACAAGCAAGTCATTCCCCCAGGATTAATCAAGACAAGTGGTCAGGTCTTTCAGGACAAACCCCTTCCAAGACTAAAACTCAAGGGGAATACATGAGTAGGCATGTGGGCTTGCTACTGACCATGTTGGTCACTGGTAAGTGGGAGAAAAAGAGCAATGAAGTTGTGAGCTAAGTCTGACCACACTCAACAGACTCCTGTTAACCTGAATTGAGACCTGGTTGGACAGCAGTATGACAACACCTGGGGACTCCTGGACCCAGGGACAGAGACATGGCCACAGAGGACCAGAACGGAGTGTGAAGCATCCAGGTGATATGTAGTGATGGGAGATGCACAAGAACAACCACAGTAGCAGATACTTAATCTTCACAATGTTGTCCATAGCTTGACATGATCCACACCATCGAAAGCCTTTTCATAGTCAATAAAGCACAGGTAAACATCTTTCTAATATTTTCTGCTTTCATCCAAGATCCATCAGACATCATCAATTAATCCCTCATTCTATGTCCTCTTCTGAATCTGGCTTGAACCTCTGGAAGTTCTCTGTCAATGTATGATTGTAGCCATTTCTGTATTACTTTTAGCAAAACTTTACTCGCATGGAGTATCAAAGAGACTGTCCAATAATTTCTGCACTCCATTGGGTCACCTCTCTTTGGAATGGGCACAAATACAGATCTCTTCCAATCAGTCGGCCAGATAGTTGTCTTCCAAATTTCTTGGCAGAGAGTGAGTGCTTCCTGTGCTGCCTCACTTTCTTGTAAGATTTCCATTTTTATTCCATCAATTCCTGGTGCCTGGTTCTTTGCCAGTTCGTTCAGTGCACCTTGGACTTCCTCCTCCAGTATCATTGGCTCTGGATCATATGCTCCCTCTTGAAACAGTTGAACATAACCCATTTCCTTTTGGTACAGTGACTCTGTGTATATATAATTACTAGGAATCACACTAAATATGCTCTTTAGCTTTTCTCTAGGACTCACAATTGCTCTTATTTTTGTAAGCTTTAAATTTTCAGTAGCTTCTATCACTAGAGAATTAATTCTTTAATCCTTTTGTATGATTCCCAAAACATGGACCTTCATGAATAGCCCAAATTCATTCACCGCCTGCCCCCATCCTTCTCTCTCCTGGTATTTAATCAATAGCAGGTCATAGGCACAAGACAAACAAAAACTTTCTCTTTCTGTTTAAGCATGCTTCTCATTTCCATGCATAAGTGTCTTGGGACAAGCTTCTCCATCTGTCTAGACTGCCCTCCTTTTCCTTTCTAATTCTAACTAGTCCTTTCTTTCTGCTCAATCTAAATCACGTGTGTCTCTGTGTATTTGTGTGTATGTGTGTCCTGTGAGATGGGTGTATATGTACATCTTCTGCTGTAAGAAACCTCTCTGACCTCCTATGTCAGAAGTACTCACTTGACTTTTTTGTTCTCATTGACCTTATTAGCGATGTGCATGCATGAGTATGTTGGACTTTTCATGCAGAGTTATGGTCATGGTGATACTTTCCCCTCTTCCGGTAGAAAAACACCATCTTTCTCTGTAGATCTTCTTTACATAAGAACCAGCACCAGGTGTTCACATGTAGTAAGTAGGTGGTCATAGCATGACCTCTTGTTTTTGTTGATATTAGCTTTACATAGATGTATTTGATAAGCCATCTTCACCTTTATCTTGTTAGTGATGAATGGGTTATATTCAGGACATTTTCATATTTCATCTTATGTTTGTACAGACTACCCACTTTACTTCCTTTTCCTTATGTCTCCTCCTCTTTGCAGGGTTTTCATTTGACCCCTTCCAAGCTATGTCCAGTGGTGGGAGCTGTGGCAGTCATGAACCTCATTGAACCAATGTGAGGACTCATACTCCACTGTTCCATTCTTCTTCAACTCCTTAATCATGAAGCTATAGGGGAACTGTAGGAAACAGGACCATGTCCCTTCCATGTTGAGTGGCAGATCTTAGTAATAAATTTGTATGGAATTAGTCAGTTAATTACTGTAACAGAAATACCAAGAAAAGACATAGAAGATGAAATAGAAGTGTGTAAAGAGAACGGTTGTTTTTTGCTGTGTGTGTGTGTAATTGCCACACCCCTTAAAAAGAAGTTTTTCCAAACTTGACATTTGAGAAAGATAGTAGAGAACTTAGAAGCAAAAATGAAAAGAAAAAAAAGAAAAAAGACTGGGTAATGTTGCTTGCTCTAGATATTTTGGGCATGGCTAAGATGTGCTAAGAATATTTCATCTTTGACATAAACTCTGACCATTTTTCACTTGTAATATGGCCAGAATGCATCAATTTATCCAAGGCTGGATAAGGTTTGTGCTAACGATGCTGTGATGCACTGTGTTCCTAATAAAGATTCCACTGACTTACTTGAGTTGAGCTCAGTGCGTCCGCATCCCGAGATGCATGAACTTGAGCGACGTATTTCTTCTTTTTTATTTAAGAATCAGGACTAAAAGCAGTCAAATTATGAATCCGGAGTTAATAGGATGAATAGCTGAAAGAAAATAGCATGCAGCAATCTAATGAAAGAAAAATGTATTGTATACTCAAGACACAAATAAAATGCCACTTTCAGATTACTGTTTCTGCAATCTATTTATTTGCTTCATTTTCTTTAACTGCTATTTCGCTTAACTACAACTTTTAATATTCATTGGACCAACAATATAGAAAAGCTTGGTGATTTTCAAATCTTTGTTGAGCTTCTTCTAACACATTTTTTGTATTTCACTGTCTATAATGGAGTAGTTAGTTATAATAGGATGCTAGATTTTGCGCGACTAAGTTATTTTTCTTCAATATGTCTCAGAAAAACAGGCCTGAAAGACTTGCTAAATAAATGGCTGAATTAGTCAAAATCACTAAATCCCCAGTGGGATCCAGTGTTTTACAAAGTGTGGTTCATGGATAATCATATAGGTTTCAGGTGGTGATTGTGTAAAGAAATGCATTTTCCTGTGTCAACTCTAAGAACAAATGCATCAAAATATCTGGGTATTTTAACATCTTTTTAGAAGACTCTTTGCACACAAATATTTGAGAACCATTAGTCTAAGCATGAACATTAATATTAACTCATAATTTATTATAGAAAAAAGTGAGTTTAAAAAATCTTCAAAATAAGATCAATATCCTAATATTTCTATATGAATAATACTTTATTTATTCTGTGAATGTACTGCTGTACAAATTAAATTCCCCCTTCTTTAATTTTAACAAATCAATCTAAGCAAACCAATTCTTCCCAAATATGGAGATTAATTTAGGCTAGCCATCAAACCCAGCCCTTATGGACTGGGTCCCTAAGCCTCTTTTGTTGCTGTTTTAAGTGTCTTTGAAACAGTTCAGACACAGAGCTCCTCTGTATAGGGTTTCCAAAGAGCAGCTGATGGGTTTGAATTTCTGACCTTATAGTTAGAAGTCCTGTGTGCTTATCCTACAGTGCCACCGCAGGACTCCTTTAATTTCAGCTACCCAATTTGCTCTTCAAAGCTTTCCTATGCTCCTCATCTCATTCTGCTGAAATGTCTACCTGTCTGATTAATGCAGACCAATAAGCAACTCAATTGTGATACTCTCTTTTCCCTAAATCTATACCCATTAATTTATTACATGAATTTTTATGTAAGACACTTAAGACCCTCATGTTCATACTGTAAAAATAAATAAATTAAAAATAACTCAGTATCTTACAATACAGAATTGTTACTATTAATATTTTTAAGTTAAAAGAGCACAATGAAAAATTATTATGAACACAATGTACGTGCAGCTTTACACCTTCCTTTTTCTCACTTAATATGTTGAATGCTTAACTTAAGCAATGTCTTTGGGGACATTGGTAGCATAGTGGTTACAAATCAGGATGCGAACCTCAGGGTCAGCAGTTCGAAACTACGAGCTGTTCTGCGGGAGAAAGATGAGGCTTTCTGCTCCCGTAAAGATTTACAGCCTCAGGAACCCTGTACAGGGTTGCTATGAGTCGGAACCAACTCCATGGCATATAACAACAACAACAACAAAGAGAAGAAAGATATATAGTAAGAGTTGGGATGAGGGAGTATATATTCAAGGGTGAAGGAGAAACAAGAGGAGATAAAAGAGAAGAGGAAGGGATGAGGATGATGGTGGTGGCATTTTGAAAGTTCATCCAAGTGTTACATACCAATAGAATTTGCATGCCAATAGAATAATAACTTTCACAATCATCCTGTTTTCAGTATGCTGCTATTATGCATAAGCCCATTGTTACTGCCATTGTGTCATTCCATCTCCTTGGGGGTCTTCCTCTTTTTTGTTGGCAGTCCACTTTACCAATCATGATATCCTTTTCCAGTAACTGATTCCTTCTGAGACAGTATCCAAAGTAAGAGAGACGAAATCTTACCATCCTGGCTCCTAAGGTGCATTCTGGTTGTATCTCTTGCAACACAGATTTGTTTGTTCTTCTGGCAGTTCAGGGTACTTTCAGTATTCTTCTCCAACACCATAAGTCGAATGCATCAATTCTTCTAAGGTCTTCCTTATTAATTGTCCAACTTTCACATGTATATGGGGTTATTGAAAATATCATGTCTTGGGTCAGTTACACCTTAGTCCTCAAAATGAAATCTTTGCTCTTTAGCATTTTAAAGCGGTCCTTTTCAGCAAATTTGCATAATGTAATATGTCCTGTGGTTTCTTGACTGCTGTTTCCATGACTGCTGATTGTGGATCCAAACAAAATGAAGCCTTTGACAACTTCAGTCTTTTCTCCATTTATCATGATGTTATTGATTGGTACACTGGTGAGGATTTTTGTTTTCTTTACTTTAAGGTACAAGTCATACTGCAGGGTATAGTCTTTAATCTTCTTCTGTAATTATTTCACTTCTTCACTTCCAGCAAGTAAGGTTATGTTATGTACATATCGCAAGTTGTTAATGACTTTTCCTACAATCCTGTTGCCTCTTAGTCTATGTATAGGTTCTTCATGAGTGCAATTACGTGTTCAGAAATACCCATTCCTTGCAAAGTTATTCATAGATTGTTGTGATTCACAAAGTGGAATGTGTTCACATAATCAATAAAGCAGAAGTAACTATCTTTCTGGTATTCTATGTTTTTAGTCAAGATCTATGTAATGTCGACAAGGATAGCCCTTGGTGCACACCATTTTCTGAATCTGGCTTGAATTTCTAGTAGCTCCCTTTTGATGTACTGCTGCTACAGTTTTGGTTTTATTGTCAGCAAAATTTTACTTGCATGTGATATTAATGATGTTGTTCAATAATTTCTCAATCCCTAAGGTCTCTTCTCATGTCCATTTTGACCTTTTCCTTCTTTCTTGTCTTTTTAATGACTTTTTGCTTTCTTGACATATGATGTTCTTGATGTCATCACACAAGTCTTCTGTTCTTCGGGTTTTAGTGTTTAATGTATCAAATCTGTTCTTCAGATGGTCTCTAAATTCAGGTGGGATCTATTCAAGGTCACATTTTGGCTCTTGTGGACTTGTTTTCATTATCTTCAGCTTCAATTTGAATTTGCATATCAGTAATTGATGGTCTGTTCCACAGTCTGCTGTTGGCCTCTTCTCCCATGGGCTTACTCCATTCCCGTCTTCACGGTCAACTCTACTTTGAGGAGGCAGTTCTTCCCCAGTAGCATTTTCAATGCCTTCCAACCTGAGGAGCTCATTTTCTAGCACTGTATCTGACAGGTTTCTCTGCTCTTCATAGGGTTTTCAATGACTAAATATTAAGAAGTAGTTTATCACTCCTTCTTCCTAGTCTGTATTCGTCTGGAAGCTCATCTGAAACCTGTCCACCATGGGTGACCCTGCTGGTATTTAAAATACCAGTGGCATAGCTTTCAGAATCACAGCAACTCACAAGCCACCACAGTATGACAAACTGAGAGATGAATGGTGGTGTATGACCCTACTGGTATATAAACTACTGTTGGCATAGCTTCCAGCATTACAGCAACATGAAGGCCACACAATAGGATGACAAACTGACCAACAAGGAGTATCTCTGAGGCTAGAAAAATACTTCAGATTAGAGTTCAGAAAAATCTAGTGCAAAATAGGAGCTGTAAGCTTTATCACATGATAAAGTTTTGTGATGAGGATCATTTTGTTTTTCCTTTGCAAAGTTAATTTGGGAACTTCTTCATAGAACTTATCTTTTGCTTGACTAATATGGAACATATTCAGTTTCTGTCAAATGGAAGCAGTACTTGAGCTCTTCTAATGAAAATTGTTGAAGTGCAGAGTTTCACTCTTTTGTTATTAGGGTTATATTAGGCAACTGGCATTATTCATTATTCCTAAATAAAGTGAAACGTGGACCCCCATGCATGAAGATATTTATTACTTATTGATATTTAAAGGTTGTTAAATTAATCTTATTTGAATTACTCCTACTGCCAACCACTCTTACAATAATTTATTATATAATATTACTTGAGGGTTTTCTTTTAGTTTAATATAAAACTTGCAAAAGCAATATATTGCCTGTAGATTTTTTCCTACAGTTCATTGTAACTGTGACTAATTCATCACAGCTGTTTAGACATGCAAAATCTATAATACTTCACAATGTTGATTTTCTGTTTCTGTTTTCTAAGACTGGAGCTTGATTTGAAACCATATAATGAAAAATTACATGCATCTGAGTGGAAGAAATATTGCTTTAACCACTTGGAGGTAGAGACCACAAAGAACTATGTGACTATAGATGGGGGCTATGTACATGAAAATCGGATAACTTCACTGGGCTTTGTTATACCTCTAGAGAGTATTGACATTGGATCTGCCCTTAGTTGTTTGGAAGGTCCCTGGTTGGCACTGTGGGATAATGCACTGGACCACAAGGTCGGTTTGAATCGTGAGGTTGGCATTTCACACTCACCAGCCTCTCTTTGGAAATATAGCGTTGCTGTGAGTCAGAACCAACTGGACAGCACTTAACAACAGCAACAACAACTAACGGTTAGTGGTTCAAGCCCAAACAGTGATGTCATACCAAAAACATCTGATATTCAGCTTCTGTAAAGATTACAGCCAAGAAAATTCCACGTAATGCCCTGTAACTCATAGGCCAACATTGGTTGGAATGGACTTAATGACAATGGATTTAGCTTGATTTCAATTTCATTGCTTGATTTTGACCCAGAATTAATGCCATTATTCTATCTTCCCCATTATTGGAAACCTCTCAGAGTTTCTTCCAAAATATAATTCCTCACGGAATATCTGTTACTCTGATTATCTGACTCAGGTTTACCAATGACTTAGGACAACTCCATGCAGAAAAGAATGGATGTTGCCTCATTCTATACTTTTCCCATGATCATTTGAGGATCAGACTTCTGTGATCCATAGAATTTTCATTGACTGATTTTCACAAATAGAATCTCAGATCTCTCTTCCTAGTCTTGTCTTAGTCTAGAAGCTTCAGCAAGTTCTGTTCAGCTTCATGGCAAAGCATAAGCTTCCAGTGACAAGACAAGTGGTAGCTTCACTTGAGATGATCTGGCCACAGTAAAAACCTGAATCTCCTGCATGAAAGTCAAGCATTTTATCACTGAGCCATTAATGCCCCCACAGCGTATGTGTTGTTGTTTTTTTTTTTATTTTGTTATTGTTGTTGTCATCATTGATTCTGACTTATAATGAACCTTTATAGGATTTCTGAGGAGAGGCTGGTGGGCTTGAACCTATTATTCTGGTTGTGAGTTATTCATGTATCTTCCTCCTTCATTTCCTCCTCATTTTCCCTAAAGGACTACTACTTTTAGTTACCAACATTTGAAGACACTGATCAGAACAATACAGTGACCACTTTGATCTTTCCACATCTTTTCAGATTCTATAATGGGTTAAAGAGGAAAACAAATCAGAGGTACAGTGAAATTTTGCATTTATTCGTGAGGATGGATTGTATCTGTTCCATTAACATGGATGATTGAACGATGCTTCAGTATCATTATGTTTGATATTCAAACTGATGTTATCATTTTCTTAGTGATGATTGAAAGCTGCCTTGGTATCATTATGTTTGATATTCAAACTGATGTTATCATTTTCTTGGTTTGCTTGTGGAAAAGACTGATGAATTATTAGTTACATCAAATCTTTAACATATGCAAATTAGTCAACTGCAAAGTATGTTTATAATATTCATGACTATTATTCTACCATTTGTAATATTTTTGAGGCTCCACATAACAGAAGAATAATATGTGATGGTCTAATTGCCACTTAGTTACTTAAAGTTAAAATATTTCAAGCATCGAGACCTCAAACAACAAGGGATGCACATAAGTACACACATAAGTACAAGGAAAGAGACTTTTGTCAACCAAATTGTTATTCAGGGGCAGATTAACCATTAGTATACTAGTGATCAGAGTCCTGGTGTGGTGCTGTAGTATAAGCACTGGACCACAAGGCCAGCAGCTGAAACTCACCAGCACTCCTCAGAAACCCTATACAGGGTCCTTATGAGTCAGAACCAACTCGATGGCACTTAACAACAACAACATAGTGTGCATCAAATTGCATTGAACATGGTACATATAAGTTTAGTTATGTTTGCTAATATATGATGAGCAATTTCACATGGGTTTTGCCACATCTTTGATATGGTAGGAAACAGGTGAAACTGTGTACTAAAGATTGGTGGTCATATACAACTGTCCCTGTGTATAAATTACTTATTGGCTAATCCATCTCTGAATATGTACTGTAGCTAATGGAAAAGGTTGGCAGTTAGAGCTTACCAGCAGCTATGTGGGAGAAAGATGAGATTTTCTACTCCACCAAAGATTTAAAGCCTCAGAAGCCATACACAGGGCTACTATGAGTTGCAATCACCTCCATGGCATTTAACAACCAGGGTCGTTTTAGAAAGTATGTAGACCTAGTCCCGGTGTGACGCTGGAGGATAAAGCGCAGGAACACAAGACTGGTTTGCGCCACAAGGTCAGTGGTTCAGACTCACCAGTTGTTCCTTGAAAACCCTATACTGGGTTGCTATAGATCAGAAGTGACTCAACGGCACTTATTAACAACAACAACAACAACAACAACAACAAAGCCATAGTAGTGATGCAGAATGGGCATCCATTCATTCTTTCATAAAAGGCTCTTTAATAAGAGACTATGTTGTTGTTGTTAAGTGCCGTCGAGTCGATTCCGACCCACAGCGAACCTGTATAGGGTTTCTGAGGAGCGACTGCTGAGCGTGAACCACCGACCTTTTGGTTCAAATGACTTTGCAGAGACTATAGTAATACACGAAATAGAAACAAACTTTGCCTTTATGGAGTTAACAGAGGCAGACTGGAATCGGAAAGCCCCATAAAATATATAATCACTAGTCATGACAAGTTGTATGGAGGAAAATGAAAGAGGTGATGAGAAAGCACTAAAGGGGACCCTGGTGACACATTGATTAAGCACACGGCTCCTAATTGAAAGGTTGACCCTTGGAAACCACCAGCTGCTGTACAGAAGAAAGCTACGCTGTCTGCTTTGTTTGTTTGTTGTTGTTAAGTGCTGCTGAGTCAGTTCTGGCTCACAGCGACCCTGTACTGCTTCGGAAATTCTATTGAGTGGTTCTGCTCTCTCCTACAGAGTCTCTCTCTATGAGTTGAAAAACCTCAACCGTAATAGATTTTCTTTTTTAATCTTGAATACATATGCGCAGTTATTGCAGTTTGGGTTACCTGCTAACCGAAAGAGCAGTTTAAAGTCATTTAGTAGTGCTGAAGAAGAAAAGCCTGGCAGTCAAATTCTCTATATATTACTGCCAAGAAAACTTTATGTATCAGTTCTACTCTGTAATAGATGAGGCTCACTATGACTTACAGTCAATGTGATAACCTTGGACAAAGGAAATCTGTACTGATATTTAAGGTCAGATCTAAAATCTAAGTTGGAATTAGCCAGGGAGGAGTGAAAAAAGCATTTCAGATAGAACTGACAGCGTAGCTGAGACTTGTTCTGATACGACTGTCTTGAAAGAGTGCTCATTATTACAGCTCAGTTATGTGTTTTAGTGTCGTTAGGTGATGCTGAATCAGTTTCAATTCATAGAGACCCTGTGCAAACAGAACAAAACACTGCCCAGTCCTGAGCCCTCTTCACAATTGTTATTTTATCTGAGCTCATTGCTGCTGCCACTGTATCAATCCATCTCACTGGGGTTCATCCTGTGTTTCACTGACTCTCCACTTCTAAACATGGCGGCCAAAGTATGAGAGACAAACTCTGGCCATTCTTGCTTCTAAGGAGCATTCTGGCTGCACTTCTTCCAAGACATCATGTGTTTCAGAGGAGCATATATTTCACATGGATGCTCCAGCAAGGGTTTTTTGTGATTCATGAAATAATTTAAATGATAAGAAATTTGAAAGTCATTCCATGCAACTTTACTTAATTATTTTTGCCCATTCTTATATATTTTGATAGCAGATTCTTCTAAGAAGGTTATGCTATATGATTAACACTGAGAGAGCTGCTTTAACTACAACTAACTTTGTGAAAGTTGGTTTTGAATTCAGTCTTTAAAGAGCAAAAAAAAACAAACAAACAAACAACAACCCTGAAACCACATGACAGTGCTTTTCAGAAAAGGAAAATTATTTGGTATCTTACTGTTACAAATATGCTGATGCTGAAGTTATATTTAAAATTATTTTTAGTAAATAAGACTCAGCAATCGAATCAGCTTTACAGGCAGAGAATTCATTAGATATAATGACACTTAGGATTGCTTGAGTTCTATTCCATTTCCTATTGCCAATCCTATTATTAAATAAGTGGGAAAAGGAGGAAAGATAACTCTTTAAACTATCAATTTAACAGTTGCACTTTATTAAATTCTTGTTTAATATCTAGTTGTAAAACATGAGTGAGAGTTTTTAGGATCATTCATAAATGGTGCATAGAAGTATTTGTTGATGGAGTTTGATGATTTTTCTGGATGTAGGTTTCTGGCTTTGAAAATTATCTATCTTCCTTAGTCTCCTTTTTAAATGCTTCTAAATTAAATAAATCCAAATTAATTTGTTTGTGAAAGTTCTGTCTTCACTCACATAATTAGCCATCAGACTTAAACAACTTTTCTAATGTAAAATGCCAGTTAATTATTAATACATATTATAAAGCAAAACGACTTGCCAAAAGCATTTTTCAAATTTGTAATTGAGTTTCTGTATGCTGTTATGAAGTATAAAAATCCAACTAGCAACTTTTTAAATGATAAACTAATTGTAATCTTGTTAACTATGCTTTGCTTTCAGAGAAACTGATTAGTGCCTGCCTCTGAAAAACTTCAATGAAAACAATGTTTTGAATTCAACCTTAATCTTAAACTGTATTATTCCAAAATAATTTTATTTCGTGTTTTAATATAATCATTCCATTTTCCATAAGATATAGAATCAATTCTCTGTCTCATTTTTCATTAAAAATAGGATTTCTCACTTTTGATAGCAGTTGGGAATATCAAAGATATAGTATGTTTAATAAAATATTTATAACACAGTATAATCTGGCAAAGATCCTCAGGAAATAGATGGCAGAGTATATATGTTTTACATAAAATTTCCCACCTCTATAAAAATTAGGGCATAAATTGCTACAGTTCTTTCAGGAACACCTGTCACCACCACAGACCTCAGTTCAGGATGAATGTAGGCATCACATTCCTGGCCTAGCCAAGTGACATCATACAAATGGTGGCATTAGTGTCATGAGTAATAATGGCTCCCCCTTTAGCCCTGTCAAACAGTATCGGGTTGCTGAGCTTTAATTTTTGGTGCAGAACTCAATGAAAATGAAAAGAAAAAATAAAGCTAGTCTCACCCAGATTGCTGGGAAGGGATTAGTGAAGTGATTCCTTATAAATAACAGTTGTCTTAAGAGTGATGATGAAATCTGAAGTGGGGTGTTGAGTAACTCCATATAAAAGTCCCTTTTTCTATAGACTTTAGTTTGCCTTTTTACTATAAAATTAGAACTTGTCATTCCACTATTGGGAGCTGACAATTAAATAATAGTTTGTAAATGATTAGTGAAACGAGAAATTACTGCCCACAGAAAGAGCTCTGTGACTCTGCAGATAAAGATATGCAACTTCAGTTTACCAAGGAAACCCCACCGAATAGGAGAAAAGTTTTAGCGGACATAAAAGCAGAAGTAATGTACTCTGTGGAACAACACATGCCAGTTTGTTAAACTCCCTTAATTATCAGAATAATTTCCACTTGGAACTTAAAATCAAATGGCCCAAGCATATTTCCTTTAAGCATTTTCAACTTTGCAAAGGGGTGGGGGAATGACATTAAATTGGGTCCACACACCCACTTTCTGTCCTCTACCTCCCTTTAATGGAAATGGGAAACTGGTAATATCCAGCTATCTTGCTAGTACAGCACCAAGTACAAAGAAAGGACAGTAGGGGTGGTGATTTTAATTATCTATGTAAATTAAACTAAGTGCTACAGTCCTGTGATTGAAACTCATTACTTTAACTTTATTGTTTAGTTATGAGTGTAAACCTCAGCTCAATTAAATTATAAACCAGATCCTGATGAGGCCACACATTCACAGTCTTTGAAGGAAAACAAAAACGAGACAGGACAAAAGAGTACTTCAGCTGTCTCTAGTACATTACCCGAAACATACCACAATGAGGGGCATGCAGGTAGGATACTCTATATGTTTATAGCCTGTCATTGTCCAACTGAAATTCACCAGTGCTAGGAACTGTGTTTTTACAATTAAAAAAAATTAGTAGATGCATCCTTTTATTTCACAAGTGGAACCAAACAAACATTGTTTTCATAGCTCTTTCCCTCAAAATTATGAATTAGAGCTTAAAACTCACTTTTTCCCTAATTGACATGTATTTTAATATTTTAGGGTGTTCTGTTTCTCACTGTGGCAAATAAAGGTCATTCCTCTTGTCTATATTTTTTATACCTCAGGGGATTATCATCAACTGTCACATTGTGTAAACCCATTTGACTGTAGACTAATTGCCCTTAAATATATTAAAATTTCTAACAGTGGCAAAGAGTAACACAGTATTTCCCCTTGTGCCACTACTGAATAAGTTTCCTAACATGGGAGACTTTTTAGAGATAGTTTTGCTTTACTTGAAATAGTTGAAGACATGTAAAATGCCAAAGTTGTTGGATTAACTGGAAAAGTTATATTTATACCGTCGACTTATTCCAAATACATGTTTTAAGGTAGATGCGTTTAATTGACACTTAATTAGCACATTTACTTAGGGTCGATTGTTTCTTGGAATTATATTTCTTATCCCAGTTGTGATATTTTGATTTGTAACAATTACACACTCGAGAATCTAATAATTTGGAATTTAATGGGTAATTACAGCTATTCGAATTTTCTAGCAAAGGTCATTATTACCAGTGGTAATAGTTATAGGAATGAACATTTATTGAGCACATAACATGTACTGGGAATGATGCTATACATTTCACAGGCATTGGCTCTCATAACTTTTAACAATAACACTATTAACTGAAGTTATTCTCATGACTTATTATCCCATTCTAGGCCTAGAGAAGATTAGTGATCATAGCTAGTCAGTGGCAGAGCTAGTCAGTGGCAGTGCCACCCATTTGGTGGCAGTACATAAATTGATAGAACAATGTATCACAGTCGGATACAAAATACAAATGAAGGGGTCTAAAAATGGTGATTATCATTATATTTGGCTGCCCTTCCACTGTTGGTTCATTATTTGCTAAATTCTTAAAAGCAGGTCAGTGTCTGATAAATTTGCCTCAAAAGTCTAGCATAGCACTCTACAGAAATATCGCTCAATAAATATTTGTTCAAGTGAGTTAAATTGATGTGTGTTTTAAAAAACATTCTGAAATGTGAGATGTTCAATTTAGGATGTGGCTACAGTAACGCATGTAATTTAACCTCTAGAATATTCATGTTAATCGTGTTTATTCTTTTATCTTCTAAATGCTACACTGAGTCAATAATATCTTCTCTAAAGCAATTTGTCATGTGCCCAGTAATATGAATTTTCCTAAAAATTGTCCATGACCATGTTTCTGGCATCTCATAATGCAACTAGTGAATTTCAAAGTTAGATTTCAGCAAGCTATCACTAATTCATAGGAACAGTGGTGATGCTGTAGGATAAGCACTGAACTGCTAACTGCAAGGTTGGCAGTTCAAACCCACTAGCCACTCAGCAGGAGAAAGATGAGGCTGTCTGCTCCTGTAAAGATTTACAGCCTCAGAAATGCTGTAAAAAGTCTTGTTGAGTCAGAACCGACTTGATGGCACTTGTTAACAACACTCATTCATAGACTTTACCTTCTCTTTTAAATCATTCTATTGGTTCTGGGAGGATACTTTGAATGAAAAATGAAATAAATATGGAGTCTCAGCACTTTTTTTACATTAAATTTCTCAAATGATTATTTTACAACCAAAGTGTAATTTTTTTTTTTTAGTCGGGGCTAGTAACAAACCAAAAGATGATGATTTTCTAGCAGTTTGCTTGGTTGGTTGAACTGGAAACTTTGTCTGTCTATGCCATTTATGAGTACATTTCAATTGCAACATACAAGAGTAAGTCAAATGTATTAATACTAGGGTTCCAGTTCATACATGCATGGGTTTATTCCAAATAAAGTGTCTAACACGTCTCTGTGATTGGTAGATAACTGCAGACAAATTCTTTCGGTAGTGCATTTGTCTTAGTCTTGTCAGGGTAACTTAAAAAAAGAGAAAAAGGTTCAGTAAAAATCTTGGCTTCCAAATGGGTCTGCTAGACTAGTTAAAGGCAGAGAGGTCATCTCAGAAGGTTATGGCAACTATTTTTGGGGACTCCAAAGGAGTTATCTTTACAGACTTTCTTGAAGAATACAGGATGAGGATGATCATGGAGACTTATTATGAAGACATTTTAAGAAAACTGGAAACTGCATTGAGGAGAAAAATGCTAAGAAAGCTGTACCTAGGAAGCTTTTCCCATCATGATAATATGCCTGCTCATTCTTTGAGGGAAGTAAGAGTTGTCCTAGGAGAATTCCACTCGTCAGCTCATCCACCGTACAGCCCTTCAGACTTCATTTTGTTCCCCAAACTAAAAATAAATAAACAAAAGATCAAGATATGAATCTCTTGAGTATGGCTCAATGGCTGTTTTGACATAATATGAATTGAGGAGCACAGAGTTCTTAGGGGAGGAATTGTTGTTAATGTTAGGTGCCAGCCACTGGGTTCAAACTCATAGTGACCCCGTGCACAACAGAACAAAACACGGCCATGACCTGCAGCATCCTCACAATTATTGCTATGCTTGAGCCCATTGCCACCACCAGTGTGCATGTCCATCTTGTGAGAGGTTTTTCCTCTTTTTCACTGGCCCTCCACTTTACCAAGCATGAGATCCTTCTCCAGGGACTGGTCCCTCCTGATAACACATCAAAAATACAGAACTATGTGGACAGTACGTTGAGAAACAATAGAATTACACTTTACTTTTTTTGTTATTTAATAAAACTTTGTGTGATTTTGTAGCAACACTGTTTGTCTTAACCTCATATTTGCTGTATTTTTGCTACAGCATGTATGATCCAGAATCTCATTATATTTCCAAATGCAAATTGAGCTCTGGTAGTGTAGTGGTTATGAATTGTGCTTGAACCGCAAGGTCAGCAGTTCAAAACTACCAGTTGTTCTACGGGAGAAAGATGAGGCATTCTGCTCCTGTAAAGATGTACAGTCTTGGAAACCCCATTCAGGGTCGCTATGAGTCGGAACCGACTCAATGGCACTTAACAACATAACAACAACATTCAATTCTATTTTAAGATGAAGTGGATTTCAAGTAAATAATTCCAAATAAAGAATCTATGGGACAACAGAGGGATTGAGAATTGGAGAAAAGGGGAAGTAAGAACATATCTGAACATGACATTAGACCCCTGTCTCCTGGCATCCTTTATACTACCTTGTGGTGTATGTCATTCCTTCCACAAATGTGTATTGGTTACCTTTGATGGACAAGACACTGTGGTAAGGGGCTAGTATAAATTCAAAGGTAAATTAAAAGAGTTCCATGCTTTTAGTTAATCCATAATTTTGTAGAGATGAGATAAGACTAAGTCAATATCAATTGTTCTCCAAGGAGGATAAAAGACTGTGGGATTCAGAACAAAAGGAATTACTCTAAGAGAGATCACAAACCTAACTGCCCTGCTATTGAATGAATTCTAACTCACAGTGACCCATTAGGATCAAGTGGAACTGCTCCATAGAGTTTCCAAGGCTGTAACTCTAAAAGAGCAAACTGCCTCATCTTCAACACCTTCCAAATCTTAAACTGCCCAATCGAATCCCGATTTGAAAGTTGTTAAATGTAATTGGATTTGGAAATCAGTAAACTCAAAGCCTGACTTAATGACTAGATTACACAGGGGTGGGGAACAGCTGGCCCACAGGCCACATGTTGTTGTTGTTGTGTGCCGTGGAGTTGGTTCCGACTCATAGTGACCCTCTACAGGGTTTTTGAGACTGTCCATCTTTATGGGAGCAGAAAGCCTCATCTTTCTCCCACGGGACAGCTGGTAGTTTCAAACTGCTGACCTTGCGGTTCACAGCTTGATTTTTTTGAGGCCGCAAAAGGCCCTGGAAATCATTTGGTCTGGCCCTGCCAGGGCAACTGCAGTTTCAGCCATCACGTTATAGCAGGCTAATTTTTAAGTTGTTCATTTGTAAATCTCCAAATAGCCCTGTCCTGAAGTCTTCATGTGGCACTCAAGATAATGCACTGGACCTCAAATTCAATTTGAACCACAGAGTTGGCGCTTCAAACTTATCCTCCAGCTGCTTATAGGAAACCCTATACAGGGTCGCTATTGAATTGGAACTGAGTCAACAGCATTAACAACAGAAACAACAACTGCTGACTGTAGGTAATGCTAGGAATATAACAAGGAGCTCTGGTAGTGTAGTGGTTAGGAATCAGGCTGCTAACTTCAAGGTCGGCAGTTCGAAACTACCAGCTGTTCCACAGGAGAAAGATGAGGCTTTCTTCTCCCATAAAGATTTGCAGCCTCGGAAATCCGGTGCAGGGTCACAATGAGTCTGAGACGACTCCACAGCACTTAACAACAACAACAAGGAATATAATATGAGGACCCATGCAAAGCATTCATGCTTATATGTTTAGATGATTGGAAGCATCCAATCGGATATAAACTGTGGTATGTGTGTGTTCTTTACTAAAAGAATTTGGCATAGCCCGTGGAGCTATTCTAGCAATTCTGAATCTTGCTTGCTTAAATTATGAGTTTCATCAGCACTGTTTCAAAATAGTTCATTTAAAATGAATACCCCAGCACTGAATGCTAAGGCGCATGACAGTGCTTAATAAGCATAATCTTTATTTTATTTAATATAGACTAGAAGCCCTACACTCCCAGGGATGCATTTTAATCATTGGCTGCGGTGGATTTACAGCATGAGAGCTATCAGTTCCTCTAAATAAGCAGAAAGGAATAACGTCTTTTGTGTATGTATGTTTTTTCTTTCACTGATGTTTCGTTGGTGGTATGTTTAGCCTCCTAACTATACTTCTTAGGTTTAAGAGGGAGCTGAGATTTATCGCAGAATTATTTTCAAAACAGGGTTTATCCATTGTCCCCAAGTAACATAACTGTCAGAATTACCTATGGAACTCAAGGGAAAGCAATTTAATTCTTCGTCTGTCTGAGCCTTTGTAGTATCTGTTTCTATGAAGTAGTTTTCTTGTCTTTTCTCCCCATTTAATAATTTTTAAATGAGTAAGTTACAGCATTGTATCTTATGATGAAACAAGGATGATAAGAGCAATTGTGGGGCACTTCTTGTTGTCAGTGATCTTAAATTATAATTGATTAGTACACGAATAAAGAAGTGATAGGGGATTGGATTTTTAAAGAAAATAGGACTAGGTGTAACTGGTTTGAAGATATGATTTTATTGTGGAAGAGTTGAAATACAAAGGTTTCCCCAAAGTCTCATTTTTCATAGACATGAGGTAAAATCTATAACTCTCATTCCACTGGGGTTTAGGCCATTTGTTGGCTTTAATTTAATTGGATAGAAAGCAAGGAATAATGGTTTACTTTGAGCTCTCTTTTATCTTCCTTAGTAACATGTCATTTATATGACCCGTGGACTTTGTGAGGGTTTTTTGAAAAGACCTTTTTAGAGCATGCCAGTACTTACTTGGGCACTAAAATATGTTTTACTTTGGAGATGTTCAGAGGCAATAAAATAGAGAATATCATTTTAATAATAGAGTAAAAGTCAGTGAAAGGAAAGTAAATAGCAAATATAGGAGCAAGAGGGGGAATGGTAGTGAAGCGGACTCCCAGAAGTGCAAGTGCTCAGTTTTACAGTCGATGTATAAATGCCTTATGAGCCTGTTTGGTAGGAAACACTTAAATATGCAGATCCTCTGTGAAGCCTCATTACTTATGTTTCTAAATGCTTGTTTTGGCATGTTGTGTTCTGTCTTTGGTATACATGTCATTTGTGGAACTCATCTGAATGGCTACTTAGAGCAGGTGTGCTTGACTGGATGAACTGAACACACATTTTTATCTACTCTAATGAAGTGCGTTTATTCTTAGCCTGGAGTAGTCAGTGAGTCCTCCATATCCATTCAGCAGAAGCTGTCCTGTTTCTCAAAATACCTCATCTTAGACATTCAGGAGCCACACTATAGGAGGAAACGTAGTTTAGCCTTCACTAACATCCTATTGTTAGCTTTGTTATTGAGTTGGTGGACAATCTTGGTCCTGCTAACTAAGACTCCACTCTCCTGGGCCAAATACCACGGGAAGAATGATACAGCATCTAAGCATCGTCTCTTTTATAGCCTTCTAGTCTCTTGTTTCTTTAAATCCTTGAATGACCTGGTCAATTAGAACTCAGTACTGTGTAGAGTCCTGGGAATCCTTGTGTAGTGCTGTGGGTTAATGCACTGGACTGTAAGTTCGGTTTGAATTTAA
>NW_006408589.1:13606685-13620649 GCF_000296735.1 Chrysochloris asiatica | reverse complement strand
GCACTGGCCAAGAATTAAACCCAAATTTCTTGCATGAAAGGTGAGCATTCTACCACTGAGCCACTACTGCCTTCATCACTTTAGCTTTTTTGTTGTTAACTTCCAACTCAGAGCAACATGTATAGAGTTTACAAGGAGTGGCTGGTGGGTGGCCAACCTTGTTGTTTGCAGTTCAGTGCTTATCAAACAATGGAGTCCAACTTTAACTTACTGTACCTCAATATCCCCCTTTATTCATTCCCAAAAGAATTAGTGAATGTCAAGCTACGTTTACTAGATAGTTTTCCGTAAACACACATCCAAACCTTTTAGGAGCAACTATCCAGTAGAGAAGAAAGGGAAGTAAACAGCCAGATATAGCCATGGCCCCATCAATTTCCCAGAGGGATGCTAAGACAACTACAGTGATGAATGGGTCTGTGTCTCATCGGCTCTCTCTACCTAGATGAACCTTAGGAACTGGCTGTGGCAATAATGACAGTATCATTGTCTAGGAACAATGCTCATCCCAGAGGAACACACAAGGGTTTCTAAAGGTTTGAAACTTGGTTAGGAATGCCAGATATGCCATACAAAATGAATAATGACAGTAGGTACTATATAAGAAGTGACAAATGTGTTAGAAAGTAAGTGTTAGAGAAAACCAGTGGAATGACAGATCCTACTTGAAGTTCTAGGTGGGCTTCTTGGAGGTGGTGTAGGTCTCACAGTTAATACTGCTACAGGCAGCAAGGCAGGAGAAGAACATTACCTATAGAAGGGACAAGCTTTGCAGAGGTGGAAATGTAAAAGACTTGTATAGGATAGCTGGAAAAATGGGACTAGTAAATTCTTAAAGGTAAATATTGAGAGAGAGAGTTATAAATTATTTTAGCTCATATCCACATGGTACCTACCAACCAAAAAACTAAACCATTACTAGTGTAGGATTAACCAATAAATACAGTAAACATGAGCTTACTTACTTGTGTTTAGTAACTAATCTTTAGTGAACAAGTTTACATTTTTTTCATCACATAAAATATTCTCCTTCTCGGTATGATTGGCATCTGTGTCTGCCCCAACCCCACATCATCTCTCTACAGAATCAAAGCCTATGTCAAATTTACAATCTTTGACAGGTAACATCGGAAACTGTTTGCTACAGATTAGAAAACCAGCCCAATAAATCCCAGGTTTACCTTGCCAATTGGGTAATCTACTCCTATCTGTTGCTATCTAGTTGATTCAGACTCACAGTGACCTGGCAGGACAAAGACAAACTGCTCCATAGGATTTCCAAGGCTGTAATATTTATGGAAGCAGATTGCCACATCTTTCTTGCATGTAGCAGCTGATGGGTGGGCTAGCAGCCAAGTGCTTAACCACTGAGCCACCAGGGTTTCTACATGTATATTGTTGTTATTGTCAAGTGCCACTGACTTGGTTCACAGGGATCCTGTTTCTGAGGCTGTAAATCTTTGCAGGAACAGAAAGTTTCATCTTTTTCCTGCTGAGTGACTGGTGGGCTTGAACTACCAACCTGTGGCTTACAGTTCAGTAATTATCCTACAGAGCCACTGTGCTCCTTGTCTATTTAATCTGATAGATATTGTTGCCAATGTTCACTGAAACAGAAACGTAAGCTACAACCATATATGCTTTGATTAAATGCACATAAACAGAATTGGAAAAGTTACAATTTTTTTTTTCTATTGGCTATATGATATAGAATCAAATAGAGCATACATGTAGGTATCTATGTGAATAATAGGAAAGTAACATTATTCATACCACAACCCATTTTATAGGTTAAATACAGTGTTGCTTTATTCAAAGATTTTATATAATTTTTGAATCAAGAGGCATATAATTTAGAAAGCATTTCATAAATTGCCTTTTCATGTAAATCATTTTTAGAATGACATATTATGTGTATTCATTTTGCTCTTTCATTCATGCAAACAAATATTGATGGAGTATATCCAATGGCTACAGGTTGAGCACTGTGCTAAGTACTGGGGATATTAAGGTGGGAGTCTTCAGAATTCTGCCTTTAATGATTCTAAAGTCAGGTGAAGAAGACAGATAAGGGAATTATAAGGAGCTCTTGTGGTGTAATGGTTATGAGTTGAGCTGCTAACCTCAAGGTCAGTAGTTCGAAACTAGCAGCTGTTCTGTGGGAGAAAGATGAGGCTTTCTGCTCCCGTAAAGATTTACAGCTTCGGAAACCCTGAGTTGCAACTGACTCCACGGCACAAAACTTATCAAACAGTTTAGTTTGTGAACTACTGCTGTAGCACTGTAGGAAAAGTACTGGACTCTGAACCACAAGGTTGGCAGTTGAAACCCACCAGAGGTTCCTCAGAAACCCTATACAGGGTCGCTATGAGTTGGAACTGACTCGATGGCACTGAACAACAATGTTTAGTTAGTGGAGTCTTGATGTGGTGTTGTAGGGTAAGCACTAAACTGCTACCACAAGGTCAGTGGTTCAAACCTACCAGTCGCTCCTCAGAATCCCTATACAGGGTTACTATGAGTCAGAACCAAATTGCGGCACTTAACGATAACAAGGAGTTCTGGTGTGGCACTGTGGGTTAATGCGCCAGACTGCAAAGCCATTTGAACTTCAAGGTGGGCTGTTCAAGCTCACCAGCTGCTCCTTGGAAACCCTATACAAGGTTGCAATGGGTCAGAATCTACTCGACGGCACTTCACAACAACAATAACAACATTATTTTATGTCTTGGTAAATTGGAGGGTCAGTGAACAGAAGAAAGAACTCCAAGATAGATAGATACAGTGGCTGCAACAGTGGGCTCCAACGTAACAACATCAGAAGGAGGGCACGGGACCAGTAAGTGTTTCGTTTTATTGTACATAGAGTGTCTATGAGCCAGAACTGATTACATGGCACCTAACAACAACAGCAACATTTAGTATATTTGGCACAAATGGATATAAGTTTATTTATAGTGTAGTGGTTACGAGTGGGGCTGCTAACCTCAAGGTCAGCAGTTTGAAACTACCAGTCGCTCCACAGGAAAATGATGAGGCTTTCTGCTCCTGTAAAGATTTACAGCCTTATGCAGGGTCGCTATGAATGAGAACTGACTTCATGGCACACCACCACCACAGTTTTGCTATTAATTATGTATATTTTACCATGTGAAACCCCTGTCCTTTGGATGAGTTGTCTAGTAATCTTTGCACTTAAGTAGATGAAATATTACCTTTAGGGCACAGATTTTTTTTATGCATAAACTTCTCTTTATATTGATTGTATATGAATGCCAGAAAAACAGTAATAAGGAAAAAAAAGAAGAAAGCCATTGCCTGTAGATTCTGACTTTTTGTGATCATATAAAATAGAGTAGAACTCCCCATTGGACTTCCACTGTGGTAATCTTTATAGAAGCATCTGATGGGTTCGAACTGCCCACCTTCTGTTAGCAACCAAACGTGTTAACCACCAGAGCTCCGAGAAAACTATAGAAAATACTCATTTTTATCTAAACTAGTAATATAAATTATAAATAACAATCCCTAAAAGTGAGGGGAAATATAAAGAAAATTTAAAAAGAACATTAGCTATGATCTAGAAACTAGATACCAAATTCCTAGTGGGTTATTGAATGGTATCATGTAGTTCAAATCTACCAGTCACTCCACAGGAGAAAGATGAGGCTTTCTATTCCTGTAAAGGTATACAGCCTTGGAAACACTTTATAGGGTTGCTATGAGTCAGAAGCAAATCTGTGGCACCCAACCACCATCACCGCCATCACATAACTTAATGGATAGCCTTTAATCCTTGCATATTTGTAGACTAGATCCTTCTTTTGGAATTCCTTCATACATCTAAAACTTTAAGTGCATTTCACTTACATATTTTCCATCAACATGTTCATGGAAATCAAAGGAAAGAAAGTTAGACTTCACCGTAGATCTCTAAACAGAAACCCAGTTAATCAAATTGATCTAGTATACTTTGATTCTATAGTCATGTGTCTTTTCTTATCTCTACAGGTGACATCTGTACATCTAGAATTGTGTTTTGATTGTGGTCTTGACTAGTAACTTAATGTAGTGATTTAAACACATCCTTTGTATATTTGCATATATTAAAAGACATAGATGTCCTTTCCAATTATACCTACCTTCTCCTTAGGCTAATGGTATATTAAATTGCATTGAAATGCAAAGGTATCGCAATATAACGATTTTCCACATCCCATTTACTTGTTGATTATTAATGAATGCTTCCTGAGTTACATTCCTGCTATTTTGTCCTTAAGACTACTTTCAGGGTGTTAGCATCATATTCAAGAGGCCAGTCAGAGTTCTGTGTTTGCGGCTTCATTAAAATTCTGTCCCACACATCATCTGACTCACACTTTATAATCTATCAGAACACCTGTTTTCTTTACAATGGCCACGAGGCAGCTCAAAACACTGTGGTATTTAGCATTTAATAATGAGTACAAGATATGTATTTTTGACACTTTAAATTTTCTTTAGAAAAGTGCATGGGAAAAAAGCCAAGTTTGAATGAATTATCTAAACTTTTGCAATTTCCTAATGTGAATTTTAACCAACTTAAAAAAAAAAAAAAAAGTGCATCAGAAGTGTCTTCTCTCTTTGTCAATGGACATGGCATTGGCTAACTAGGCAAAGAGGTAGAGGGAAATGACTTTAAAATGTCACTACTTAAACTAATAGTGATATAGAAAGTATTTTAAGAAAAGTTGGTACATTATTACCTTCCCTATTTACATACTGGTCTCACATATACTTCATTGTAATTCTCTCTCTTCGAGGAAGCTGAAAAGCTTAATGTCACTGTTAATATCTAGATATGTTTATAATTTGGTAACTTAAGTCAGGGATGGGCCCGGCATCTGCATTCTTCTTTTAAGTCCAGGCATTTAGAAATGTGATTGTTAAATGGCCCTCAATATAATTGTATCTATTTGAAATACTTCAAGGGAGGGATAGGGAGATAATGGGTGGTTTGTAAGGAGGGTGAAAGTCTGTCACTATATTATATAAATGAAGAAATGTCTCCTAGTGCTTATGAACTGCTATAGTTTTAAGTGTTAATAGAGGACATACTGCAAGTTGATTATTGTAATCCTACAGTGTTATCTCATCAGTGAATGGATTAAAGGAGCTCTCTCTGCTGAGGGGTCTGAATAAGCATTTTCATTTACTCCCTGCTGGGTCATTGACAAATGGAACTTTTTATCTGAGAACATTTAAAAGCCTATACAGTAAACAAACCTATCGTTTCTTGCCTAGCTTGGGTCCCTTACTCGTTTTGTGCTATCTTGGTAAAGGTAGTAAAGGTGACACCACCCAACCTACTGGTCAATGACACTCTTTAAAGAGAAAAGTGTAGACATGGTTGTGATGATAAGACAAGAGTCTACTTTGTTGTTGTTGTTAAGTGTCATTGAGTCAATTCCAGCACAGAGCAACCCTATATAGAGTTTCCAAGGAGTGACTGGTGAGCTTGAACCGCCGACCCTTTGGTTCAAACCGACTTTGCAGCCCAGTGCATTAACCCCCAACATCACACCAGGACTCTAGAGTATTTCATAGTCTAAATTTGTTTTCCTTTCCTTCTCTCCCATGTTCCATTCCTGATACTTAGTTAAGACATTCTTTTTTTGTCAAATGGCCTCATTCTATGTGCCAATAAACTGCTCTCCAAAACTTAGATTTTCTCCTACTTCACCCTAGAAACAATGTCTAATCTTTATTTCATAGTTTTAACAGTGCTATCCCTGTGCTAGGTCCATAACAATTCCTAAGCACATGTTGACTGGTTGGTTTTAAATTTCACCCCCAGGTTTAGCATTGAGATAGTAGGGATATCATAGACCCTAAGCATTAACATTGGAACTTCTTCCTAAGACACTGGTAGTCATTCAGTGAGAAACATCCTTGGGTATGCTAAACAATGCCTTTTCTTGAGGAGTCTAGATATATTATACAGTAATTCTGTTTCGGAACCAACACTTCGACAGCTACAAATGTTATCATCTTCTCATAAGAAAGGAAAAATTCCAAGTGCCCAAATAGCATAATTGCATGCTAGGTATACCTCTGAGTAGAACACCATGCTTTCTAAAGTAGAAGTTAAACAAAAATGAGGGAAACTCTCATGACATGGATTGATACCACAGTAGCTTCAATGGATGCAAAATTACCAACAGCCATGATGATGGAGCAGGACAAGGTAACATTTCATTCTGATTACACTTGTGGTCACTTTGAGTTGGTGTCAACTAAATGAAAACTAACTACAGCAACCTCTGATTAAAGCACGGGATTAGAGATCACAGAGAGAATAAAGATTGGGAAACCATGTAGCCAGTTCAGCTATATATCAAAATTGTTTAAACTCATTATTTCTTAGAAATGATTCCTAACCTTTGACTCATAATCAAAAAGTGATTGTTTATAAAATATTCATACATGTCTCTTCACACAAAGCTCCTGGTACGGTGCCTTAGGAACAGCACTAGACAGCAAATCACAAGATCAGCATTTCAAACTCACCAGCTGCTTCTTGCAAACCCTATACAGGTTGGCTATGAGTCAAACTGACTTGACAACACTTAACAGCAACATAGACACACACATATACACACACAATTTGGGTTTATACAGGCTCTCCAAGAAACATGATGTCAAATAAAACTGTAAGGTAATGCTAATTTTAACTTTACTCTGATGTTTACAAGAAGAATGATTTAAGATGTAGTAAATTAGTACTTTAAAATGTATGAAAGTACATAGAAAGCTTCTTAAAACTAAAGAATTATGTTACAAAATGTTCAAAATTAGAACCTTGATTCACCATTTTGTGAGCATAGACTAAATGAAGCCTAAACATTTAATTGAAGTTAAAATTAGAGTTAATGATACCAGATATTTAATCAACCAATGCCTTAAAATACCTAGCTAGAAGCATTTGAGCTTTAAAGTATTGTGGTGTTCTTCTTAGCGAGTATGTTTCTGTGCTATTCTAGATCTTATCGAGCAATACATATCAAGATGCCTACACTTCAGATGCCCATATAACATCAAACAAAGTGGTTATGAAACAGCAGGATCTCTGCAGGAAGCAAAGAAATATCTCAAGTAGTACATAATCAAACTTGGCAAATGGTATAACATCATCAGATGAATGGTTTGGTTTACCTAATGCTTTTACTTAATCACTCTCTTGCTTGCATGAAACAGACTTGCTTTACTTCACATGAGGGATGGGAAGATGCTTTTTGTATAAGGATAATAATGTGTGAAAACTGTGGAAAGTTGATGTATCATGTCTAATGAAGATGAAGAAATAAAGGGGTGTTCTAGCTACAGGTAGACTCTTCTAGAAATAGGTTGTTTCACATACAGACCTCTAGCTTCTAGAGATAGATGATTCATCATTCTAGTTTTCTTTAAATCATGTATGTGGGTTGGCTGCCTTGTACCTGTGTTCTTTCAGGTGTTTACTAGGATCTCCACTCTATCTTTGGAGCTCTGATAGCGTAGTGGTTACAAATTGGGCTGTGAACAGCAAGGTCAGCAATTCAAAACTACCAGCTGTTCCACGGGAGAAAGATGAGGCGTTCTGCTCCCATAAAGGTTTACAGCCTCGGAAACCCTGTATAGGGTCGCTATGAGTCGGAACCAATTCCATGGCACATTACCACCACCACCACACTCTGTCTTGGAGTCCTGGTGTAGCACTGTGCTTTAATGCACCAGACTGCAAAGTCATTTGAATTGCAAGGCTGGTGGTTCAAGCTCACCAGCTGCTCCTTGGAAACCCTATACAGGGTCGCTATGGGTCAGAACCGACTTGATGGCATGTAACAACAACAACAGTACTCTATGTTGTCTATATAGCAAGCAGTGCTTTCTTGCTATCCTTACATCCTCATATTTTCAGTTTCTACATGATCTTTTCTGGTCTAACTTACATCTAAATTTGAGTTCTTGCTCTCAGCTCCAGTTCTTAATGGCATAATTATTTCATGTTATTAATTCATATTTTTGGAATAATGCCTCAACTTAATTTTTTAAATATATATTTTTGTGCCAGGTCATGTTTGCCGCAAATTGCCTGTAAGTCAGGATTTATCTGTAGTTAAAAATATCTGTTGTTATAAAGTTGATTCTATTATTAGCATCTTTGTTTACTAGAAGAAAGAGAGAACATTGAGACTTAAAATTTAAATCAGATCCTTCTCAATTTGTTGAATAAACAGACTGTTGCATGACTAGAAGTAAAAACCACTGTATTTACCTAGGCATTTTACAGACCTATAACATGTATAAATGTATATCAGGTCTTAGTGAGGCAAGTTTATCACTGTGTATGGTGAATACTTGGCACAACCAAATATTGCTTTAGTATTTGCCTTCCAACTAGTTGCAGAAGTCCTGATTATTTTATGAATTTATTCCATAAATACAAATTTCATGATTTCCTCCTAAGCTGTGTTTTAGGGAGTTCTGGGATCAGAATTTAGGAAAATATTATTGTTTTGGAGTGTGACATTTATGCAGACTAGTGTCCAAACATGCCTTGGCCACCTGAGGCTTAGAAAGATATAAGAGTTAGTTAATACAACACTGTAGCAGTTAGCTCTTTCTTTAATAGAGTGTCTGTGATTGCTGTCAAAAATTACCTTTAAATAAAAGTTAACAAAAAAAAAAAGGATCTAGGCATAGTTTGAAGAGGGGAAATAATACTAAGATCCTTGGCTATTTTATGAATTTTGGTTTCCCTTGCCTACTATTGTAAAATAGACACTTGAGTGGGATAGAAAGGAATGTCAGGAAAAATGATGACAGAAACTTATAAGCCCGACTTCAGCCTATAACTGATTGGAATACCTAAAAGGGATTCTAGAAATTGCCCAGTGAAATAGGCCTCTTGGGAAGCCTTTGCAGTATATAGGACCTTAAGTGGAATCCTGAGCCCCATCCAGAACCTTGTGAGGTGGGACATTCCCACTATAAAGGACAATCAGACCAGTCTGAAACAGCTAGAGTGACAGAAGATATATATCTTCAAAGAAAGATCATTAGGGAAAACCCAAAACAAAAAAGGCAGTATGACTGGCTACTACAAGAATTAGCAAGCTGTTTGCCGGGAAGTCATCAAGGCAAGCAATCAAGTTCCTTCAGGACAAACCCCCCTCTAAGACTGGAATTCAAAGGGAACCCATGAGCAAACATGTAAGCTTGCTGACAACCACACTGGTCTACTGGTGAGTGGAAGAGGGGGAACGACAGCAATGAAGAAATAGGCTGAGTTCAAACACATTCCATAGACTCACGCTGACCTTGAGATGAGAGATAGAAGATGAAGGGCTGGTTGGTCTGAAGTGTGGTGAGACCTTGGGACATCTGAACCTATGGACAGGGATATAGCCATAGAGGGCTATAGCTGAGAGTGAAGCATCCAGTTGATATGAAGTCAGGGGAGATGCACAAGAACACCCAAGCTTGCAGATAGTACCCATTTGACCTAGCCTCCATGTCTTGATGATCAGAACTCAACTAGAGGAAGACTTAAAAAAAAAAAATTTGGTAAAGCAAATGAGGGTAAATTGTTAGAATTTGATGAACCTGACCTATACTCTTGGAGGTAGTAACTCTAAATACCAACAGAGAGGGAAGTAGTCTTCACATCCAAGTATCAATGCTATCCCTTCGGTACACAGGGTAGATAGGGACGGGTAAGTTAGACATTGGCTACCTAAAATGAGGGGGTGATGGAGGCATGAAGTGACTGGCTTACAAGGTTTGAAGAGGGAGTTTAGTTTAAGAGTGTATGGGGGAAGAATGAGTCCCCACTGAATAGTTTTCATCTTGTCTAAATGGGTCTGGTTAAAAGAGATGGAGATAAGATTCTTATGGTTCATTAGTGAGTAATAGTTATCATGACTAATTGCTACTGTCACAAGTGTAAGGAGCCAGACTTGTAGAATGTGCCCTTTGGTGGTGTAAATTATTATATATGCCTGAGTGTTAAAAAAAAGAGCTAAAGTGAATAGAGAGAATTACTGTTTTCTAATGGTACATGGAAGGGATTACAATAATTTCAATGAAACAAGTTGTCTGATTTGTTGAATCTAAAACTGAGGATTTGCCCTGTAAACTTTCACTCTACCCACAATAAAAACCTTAAAAAAGGAAAAAGATTAAAAGACTAGTTTTTTCTTTCCTCAAAACCAAAAAGAGCATTGATCTGTAATATTTATTTACAGTATCCTTTTCTTGCTGAACTCTCCATATTAACCTTCAATTTATGTGACACAATTGTTTTTTAGGTTTTTAAAGATCTTTTCAATGCTTCAAAAAATTGGATTAAAATATATACTTTATGCATTTCTCCTCCCCCATTTAGAAGCAACCAGTTGAATTGGTCCTGTTCAATTTTCACAATAGCCTTACATTTTATTGCATGAACACTACTTATATTATGATGGCACAATGGGTTAAGCATTTGGCTGCTAACCAGTAGGTTGGTGGTTCAGATCCACCAGCCACTCCATGGGAGAAAGATTAGGCAGTCTGCTTCCAGAAAGATTTATTGTCTTAGAAACCTTATGCAACATAAAGCAGAATAGACTCAGGTGTAGTGGATTTGTTTGTTTTTTTTGTTTTGTTTTTTGTTTTTTGTTTTTTATGACACAGATGGTTAAGTGCTTGATAACATGACAAAGGTTGGCAGTTTGAACCCTCCCAGAGGCACCTCAGAAGACAGGGCTGGCAATCTGTTTCCAAATGGTCACAGACTTGAAAGCCCTATCAATCAGGTCTACTATGCACAGATGGGTGACCATGAATCAAAACCAACTGAACAACTACCAACAGTCACATATCAAGACAAGATCTTTTAATAGTTAAATATGAAATGACTTGAATGTTCTGAATGAAATTGTTTGCTCTGAAACAGTCCTGTTTGAAGATGGACTTAAAACAATCCCTTTGTTAGAAGGAAAGCATGTCTATGCTTTGAGCAAAAATGGCATTCTGTTCATTGGGTCACCCAGTCAAACTTATTTCTGTAATCAAAGAGATAGCTAAGGACTCAGAGGGTCATGTAAAAGAGCTGGGATGTGTTATGGGCAATGAACTATGAGTCAGAAGGTCTATTCCCAACTCAGCCCTTATTGTCTGTATGACTTCAAGCTCATATTTTCTCTCTCTTAGATTTGGTTTTCTGATTGTAATAGAAGGGCTAGGGAATAGTCCATTTATAAGGCTCTTATGTATTCATTTCTGGTGGGAAATGCATTCTCTCCAGATGTAATATAAAAATGTAAATATAGTAAATACTGAACTTTTTATGTTAAAAATTATATCCTAGAAGGGAACAAAGAATGAGCGAATCTGAACTAGATCCATCCCAAGGTATAATGCCTGAAATTGGAAAGTACTTGGTAATTTGGAACAAAGGCCTGCTTATTTCCCTCTGATAGTTACTGAAAACCCCTATGAATCACAACAGAACACTTCCTGACAGTGCTGAAAGATGAGCCCCTAAGATGGAAGGCTCTTGAGTTACACAGTGGCCACAACTATGGACTCAACCAAACAGTGACCATGAAGATGGTACATGTTACCACAGGTCAGAGCCAACTCAGTGGTAACTCATTACAATAACATACCCTGAAGATGCAAGCTGTTGCCACAATTTCCTACTTTGTGCACTTTAACAATAAGTATTTCTCTGTCCTCTTTAAAAACTAAAAATAAAAAGATGATTCTCACATGCAAATGCATGGGTATCAATGTATGAGTGATGATGTATTCATTTCTTGGAACTGCCTTAATAAATAGCTCCCACTTGGGTGGCTTCAAATAACAGAAATGTAGCATTTTGCAATTCTGGAAGGCAGACTTCTATAGCCAAGGTGTTGGCAAGGCTGTAGCCCCTTTGGAGGATCTAGAGGAGAATCTTCCTGATCTCTTCCAACTTCTGGCAGCTGTGAGCATCCTTTGGCTAGTGGGAACTCCTCTGTCTGTTGTCATCACTTTACCTTCTGCTTTGTGTCTGTCTCTAATCTCCCTCTGTAGCACTCCTACGAAGGTGTACATGATGGCATTTGGATCCCATGGATAATCCAGGATACACTTCTCCTCTCAAGACTTTAAATCGATCATATCTTTTCCCAAATAAAGTAATATTCACAGGTCTGAGGACTAGGACATGGGCACATCTTTTGGGGGCCTACCAGTTAGCACACTGATGGTGGGAACTTCAAGTAACTGGTGAGCAGGTGCCTCACATCCATGGACAGCATCCATGCAGTTCTGGCTGGTTGTCACATGCAGCAATGCAGGCTCCATGTTACCAGATTTTCCCAATTCTTTACATGGAGATTTTGTATATATGCACTTGTGTGTATGAAATCCCTTATATTTGATGTTGGCTCATTGAGGGGAAAAGACTGTGTGCCAAATAAATCTCATCTATGGGTCACATTCACTGCAAGGACTGCCAGTTTACAATCACAGAAAAACAGAATAAAATTACCTCTGAGAGAGCACTTTGTATCCATATTCATTAACTCAACAAATATTTCTTTAGCACCTAATAGCATAATATTTATTTTAGACTGACCAGGGGAGACCTTGCTGCTTTGAGAAAATTACTCCCCAAATGCAACTCTCATAGTTTTTCTTAAGAAAAGAAAGAAATTGTTAGTCTCACACTTCTTTTCCAGATATGCTAGCTATGGATTGGTGTGCTTTATTCAGATAAAAGAGGCCTTGAAATACTGCAATCGAGTTAAGAACCAAGCTCTATGTCTTACATAAGGTCTGATGCTTGAGTATCCGTGATAATGGAGTCCCTAGGTTTCCTAACATTGCATTGTTTTCACCTTTGTGTTCCTGTTGGCTATCTTAACTGGAGAAAGCCCTGGTAACCTAGTGGGTTATGAGTTAGCCTGCTAACTGCAAAGCCAGCAGTTCAAATCCACCAGCTGCTTCAAAAGAGAACAATAAGGTTCTCTGCTCCCATAAAGATTGACAGCCTGGGAAACCCATACCGGGTCCATGATTCTGAACTGACTCCCAGGCTCACAACCACCATCTTGACTGGTTCCCTTATAGAGAGGATGTTAAAGTTAATTACATTTCATACAGATGCTTCCTACTACTTACTCAGCGTCATTAACATATTGGTTAGTTGATATTTGCCATCAAGTTAAATCCAAATCACAGTGCCCTTATGCATAACAGAATGAAATGCTCTCTGGTCTTGAGTTCTCTTTATGATGATTGGGATGTTTGAATCCAATGTGTAAATTGATATAAAAGTTCTCCCTTTTATTTCCCCAACCAGCTACTATATCAAACATGATGTCCTTTTCTAGCAATTAGTAGAATGACATGTCCCACCATCCTAGCTAATAACAATTTGGTTGTATTTCTAAAACAAATTCGTTCATTCCTCTGGAAGCCCATGGTGTATTTAGTATCCTTTACCAATGTAATTTTAAGACATCTGTTTTTCTTCTATCGTCCACTTTTATTGTCCATCTTTTACAATCATATGAGGTAGTTCATATCTTAGTCATTGAAAAGACCATAGTTTCGTCAAGCACACCTAAGAGATCTTTGTTTTTTAATATCTTTTTAAAGAGATCATTTACAGCAGATTTGACCAGTGCAATACAGTGTTTGATTTCTTGACTGCTGCTTCCCTGTATAATTATTGTTGATCCTAGTAGAATGTAATTGCTGTTGTTGTTGTTAGGTGCCATCGAGTTAGTACTGACTCATAGTGACCTTATGCACAGCAGAACGAAACACTGCCCAATCCTGGGCCAACCTCACTATTGTTGCCACGCTTGAGTCCATCAATGCTGCTACTTGGCCAATCCATCTCGTTGGGGGTCTTCCTCTTTTTCTCTGACCCTCCACTTTACCAAACATGATAGCCTTCTCCA
>NW_006408589.1:13605301-13606585 GCF_000296735.1 Chrysochloris asiatica | reverse complement strand
ACTCAAAATGAAAAGAAATAGCTGTAAACATCCACTGAAAATCAGAATATATGAAGTATGAATCTAGGAAAATTGGAAGTTGTCAAAAATGAAATGGAACTCATAAACATCGATATCTTAGGCATTAGTGAGCTGAAATGGACTGGTATTGGCCATTTTGAATCTGACAACCACGTGCTTTACTATGCTGGAGATGACAAATTGAAGAGGAATGACGTTGCAGTCATTGTCAAAAAGAACATATCCAGATCAGTCATGAGGTACAATGCTGTCTGTGATAGGATAATATCCATGAATCTACAGGGAAGCCCAGTTAACACCAGTATTATTCAAATTCACGCACCAACCACGAAAGCCAGTGCGGATGAAATAGGAGAATTCTACCAACTTCATCAATCTGAAATTGATCAAACATGCAATCAAGATGTATTGATCATTACTGGTGAGTGGAATGTAAAGGTTGGGAGCAAAGAGGAAGGATCAGTAGTTGTAAAATATAACCTTGGTGATAGAAATGATGCTGGAGAATGTATGATAGAATTCTGCAAAACCAACGATTTGCTCATTTCAAACACCTTCTTTAGACAGCATAAGAGATGACTATACACATGGACCTCACCACATGGAATACGTAGAAATCAAATTGACTACATCTGCGGAAAGAGATGATGGAAAAGCTCCATATCATCAGTGAAAATAAGCCCAGGGCAGACTGTGGAACAGAGGATTAATTACTTATATGCAAATTCAAACTGAAGCTAAAGAAAATGAAAACAAGTCCACAAGAGCCAAAATATGACCTTGAATATATCCCACCTGAATTTAGGGATCAGCTGAAGAGCAGATTTGATACATTAAACACTAAATACTGAAGACCAGAACAGTTGTGGGATTACATCAAGAACATCATACACGAAGAAAGTGAAAAGTCACTGAGAAGACAAGAAAAACAGAAAAGGTCAAAATGGATGTCAGAAGAGACACTGAAACTTGCTTTCCAGCATAGAGATGCTAAAGCAAATGGAAGAAATGAGGGATCCAAGAGCTGAACAGAAAATTTCAAAGAACAGTGTAAGAAGATAAAGCCAAATATTACAACAAAATGTGCAAAGATCTGGAATCAGAAAACCAAAAAGGAAGAACATGCTCAGTATTTCTCAAGCTGGGGGATCTGAAGAAAAAATTCAAGCCTCGATTTTCATTATTGAAAGATTCTCTGGGCAAATTATTGAATGATGCAGAAAGCATCAAGAGAAGATGGAAGGAATATACTGAGTCACTGTG
>NW_006408589.1:13588542-13599012 GCF_000296735.1 Chrysochloris asiatica | reverse complement strand
TGCCTAAATGCAATACGTTGTTTGATTTCTTGACTGCTGCTTCCGTGAGTGTTGATGGTTGATCCAAGAAGAATGAAGTCCTTGACAATTTCAATCTTTTCTCCATTGATAAGAATGTTGTTTATTGGTCCAGTGGTGAGGATTTTTGTTTTCTTCACATTGAGATGTAATCCATACAGCAGGCTATGCTCTTTGATCTTCATCAGTAAATGTTTTAAGTCCTCTTCACTTTCAGCAGGCAAGGTTTGCATCATCTGCATGGTGCAGGGTGTTAATGAGTCTTCCTCCAATCTTGATGCCACCTGTATGCTGAGCAAATAATATGAGAAGCTGGGTTACATGAAGAATGTAATTAGGCAGTTAAGATGTAATGCGAATCATCTCACTCATTGTTGACTGTTAAATTGAATATTTAGTTAATATAAAAAGGATGAAGAATCTTGAGGGTGCCCAACCTGGTATCAAAAGTTTTGAAACCTGGGCAAGTTTATTGCCTTCGGTTTTCCCATCTGGAAAATGGGCAAAGTAATAATATCTACCTCACAAACCTGTTTGTAAAAGTAAAGCAGTTAATGCCATGTTTGGAAAGTGTTTCATGCATCCGAAAATCTGAAAAAGCATTACTGTTATTTTCTGTATTATTAACAGTATTATTACTGTTATTTTCATCAGCATCCTGGTGTGGCATTGTAGGATAATGTACTGGATTACAAAATTGGTTTGAATTGCAAGTTCAGTGGTTCAAACCACCAGCTGCTCCTTGGAAACACTTTTGTTGTTATGAAGTGCTATAGTGACCCTGTATAGGGCTTCCAAGGGAGCAGCTGGTGAGCTTGAACCACTAACCTAGCAGTTCAAATGGCTTTGCAGTCTGATGCATTAACCCACAGTGCCACACCACAGGGTCGTTATGAATCAGAACTGACTCAATGGTACTTAAAAAAATACTTTTTCAAAAGTATCATTTTTTTTTTATTCCCAAACATTTATAAACATCTTTACTTCTAGGTTAGATTATCTATGGCAGTGCCTCTCAAAATGTAATGTGTGTATGGTTCACCTGAAAGTCTTATTAAACTGCAGATTCTGACACGTTAGGTCTTGCCGTTGTTAGGTACTATCAAGTTGGCTCCAACTCATAGAGATCTTATGCACAACACAACAAAACACTGCCTGGTCCTGTACTAACCTCACAAATATACTACACTTGAGCCCATTGCTGCTGCCACTGTGCCAATCCAGCTCATTGGGGAATTCCCTCTTTTTTGCTGACTCTCCACTTTGCCAAGCATCATGTCCTTCTCCGTGGACTGGTCCCTCCTGATTGTATGTAAAAGGTGTGAATAACAAACTCTGGTCATCTTGACTTGTAAGGAGTAATCTGGTTGTATTTCTTTCAACTGAAAACCTTTTGTATAGCAGTGGAATACTATCAGATAGCACCAGAATATTGAAAACTGAAACATGATGAAGAGCATCAGAATATTGTCAGATAAAGTGCCAGAGAAATGAGACTCTCAGATTATATGGCACTCAAAATATAACTGGGGAAGAGTTGCCTCCTCAAACAGAGTTGACTGTGATGACACTAATGGAGTAACTCTTTAAGACCCGCATTTGTTGATGCAGGCACAACTCAAAATGAGGAGAAAGAGCTGCACACATTTATTAATACCCAGAACATGGACTATACAAAGTATGAATATAAGAAAATTGGAAGTTGTCAAAAATGCAAGAGAACACATCAACAGCAATACCCTAGGATTTCTTGTTATTAAATAAATCAAGTTGGTTCCCGCTCATAGTGAACTTGTATAGGGTTTCTGAGAAGTGGCTGGTGAGTTTGAATTACCAATCTTGCAGTTCAAATCAACTTTGCAGTCCAGTGTTTATCCTACAGCACCATATCAGGACTCCATGTTAAGCATTAATAAGCTGAAATCGATTGGTATTGGCCATTTAGTGAACTGAAATGAATTAGTATTGGCCATTTTGAATCTGACAAACACATGGTTTACTATGCTGGAAGTGACAAATTGAAGAGGAATGGCATTGCATTCATCATGAAAAAGAACATTATGAGATCTATCCTGAAGTATAATGTTACCTGTGATAGGATAATATCCATATAACAACAAAGCAGATCAGTTTTCAAATTGATGCACCAATTCAAATTGCGTCAACCACTGAATGCATCAACCACTAAAGCCAGTGATGATGAAACTGAAGACTTCTACCAACTTCTTCAGTCTGAAATTCATAAAAAATGCAATCAACATGTATTGATAATTACTGGCAATTTAAATTCAGAGGTTAAGAACAAAGAAAAAAGATCAGCAGTTGGAAAATATAGCTTTGGTGATAGAAACAATGAGGAAGATCATATGATAGAATTTTGCAAGACCAATGACTTCTTCATTGCAAATACCTTTACAAAACACAACATAAAAGACAACTATACACATAGACTTCACCAGATGGAATATACAGGAATCAAATTGACTACATAATTGGAAAGAAACAGTGGAAAAGTTCCATATCATCAGCCAAAACAAGGCCATTAGCAAACTGTGAAATAAACAAACCATCAATTGCTCATATGTAAGTTCAGGTTGAAGCTAAAGAAAATTTAAACAAGTCTACAAGAGCCAAAATATGATCTTGAACGTATCCCACCTGGATTTAGAGATCATCTCAAGAACAGATTTGATGTATTAAACACTAATTGCCAAAATCCAGGAGCATTGTGTGATGACATCAAGAATATCATACAAGAAAGCAAAAGGTCATTAAGAAGACAAGAAAGAAGGAAGAGATCAAAATGGCTGTCAGAAAAGACTCTGAAACTTGCTCCACAGTGTAGAGATGCTAAAGCTAATGGAAGAAATTAGGAGGTTTTGGGTGAGGTCTAATTTTGCATTTTTAGCATGCTTCTAAATAAGTTTAGGGCTGGGGGTCTGCAATTTCCACTTGGAGTAACAAAATGGCCTATGAAACTGGTCATTTTATTTGATCTATTAGAATCACTTGGAACACTTTAAAAACACCAATGCATAGACCCCACCTTAGAAAAATTAATTCTGCATCTCTGGCAATAGAAACTAACCACAGGTTATTTTTCTAACAGTTTTGCAAGGATATCAAATATGCATCCAGGATTGAGACCTGCTCTCTTACTGTGTAATAATTTCTCCATACCCTTCCAAAAAACAGGGAGGAAAGGTCTTCCAGACCTCGCTATTAAAATTAAGTCTTTTCCTCACCTGGAAAAAGCCTAAACAATAAGACACTCTAATGCAGTGCCCACGGCTAGTCTTGCAAGTATCTTATGGGAAACATAATATTTTGGTATTTCCCAACCTGGTGCTGTTAACAAGAATCATCCCTTGTTTGTGTTTTTTAATCAGCTTGATGAGCAGTTTCTCTGTCGATCTTCCCAAACTGTGTTGGCCAGTTTCCAAATCAAGTGCATAAATTACACACTGCCCTCTCTCTTCAAGCTGCTCACCAACCTTAAGAATATCAGAGAGGATTTCCTTTTAGCATACTTACTGATCTATGCAAGTAGATGGTTTAGACTGGTGCTTTGTGGGGGTTGGTCTGATGTGACACTTTCACGTTTCATAATATTATGGCACTAAAATGACATGCTTTAATTTCAAGGAATAATATTTGACCAATATCCAAGTGTCATTCTGTTGTTTTTTTTTGTTGTTGTTGTTGTTGTTTGTGTGTGTGTGTGTGTGTGTGTGTGTGGTTTATTTATTTATTTATTTTTTGCTTTCTTTCTTTTTTAAATCAGGTTCTCCTTATATAATGGTTTTCTAGAGAAGTTATTTATAGTTACTGAGCATCAAAAGTACCAACCTAAGCACTCTATTCAAAAACCAAGGAATAGCATATGGTTCAGCCCTATGGAGATTTGCTATCAAAAAGAATGCATGAGTCGGCTGGTAAAACTGTAACAAAAGATTAAGGAAACTGAGATTTCAAGAATATGGAAATTTCCACAGTCAATTCCTCTGTAAAAAATGTGCTGCATATCACTAGAGTTCTACCCACCTGGGACTTATTGGGTCCCATTCTAGCCTCTTTTCCATTTATTTATCTATGTGTACCTATAGCAATATATGCCACCTGAATTTAGAGATCATCTGAAGAACAGATTTGATACATTAAACACTAAAGACCAAAGACCAGAAGAGTTGTGGGATGACATCAAGAACATCATACATGAAGAAAGCAAAAAATCATTAAGAAGACAAGAAAGAAGGTCAAAATGGATGTCAGAAGAGACTCTGAATCTTGCCCTCCAGCATAGAGATGTTAAAGCAAATGAAAGAAATGAGGAGGTCCAAGAGTTGAACAGAATATTTCAAAGATCAGCTTGAGAAGATAAAGCCAAATATTACAACAAAATATGCAAAGATCTGGAATCACAAAACCAAAAAGGAAGAACATGCTCAGCATTTCTCAAGCTGGGGGAACTGAAGAAAAAATTCAAGCCTCAACTTTCATTATTGAAGGATTCTCTGGGCACATTATTAGATGATGCAGAAAGCACCAAAGAAGATGGAAGGAATACACAGAGTCACTGTAACCAAAGGAAATGTTTGACGTTCACCATTTCAAGAGGTAGCGTATGATCAAGCGCCAATGATACTGAAGGAGGAAGTCCAAGGTGCATTGAAGGAGTTGGCAAAGAACAAGGCACCAGGAACTGATGGAATAAAAATAGAAATCTTTCAAAAAGTGAGGCAGCACAGGAGGCACTTACTCATGTATGACAAAAATTTGGAAGACAACTATGTGGCCAAC
This sequence comes from Chrysochloris asiatica, assembly GCF_000296735.1. Taxonomy (NCBI): domain Eukaryota; kingdom Metazoa; phylum Chordata; class Mammalia; order Afrosoricida; family Chrysochloridae; genus Chrysochloris; species Chrysochloris asiatica. Next base: position 13,594,194 of record NW_006408589.1, on the reverse strand, counting down.
TGGAAGAGATCCATATTTCTGCCCATTCCAAAGATAGGTGACCCAATGGAATGTGGAAATCATCGGGCAGTATCTTTGATATCCCATGCGAGTAAAGGTTTACTAAAGGTAATACATAAACTGCTGCAAGCATGCATTGACAGAGAACTTCCAGAGGTTCAAGCCAGATTCAGAAGAGTCCGTGGAATGGGGGATATCATTGCTGATGTCTGATGGATCTTGGCTGAAAGCAGAGAATAACAAAAAGATGTTTACCTGTGCTTTATTGACTACGCAAAAGCTTTCGATTGTGTGGATCATGACAAGCTATGGACAATATTGCCAAGTATGAGTATTCCACACCACTTAATTGTGCTCATGAGGAATCTGTACATGAACTAAGAGGCAGTTGATCGAACAGAACGTGGGAACACCGAATGGTTTAAAATTATGAAAGTTGTGTGACAGAATTGTATTCTTTCACCATACTTATTCAACCTGTATGCTGAGCAAATAATCTGAGAAGTGGGTTATATGAATAAAAATGTGGCATCAGTATTAGAGGAAGACTCATTAACAACTTGCAATATGCAGATGATATAACCTTGCTTTCTGAAAGTGAAGAGGACTTAAAATATTTACTGATGAAAATCAAAGAGTACAGCCTTTGATATGGATTGCATGAACAGCACATACTATTTACATAACATCTTCTAATACCTTCATAAACAAAAAGAGATCACTATTCGGATAAGCACTGGACTGGAACCACAAGGTTGATGGTTCAAGCCCACTAGCTGGTCTACAAGAGAAAGATGAGGCTTTCTGCTCCCACAAAGATTGTAAAAACCCCAGAAGCCCCATACAATGATGCATTTGAGTTGTGGCACTGGAGAAGAATATTGGAAGTACCATGGAGTGTGAAAGGAGCAAACAAATCTTTGTTAGAAAAAGTACAGCTAGAATGTTCTTGGAAGCCAGGATGGTGAGACTTTGTCTCTCATGCTTCGGACATATTACTAGGAGGGACCGTGTCTGGAGAAGGACATTTTGTTTGGTAAAGTGGAGGGTCAGCGAAAAAGAGGAAGGCCCCTAATGAAATGGATTGGCACAGTAGCAGGAGCAGTGGGCTCAAGCATAATAACAATTGTGAAGATGGTTCAAGACTGAACAGTGTTTCGTTCTGTTGTACATCCGTCCAGCTCAGTGGCACCTAAAAACAACAACAGCATGAGTCAACATTACTCAACAGCATTTAATAAAACAAAACAAAAGAAAACAAATTACATAAACCTAGAGTTTTAAAAACATGACTAGATTGATAGACTTGGGACAATGGATAGCAAAGTGTCGTCTTTGAAAACACTATCCCAGATGTAAATGTATACAGTCCATTACCAATGTTAAAAACAATCTAGCCAGCACTGTCTTTCTGCTTCAGAGATAATATCACACGGACACTTCTAGAAAATGAGTCTTGTATCTTCTGCAACAGATTGCTAACAGTAGGGTGGTGCGAATACAAGGCTTTGTATTTTTTAAAATGTTTATAACAAGTCTATATTACTAGTTACATAAAAATACAACAATAACAATTGCTGATTGCCTTGGAAGTGCAGCTAATATTTTTCTTCTTCTTCTTTTGGCTTATTTATATTTTGTGATTACTTCCTGGCAACCTGTATTGTATTTTATAGCTCTTTAAAATAAGATATTTTATAAATGCCAACTTATTTAAAATAACAACAACAGAACTTCATTGGGTCTCTTTCCCTAGAAAGTTGGCTTTGCTTCTGTCTTCTGAATCCTGGACTAATTGAATCTACCATAGATAATACTTTCTCTATTAGCATGCATTTGGTGACTTTGAATTTCTAAAGTAAAATCTCAAACAGTGTCTGTGGAAATCAGCTTCTGAGGTTTTCACAAGTCTGTGCAGTAAAGAAGTGGTGGTGGTGGTTATGTGCCGTGGAGTTGGTTCCGACCCATAGTGACCCTGTATAGGGTATCTGAGGCTGTACATTTTAATGGAAGCAGAAAGCCTCATCTTTCTCCCGTGGAACCACTGGCAGTTTCAAACTGCTGAATTTGAGATTAGCAGCCCGATTCGTAACCACTGCACTTATCAGAGCTCCTTGCTAAGTGCATGCAATTTTTCTAAAATATATGTAAATTTGGCACCCAGTATACCAAAAAGTCTAGAATTCACATAGATTCCAATGGAAGCAGCCCCCTCTGTCTGGTCATTAACAACAAACTCTAAAAGCAAAGGATCTTTCATCTGGAGCTACCCATTCCCCCTCACACTTCCTTCTCATCCACCCCTCACCAACACACCCATATTTCACATGGAGAGAATTTTTATTTCCAAAGACGAACAACTGAAACTTTGAGAAACATTTGCATTAACTTTCTGATGCAGAGAGGGAAAATCTGAAGTACTGAATATACCTTCGTGCATTGGCAAGCCCAAGGGATTGTGCTTATAAACCTTAAAAAATCAACACAGCAACACCACCAACACCCCAAAAACAGCCCATCAAAACTTCAACAGATCCTCATATGTTGTAATAGGTGTTACAGGGTTTCTGAGGAGCGGATGGTGAGTTTGAACCACCCACCTTTCAATTCAAACAGACCTTCTGACCGATTGCTTATCCTACTGCGCCACACCAAGACTCCACTCTCTCTCTTTCTGTATATTTATATATATCCTGGAGTGCTGGTGTTGTGCTGTAGGATAAGTACTGGACTACTAACTGAAAGGTCAGTGGTTCAAACTCATCAGCCACTCATCAGAAACCCTATACAGAGTTGCTACAAGTTGGAACTGAAATTGACAACACTTAACAACAACTATAACATCTATATCCTAATCAAATATTTGGAGAATGAAAATGTCATGTTATGAAAATGTTTACCTTTTCATATAATTGTATGTCATCATTTGAATTTCACCATTGTATTTCCCATGTCATGCATGTTCTAGACTCTGTCCATATCTTTGCTATTCCTTCTGCCTATATTACCCTTTGCTCTTCCCCATTTGATAAACCCCTGTTAATAAGCCAGATTTATGAGCAAATGACCTCTTCTCTTACAGCACTTCCTGATCCCCGGTTCTAGTTGCTATTTGAATCTATTCCACCTCAAAGTGACTCCGTGTGTGTCAAAGTAGGATTGTGCTCCTACTCTGATTTTTCAGAAGTAGTTTGCTAAGCCTTTCTTCCAGTGTGACTCTGGGTAGACTCAAACCTCCAACCTTTCAATAAGGAGCCAAGTGTATTAACCTTTTTTATTGCCCATGACTTCATCCTGAACTCTCAGTTCTAAAATAAGTTCTTATTCACCTTGTTGTTGTTGTTAAGCACCATTGAGTCTGTTCCAACTCATAGCAACACTGTATAGGGTTTCTGAGAGTTTATATCTTTGTGGGAGCAGAAAGCCTCATCTTTCTTCTGCAGAGCAGCTGTGGGTCTTGAACCACCAACCTTGTGGTTTGCAGTCCAGTGCTTATCCTATGGAGCCACCTCACTTCCTGGATTATCCATCTATGATCCTATAATATTTTGTGTATACTTCTCAGTGATTTTTCATAGAATGAATGGTTAGTGTTTATGTATTGTGATTCTATAAGGTTTGAGACCATAGAACCTTCTACTTCAATTATAATGCACAGTAGACATATATTGAATAAAGGTTGAACCAAATGATAGTGCTCTAAGGGTCCAAGCTCTGAGGAAAAACAAACAGTTTGAGCTTATCTTCAGTGTGCCAAGGGGGCACTTCTGACCTATCAAAATGAACATTGTAGTTTTTCTTAAATCTCCAGGAATTCTGTCCTTTCTGGGAGAAAAAGAAAAGTTTAAGCTCCAATCCATTAAATACTTTTAATAAACCCTTACAAAGTATTCAGAATTGGGCTTTGAGTGCTGCATAAAATCAGTCTTCTGACAAATTTCATATAGCCTTTTTTTATATTTAGATAAACTTCAATAATTAAAGTGTCCAGTGAAAGTCTGACAATTTGGAAGGCTGCAAATTAGGAAGCAATCTTGAATGATACAATGTGACAGTATTGTGCAATAATGTAAAATGTATTCATCTTAGATGAGAAAGGTCATTCCCTTCCAGTGCTTCAAGCTCATTTGGAAGTCAAAAATGAACTGCAGAATTTCATGAACTAGGGATGTGATGTGTGGTGTCTGGCTGAGCATTCTGCCGCGGTACCAGGTGGAAGAAGTTACAGAGGAAAGAGTATGGTGTTGTGAATAAAGCATGTACACTAGTCTCAAAACCTACGTTCTGTCCCTTAGTCATTGGGTCACTTAGGTAAATTATTTCATTTAAATTCAACTATTTTTCATCTTTAATGTTTAGTTTTAGTAATACCTACCTTATAATTTCGTTGGGAGAATTAAATGAAATCATGCATGTCCAATACTTAGCATGGTCTCTGGCTCATACTAAATGAGTTGGGATTCCAATCCACCTGTCTGTCCAGCTGTTTAAATGGAAAAAGTTCCAAATCTGTCTCTGAATCTGGCTTTAACAACAAGAACAAATAAAAAACATTATGCTGCTTATTTGTAGTTTCTCAGCCATTAACTGATATTACTTGTATATTAGAATAATCACTGTTAATTCATTACAATGAACTCCCATTAACTTTCCACACATTCATCTCTTCTTCCTGTGTATTTATGTTGTTGTTGTTATTAAGTGCCGTTGAGTCTTTCGGACTCCTAGCAACCCTATATAGCGTTTCTGAGGAGTGGCTGGTAGGTTTGAATCAGTAACCTTTCCATTAGTAGTCCAGTGCTTATCCTACAATGCCAAAGCTTATTTTCAGAATGAGTTGTTCTTTGTTACCAAGCTGTTATAATGGTTGTGTTTTAAAAATTAAGGGTTTTTGAAATTCTATGTTATTTATTCCTATATGATTTTTCTTTAATTTTGGTTTACTTGAGTAGATATTCTGGGAGTGATAGACATAGAATGATTGCACACAGTTGGGTAAGATTTCTTTAAGGGTCTATCTACTTTAAATCTGCATCTAATATTGGTAAAGAAAACAGCCAATTTTAAAGCCTTGGCTTGTCCTTTTTCCTGTCATCTTAAATATCCATTTCTCTTCTTTAGTAAGTATTGAGCACAGTTGCTATAGAATCCTGGTGTGGTGCTGTAGGATAAGCACTGGACTGCAAGGTCGGTTTGAACTGCAAGGTTAGTGGTTCAAACTCACCAGCTGCTCCTTGGAAACACTGTGCAGCGTCACTATGAGTCAGAACCCATTTGATGGCACTTAACAACAACAACAACATAATTTTTGCTGTTACTTGTCAGATCACTCCGAGTGATGGTGACCTTATGTATCACAAAAATAAACACTGCCTAGTCCCGGTCCATCTTCATGATCTTGAGGTCTATTTGAGTTCACCGTTGGAATTATTGTGTTAGTGCATCTCATTGACAGTTTCCCTCATTTTCCCTGACCCCTCTACTTTACCAAATATGGTATCCTTTTCTTACAATTGGTTTTTCTTGATGGCATGTCCAAAGAAAGAAAGCTGGAGTTTTGCCATCCGCATTTCCAAGGAGTGCCCTGGTTGTATTTCTTCTAAGAATGATTTGTTTGTTTTTCTGGCAGGCCATAGTAAATTCAATATATAT
>NW_006408589.1:13563836-13588157 GCF_000296735.1 Chrysochloris asiatica | reverse complement strand
AACAACAACAACAACATTGTGGCTGATTGCTCAATGCAAGGCACCACATGCTTTCTTGACTGCTGTTTCTTTGGGCATTGATTGTTGATCCAAAATTGACAATTTGGCATTTACAACTTCAATTTGTTCTTCTTATATGATGAATGTTTTTGTTGTTAAGTGCCATTGAGTCAGTTCTGACTCATGGCAACCCTGTATAGGGTTCTGAGGAGCAGCTGGTGGGTTTAAACTGTCAGTGTTTCAGTTAGCAGCCTGATGCTTATCCCACAGTAATATACCAGGATGCCTTATGATGAGTAATTTTTGGCAACTGAGTGAATGAACGAGGTAAGTATTTATTTTTTGAATGTATCAAAATTTGAGAAAGAAAGAAAGCCAATCAGTCAGCAATAGCTGTAGTCACATTCTATACTAGACTTGTGTCCCTATTCCAGATGAACTGCTATTAAGCCTCTCTGTTCTAGTCTTTTCCTTTATAAATAAGGAGATGGGGGCACAGTCCCTAGAAGTGACTTTAAACCCTTGCAAAATCTGTATCTCTATGATGCTAAGTACTGTTGCTCTAACTGGAAACCATCCCTGTGTCTCTTGTACTTTGCAACTTACTGTGTTAAACTTCTGTATTTAAGAGAACCTCCCTGTGCTTCATAGAGTATCCGGCAAATATCTTAAGCCCAGATTGTTTCTTAATGAAGACCTAGAATAAACAAAGAGGGAAAGTGGGCCAAGGTGAAGGGTAGTTTTCCAGGGAATTGGTTTTGACAGAGAAGGCCTCTAAAACCTTGGAGACAGTGAATTTATGTGTACACATATCTAAATAACTGATTTGATTCTGTAGTTTAGTACAGAAATGCCTGACTAATGAATCAGCCTATAAAGACCTAAACAACAAACACATTTGGAGTTAAATTGTCTAAATTCTGCAGTATATTTACTTAAATTGCTCAAATGAAAAAATGCCTCTGGGGTTGGCAGGAAACCCAAGTAACCTAGGCTTCAGCACTTACCATGTCTACTCTGTGGGGGTCCTCCGGAAACCTGAAAGCAAATATGTCTGAGAGAGGAGTAGGATAAAAAAGAAAGGAATGGTTACTCCCCCAGATTCATTGTGAAGGAGTACTGTAACAATTTACAACAAAGAACAATCTTACAGTTTCCTTGACCATTTCCATTAGAAATGCCCTTTGCATTAAACAACATAGAATAGAATGCATTCTAATGTTGTGCTGTTCAGAGTATGATCTGCAAAACTGTGGCCAATTCATAATGAGAGATATTCTTCTAACTACAGTTTAGAAAAGGTTCATAGCAAGTTGACATTACCATGGTCTGCAACTTTCTAGTAATTCGATGGTATTATATTTTTATATCTATGAGAAGGAGTCCTGATGTGGTGCTGTAGGATAAGCATTGGACTGTAAGGTCAGTTTGAACTGCAAGGTCAGCGGATCAAATCACCAGCTGTTCCTTGGAAATACTATACAGGGCCACTATGAGTTGGAGCCGACTCAACAGCACTTAATGAAAACAACAACACATCTATGATGATTTGGAAAAAATTTTTTAAAAGGTAGTTCATAAATAATTTGTTCTGTTGTTGTTGTTGTTATGTGCCGTGGAGGAATAAAATAAAGACTTGAACAATAGAAGAATAGGAATAAAACTGGGAAGGTCGTGTGTGCAAAACACCTGTATACCCTTTAGTTCTGACTTGGGGCCTGGCCCTAGACTCAATATTTAAGTTCCATTAAGTCTTTTAATCCTGGAATAGCTCTTTGTAGTGGGTGCCTTGTAGGCCTTTCTTTTGTACCCAAAGTGAATTTTCTCTCAAAAATAATAATCAGAAGAATGCCCTGATTTAAGACTTTGCTCTCATAGCATCGATCCTATGTTGTCAAAATGGGCTTGTGATCTGGGAGTGAAGTCCCTGCTAGCACAGAGCAATCCGTTGCCTTGCTCAAGAGTCCCATTTAAATGGAGGCTGGCGCATTGCAGCGCTGTTTAGGAAATTGACAAATTTATGGCCCCTTCGCTGCCTTCCTTTCTGTGGCAAGCATGGCCTCTCTTACAGCAAGCCAAGTTAGATGTCTGTTTGCTGTTCCCCTCAAATGTGAGCGCTGCTGGTGATGCACGGCACAAATGGAAGTAATATCATTTGAAGTAGTCCTGCTAGAAGCCCAGGAGCAATCTAACTGCATTAACTCTTCCATCTGAGTGGAGAAGACTGAAGAGGGTACATGGCTCAGCTGAGCTGAAGTGACGAAAACAGAGCAATACACAAGTCCATGACGGCAAGTAACGCAGGCGCCTAAAGAGGTTTCACTTACTGCCTTCACATAAATGACACCAGGGTGTCATAGCACATCTAATATTCAGTTTACAAATCTTATTATATACTGGAAGTAGCTGACACAGAGACTTCCTTTATTTTTGAGGAGGTTTTAATGCTGTTCTCTCTCCCTCCTATCTGTTAGAGCTGTGGTGGCTGTTACTTTATACATAAGAATACCCTTTATGCATTTCTATTTGTGATTCCAAAGCACTAGGTGAGGACTATATGCCTTCTTTATATTTTTTTCAAGAACCATATCCTACTGTTTCTTATCAGTAAATAAACTAAGGTTCAAATCATTGTCTATTTGCATATATATATATATATATTTACTGGAGCAGATCGCCTCATCTTTCTCCCGCAGAGCAGCTGGTAGTTTCGAACTGTGGACTTTGCGGTTCGCAGCCCGATTCATAACCACTATGCTACCAGAGCTCCATATATATATATATATCCCAGGAAGCTCTCTTGGGATGGGTGTTAATACAAAGGCACTTCTTTCTCGACCTTTGAACTACAGTAAACCTTATCACTCAGCACTTTGTCTTACCATGGGCTCAATTATGTTCTGAGTTACATTACATTTTCTAGGAATTGCAGGAAACAGACTAACTCTCTCACACTGACACTCATTTATTCAGCACATCTTTACTTAGCATGTTCTTCAAACACAGCTCCTAAGCTGTCCTAAGTGGTATACATGGTCTCATTCAGTCTTCATGGAAACACCATGAGGAAGGAACTAGTATTTTCCTTATGTCAGATGAAGAAGTAGAATCTTTTAGAAGTTAAACAGCTTGATCAAAGCATGAAGGCCGGGAAAGCTGTTCCTTGTCTCTAACAGACATTTGAAATCTTACTAATGAGACAAGACACATGAAATGGTTAGCTACAACTCATTAGAATATGTATATATTAGATATGTAATCCACTATAATATGATACAACATTTAGTATAGTTGATACGATAAAGGTAAGACACGATCTCCAACTTTCACAAAGTACTGAGTCATTGTTAAGTGTCATTGAGTTGGTTACAGTGCATAATGAGCCAGCACAGGGTTTCCAAAGAGTGTCTGGTGGGGGTTTGAACATCAGCCTTATGGGTTAGCAGTCCAGTGCTTATCCTACAGCATCACACCAGGACTCCATTTATGTGGCAGGCAAATAAAATTGTATCCAAATAAATGACCGAGCATACTGCATTGTAATATGAGCTGAACTCTGAGGTTCTTCCTCCTAAATCTAAGATTTCTGATGGGGATGAGCAAGGAAAGCTTCTTGTAGGAAATGGAATCTAAGTAGAAACTTGAAAGATCTTGCCTTCTGGAAATGGGAAGGAGAGGATTCCAGGAGAAATGACAGGGAAGCAGGAACATGAGACTATTTATAGAAGATATGACTTGGGTCGAAAACATACATAAGAGGATTCAGTAAGAATTCAAGCAAAACAGTAGGTTGGGGTCTGAAAATGGACAAATTGAAAATCAAGCTGACGCTGTTTATAGGAATGAAGGTTCCAGACCTTGGATGTATCATGTTCATGATCATTTTCGGAAAATGCTTTGTCGTGACAGAGTAAATCAATTATTGTACAAGCTTGCAAGAGGGAGATTACAGTGTAAAAACTATTGCTTTTACACAACAGATAAATAATATAGTATGATAGGCTTAGGGTGGAAGGAAACATGGAAAGTAAGATCCAGAAGTTTAACATATCTGTTGTTAATTAGAGTTCAAAACCCACTTGTGTCACTTGCCAGCAAGGTGGCCTTAGACAAGCTCCTGAACCTCTCAGAAGTTCTATATCATATTGTCATTCATAGGGCTGCTGGGAGGAGTGAGTAAATACAATGCTTCATGGAAATCACAGAGTATGGTGCGTGGGACCTTTAAGTGCTCTGTAATGGATCGCTGCTATTACCGCTCATGAGAGGATGTAGAGAATGAATGATGGGAGGAGTCCTGGAAGCCAAGAGGAGTAAGAGGTTTGAGGATTAGGCCATGTTTAGTGAATCGGTGTGTCTGTGAGGAAGGAAACATCTAGAGCATGAAGACCTGTCAGGCTAGGATAACAGTGAAGGATTTTTAAAATATGTCCAAATTGTTGATTAAAACAACAAAAGTTATTTACCAAATATCAAATGAGGATGACATAGAAGTCTCTTGGCTATAAATTTTCAGAGGCTGAGAATACTCACAGGGAACTGAAAAGCATTGCTCAGTTAGGCATAGAGAGAAACAAAATAGGAATTCCAGGTGAGGGACCTAGAGTGAGCCACACACAGAGAAAACAATGGTAGACGATACATTTCCAAAAGGGAGGTTGGGGCTAGGTTTAAGAGAAAAGTTTGGATTTGCAGATTCAGAAAAGAAAATACAGGTTGCCTAGTAAAATATGAATTTCCAATAAAACAACATTCTTTTTTTTTTTTTTTTAGCATAAGTGTGTGTCAAGCGAAATTATTCATTGTTTATCTAAATTTCAAGTTGAACTCAGTGTTCTGTGTTTTATCTGGTCACTTCACTTTGAATGCTATGCTAAGACAACTGGACTTTATTCATTTTCTTTGGGAACCATTAGAAGGGTATGACTTGGGTAAAAAAAAATGTACATAAAAGGAAGGAAACATGTGATGAATCAAATTTTAGAATGACTAATTTGGTGTGAATGATAGAGGAGAAAATGTCCATGAAAAAGGAAGACAACTCTGTGGTTCTCAGCTGATGAGACGCCCCCCTCCTCCTTCCTACAACCACACTTCACTGTCACATCAGTTGTTCCTTTACCCTGATGTCATCTGTGTCTTCAGCAGGACACTTGAAGACCTGAACAAGAGTCTCTTGAACCCATCATTTTTCATGTCTTGATGTTGATGTTGTGGGTTTTTTCCCCTCTTTCCTTTCTTCTTTCTATTTGGAAATTTGCAGAATGTTATTAACAAGTTTTAGTTTAAGTTATTGCTTTTCTGAGATAAAAAAATAATTGTTTTATTTTCACACAAAGGTGTAGCGCTTTTAAAAGCTACATTCCAATGGTTTTTCAGTCTTCTTTTCTCTTTGGACATGCCTCTTCAGAATGGTCCAGTGACCCACAAGCTATTTGGTGGGGGATCTACTCAATTGACATTCCAGCCAGTCTGTGGCTCAGTTTTGGTGAGTAGAGTTACTCAAGCTCTCCTCTTGAATTGATTTTGAGGACACTGCCCTCCATTTTGTTGTTGTTGGTGGTGTTCCTCAGTAGATTGGCAGAGAAATAGAAAGCTATGGGAATTGAGTCCTGAGAAAACAAGTGAAGTCCTGCAGAAACAACCGCTGCAGAGAAGAGTCGAAGTCATAGGTGAAATAAGTGCTAAGAAGAAGATATAATATGAACGATACTCACTAAAGATTAAGGTTAAGGCATAAGAGTAAGATCTCAAGAATGAGAAGCAAGGTATCCAAGTGGTTTATAAACAATCCATTTATTGTTGTACAGGGTACGTAGGTACATAGGGTTGAAATCTAGCTCTAGTTTCTCTTTCCCAGCTGCCTTCTCTGGCATCCAACCAGAAGGAGTAGCTTTTTTTCTTATTAGCACAAGGTGCCCTGTAGAATTGTGGAGAAACTTCACAGAGCTGTGCTTGAGTTCTCTCTAGTTGTCCAGTCATGTACTCTTGATCCACGATATGCTTGACCATCCTGAACCTGAGTCTCCTCTTTTGTAAAATGTGATGGTAATCATGCCTGCCTAAGTTGGTTTTGGAGTCCTGGTGTAACACTGTAGGATAAGCACTGGATTGCTAACTACAAGGTTGGTGGTTCAGTCTCACCAGCTGTTCCTCAGAAACCCTATCCAGGGTTGCTATGAGGTGGAACTGATTCAATGGCACTTGATCAATAACACTGCCAGGCTCGTTTTGAGAGCTAATGGGATTGATAAGCTAAAGTGTGTAAGACGCTCAGCACAATGACTAGCCCACACTCATAGTTATCAGGTCGATTCTGACTCATTGCAACCCTGTATGGGGTTTCTGAGGTTGTAAATCTTTATAATAACAAAAGGTCTCATCTATCCCCACAGAGCACCTGGTGAATTTAAACTGCCAAACTTAGAAATTCAGTGCTTACCCTACAATGCCACCAAATGACCACTACCATAAAAACTCTAAGTCTGGCATGGTTGTTTAAGAGTCTGGAAAAGGCCTTAAAGAAAGATTCAACTATCATTTGTAAAGGACCATATAGTAAACATTTTGACTTTGTGGGCCATAATGTCCTGGTGTGGCACTGTGGGTTAATGTACTGGACTGCAAAGTTAGTTTGAACTACAAGGGTGATGGTTCAAGCTCACTAGCTGCTCTGTGGAAACCCTACCAAGGGTTGCTATGGGTCGGAACTGACTGGAGGGCACTTAAAAACAACAACAACAGTGTCTCTTGAGGAGTCCTGGTGTGGTGCTGTCGGAGAAGCACTGGACTGCAAGGTTGGTTTGAACCGCAAAGTCTGCAGTTCAAACTCACCAGCCGCCCCTTGGAGACCCTACACAAGGTTGCTATGAGTTGGAACTGACTCAACGCCCTTAACAACAACAAATGTCTATTTTGTATAATCTTTTATTATTTTTTATAACCCTTTAAAAATGTCAAAAATAAAAATCTTAGATTATGGACCAGACAAAAATAGACTATAGATTAGACTTGACCCATAAGTAACAGTTTGCTAACTACAGATAATGATGGAAAAGTCACAAGACTGCTCTTTCTTCAAAATTGAGCTATTTATGTTTTTAGCCTAGGTGCAGAGGTGGATCAGTGGAAGAATTCTTTCCTCCATGGGGAAGTCGTGGGTTCCATTCCCTCCCAATGCTCTTCGTGCCCAACTGCCACCTCTCTGTCAGTAGATGCTTGTGTGTGGCTGTGATGCTGACCAAGTGTCAGCTGAGCTACCAGACTAAGCTGGACTAAGAAGAATGTTCTGGCCATCTATTCCCAAATACCAGTTGACAATGATCTAATTGGCAACCCATATCATGGGGATGGCATAAGACTAAACAACATTTGGTCTGTGGTACATAACATTACCATTAATTTTGATAGGAGCTAACAATAATGATTTTAGCATGGGTTCAGCAACAGATAGATAGAACTTACCACTTACTTGCTCTAAAGTCTTAGACCAGGGTTGTTGTTGTTGTTAAGTGACACCAAGTCAATTCTGACACATAGTGACCCTGTATAGGGTTTCCAAAGAGCAGCTAGTGAGCTTGAACCACCAACTTTGTGGTTCAAACAGACCTTGCAGACCAGGGATGGGAAACCTTTTTTCTGCTAAAGTTTATGACATTTGTGGGTCATACAAAATTATCAGGTTAATTACATTTAATTAACTCATCCCTAATGGACTCATGGTGTGGTACTATAGGAGTAGCACCTGACTGTGTACCATAAGATCAGTGGTTCAAACCTACCTGCTGCTCCTCAGAAACCCTATACAGAATTGCTATGAGTCAGAACTGACTTGACAGCACGTAACAACAATATGATGACTGGAACTACAGTTGCCTTGGCAGGGACAGGCCAAATGATTTCAAGGGTATTATATGGTCCCTGGGCCTGACGTTCCCCACCCCTGTCTAAGACCATTGTCCTAGGGTTAGTGAGAGTATCTAAGGTGTCTGTTGGGCTCAAGATCAGAGGGCCAGTCTTGGCATGCCATACATTCTCAGCCTTAGGAAATGTTTGAAGGAATGATTGAAATTATTTTTTTTTTAATTTTGAGCATGGATTTTTCTTCATTTGTAAAATACAGAGATCAATGTTGTCAGGAATAGATGAAATGCTGAATGAAGTGCATTTATTATAGAGCTAGGTATATAGTGATGATAATTTCATTGTCATTATATTCCAATGCCACCTTTGTTAATGGATGCTTAGTTAGCATTTCAGGTTGCTGTATTGTATCAACTGTCAATATTCAATATGAAAGTAAAAATGAGAAGTTTTAAGGATAGGTAAGGCATTGCTGGGTGGTGCAAATGGTTAAGTGATCTATGACTAGCCAAAATGTTGGCGGTTCAAACCTAACCAAAAGCAACCTGGATTAGCTTGTCAATCTGCTTCCAAAATGTCACAGTCTTGGCAATGCTGTGGAGCAGTTCTCTGCATTCATGGGGTCACCATGAGCTAGAATTGATTTGATGGAAACTAAACACAACATCAACAAGGATGTTGTTCTTGTTGTTAGATGCCATGGAGTTGGTACTGACTCATAGCAACCTTATGCATAAGAGAACGAACCATTGCCCGGTCCTGGGCCACCCTCACAATTGTTGCCATGCTTGAGCCCATTGATGCTGCCACTTTGCCAATCCATCTTGTGTGTCTTCATCTTTTTCTCTGATCCTCCACCTTACCAAACATGATATCCTTCTCCAGTGACTGCTCCCTCCTGACAATATGTCCAAAGTATGAGAGACAAAGTTTGCCCATCTTGGCCTCCTAGGAGCTCTCTGGCTGTACTTCTTCCAACACAGATCTGTTGGTTCTTTTGGCAGCCCATGGTATTTTCAACATTATCCTCCAACACCATAACTCAAATGCATCAGTTCTTCTATGGTCTTCCTTATTCATTGTCCAGCTTTCACATGCATATGAGGTTATTGAAAATACCATGGCTTGGGTCAGGCGCACCTTAGTCTTCAAGCTGACATCTTTGCTCTTCAACACTTTAAAAAGGTCATGTGCAGCATATTTGCCCAATGCAGTATATCATTTGAGTTCTTGACTGCTGCTTCCATGAGTGTTGATAGTTGATCCAAGAAGAAAGAAGTCCTTGACAACTTCAATCTTTTCTCTGTTGATAATAATGATGTTTATTGGTCCAGTAGTGAGGATTTTTGTTTTCTTTACATTGAGATACAATCCATACTGAAGGCTGTGCTCTTTGATCTTCATCAGTAAGTATTTTAAGTCCTCTTCACTTTCAGCAAGCAAGGTTGTATCATCTGCATATTGCAGGTTGTTAATGAGCTTTCCTCCAATCCTGATGCCATGTTTTTCTTCATAATACCCAGTTTCTCAGATTATTTGCTCAGCATATAAATTGACTAAGTATGGTGAATGAATACAGCCCTGTCGCATACCTTTCTTAATTTTAAACCATTCATGTCTCATGTTCTGTTCGAACAACTGCCTTTTGGTCCATGTACAGATTCCTCATGAGCACAATTAAGTGTTCTGGAATACTCATACTTAGCAATGTTGTCCATAGCTTGTCATGATCCACACAATAGAAAGCCTTTGCGTAGTCAATAAAACACAGGCAGACATCCTTCTGGTGTTCTCTGCTTTCAGCCAAGCTCCATCAGACATGAACAATGATACCCCTTATTTCACAACCTCTTCTAAATCTGGCTTGAACCTTTGGACGTTCTCTGTCAATATATGCTTGCAGCCATTTCTGTATTACCTTTAGTAAAGTGGAGTAATCATAGCCTTGTCCATCAGTAAAAATATAGTCCCCTCAGAAAGGTGATGATTTCTTCTTGAGAAAACCAAACCAAGACTTTCAGAAAAGGCCATTACTTTCTGTCTCTGACACTGAGTATAGACACGTGTGAACCCTTACCTGAGTCCATGTACTTTGTCCTTCTTTCCATCACCCCAAAACTGTTGCAAAAGTTAAAACTGATAGATGCTCCCTCGGGAGCAAAATGCTGTTACAACCCAGGTGGATTTCATCAACATGGAATAATCCATAAGCATGAAGGCTGCAAATGAGATAGAGTCTTTGTTAAAGAATGAGATACATTCGGACATCTGGCAATTCATATTGTAAAGTATCTCTTTTGTATACTTGTTGCAGAAAAAAAATAAATGGTGATGACAAAGCCATTATATTTGACTGAGCTAAAAAGCAATCAGTGTACACATTACAGGAGGAAGCTAATATGTGGTATGCTGCAGAATATAGGACACCGTGATGTACTGGGGAAAGTTCCCCAGGAGGAGGCAGTGTTTAGACTCAAATCTGTCAGTCTCCTTCTCAGCAAAAATGGGACAAATGAGCCTAATCTAACTGGTGTCAGAGATTTCTTTTGCAAATTGCTTCCAGGTGAGTTTCCACAAATCCATGATGATACTTTAAAACACTGAATACCAGAGATAAATGAAATCCAAGTTTGAAAGCACATGTGTAGTTGGGAAGGCGATTTCAAATAACAGAGGCACATTTATCCTTTATTTTAGAAAGGAGGTTCAGAATCAGAATTAGAATTAGAGACTTAGAATTCAGAATTAGAAGTCTCATCTGATACCTTGAACTTGATACAATCTATATAGATGCATTTGAGCAAAATACAGAATGTTGTTCATTTCCCAGGTTCAGCCAGTCGGCTTTCTGGATTGACTGGTGATGTCTTGATTGGGTATGATTCCCCTTGACTCATTTCTCTGTTGTTGGTAATTAAAAGCTGTCTGATTTTATTATCATTTAACGATAAGTGAAAGGGTAATGTCTGCCAGACTTTTCCCATTTGCTTGGTGTTTGCAATAGTGCAGAGTTTTGAGATCCCCATGAATTCCAGGTTGAAGATTCTGTTAACTGAATATCAGTGGAGATAGTACATTGGTGTTTTGTACTTGAGAGCTGACTAGCAACCTCAAAGCTGAAGGGAAGACAATCCCCAGAGTAAATGGACAAATTGACGTAGATGACCTTGTTCTCTCATTCCATCTTTGAAAAAAACAGAAACTTCTGTGAGTAGGTGAAAAATGTTGCCTGCCTATCAGCTGCAGCTTCACCAGGTCTCAGAGAAGTGTCTAATTTTACACTGGAAGGAGAATCTGTTTTGAAGAAGCAGGAGACAAAATAATAGTCTCTAGTCTCAATGTGTTTCATTCTGATTCTTGGAGCTTTCCCTTCTCTATGGTTTTAATCATCCCGATCAGCATTATTGTAATCACAAAATGTCAGCCTCAGAAAATGATAATCTCATCATCATCATGTCTCAATGTCACCTTTGTCAACTTGTACTTAGCTATCATTTCAAATTACTGTATCAATGCTGTAATTAGATATAATTTGTGATATGACCAGCATTCACAGGTGAGTAATTTTTTTTTTTTAATCCCACAACCAAGTGAAATAGTTTATTATTATAGGCCTTCTCTTTTAGAATGAAGTCTGCTTAATGTGAGCTTTCACTTGAGAAACATTCGAAATCAAAATGTTACATTTAAAGAATGCAACATGACTTAATATTTATGACTAGAATATTACAGCCTATGTGTGTGAATTTCAAGCACTGAAATCTCTCTTCCATTCTCTATGAATCTGTATTTTAGCATGATACATTGGGGATTTTTTGTTTTCGTATTTTTGTTTTTATTCCAAATTGTCCTCATGCATGCACTTAAAGGAATTCAGATGTCTCTCTTTTACTAGTCAAATCCCTCATTGAAATGGACCACTCTATAATGATTTCTAATATTTCATTGCACAGAATCATAAGTTTAAAATATTTTCCATTCTATTATGTTTTCTTTGAAACCAAGATATGATTAAAGTGTAAAAGCAAAAGAAAAGTGAAAATTTGGAGAGTGGTTTATTCCTTTCCTTATGGGAAGACGAGGCCTCTGTTACAACGTAGAACTGGTTGATCAAGCAGAAAAGTGATTCATGAAATATGACATCTCTTTAACATTGAGAAAAAAAATGTTTTTCTTCATTGAGTGCTTTCTTCTATATGCAAAATATTGACACATCCCTATTATAATAAACAAAAGCCTTCGTTCAGAGAGATAATTTTATAGTGCAGTTGATATCATGTGATCTCATTAATATTTATGAAATATGATAATAATATGGAAAAGGAGGAACTAGAATACAGCCCTATCTTTCTAGACCCTATTCATTTCAGCTTCAAAATGTTTTTTCATTTCACACATCAGACGCTAATTAGCAAATATCTAATTAGTGTTAGAAGATTAATCGCTCATGGGAGTTGTTGAGGCTTTGAGCTTTCATGCATGCAAAAACAGTGCTACTTTAGGTGCCTTTGCTAAGGTACAGTAACTTTAAATGATACAACTTTTCTTTTTCTTTGAAAAAATTTTCAATTACAGTGATGGAGTAAATTTCAGTGCAAGTAAAAGGAAAGCAAAGAATACACAATTGAAAAGATAGTAGCTAACTCCATTGAGCCACATACTCAGTCCAGTCGCTAATGATTATGCAAAGGCCTGTCTTAAGCACTCAAATGGATCAGAGACTGTGGAATGAGGGCCCTGTCTCTTAGATGTATAGGAAATTCAAACAGTGGTCTGCAAACTGAGGCACCTAGGCTGAGGCACATAAACCAGCCGTGTGTTTGTGTATGGCCAGAAGCTAAGATATGTTTTGTAGTTTTTGATGAATGGAATATAACTGAATGAAGAAGGATATTTCGTGACATATGAAAATTAAATCTAATTCAAATTTCAGTGTCCATTAAAAAAATAAAAAGTTTCATTGGAACTTAGCCAAACCCATTCATTTATGTAGTGTTTGTGACTGCTTTCACACTAGAGTGGCAGAGTTGAGTAATTGTGACAGAAACCATATGGCCTGTAAAACCTAGAATATTCACTTGCTAGCCCTTTACAGGAAAAATTGGCCCACACCTGAATTAAAGTGTGGCACTGCACGATAATGTGCTGGATTGCAAAGTCGAATTGAACCACAAGATCACCGGTTCAAGCTCACCAGCGGGTCCTTGCACAGGGTTGTTATGAGTCAGAATGACTCAAACGCATATAACAACAACAGCAACATTCTGATAGAGTAGAGTGCTTGAGGAGTCAAGTAGATAAATTCAGTTCCATTATTTACTAGTTGCATGACCTTGGGCATGTGATTTAACATGTCTAAGTCTCAGTTCATAATATAGGAATTATGCATTTCATTTTAGTTCTATAGAAATGGAGACTTTAAAAAATCAAATAGGATTACTCAGACAGTGGCAAGGCTAATACCTGACTCAAAGTAAGTAAAGAGTGCAATCCCCTAGCCCACCTGGATTACAAGCCCCCTATCCCTTCCTGGATTCCCTCACCTCCTTCTCCCTCAAAAAATTAGGATTCTTTATTACTACTCTTTCTTACCCTCTCCTAAAATGTTCCTAAGTGGAAGGATGAATGACTCAGAAGTGGTAGCAGCACTATTTTTCAGTCACTTCAGGAATAAGACAGAAAAGGGGATACTAAACTAAAATGATCTGGCTGGAGATACTCGGCTTCTAAGATTATGGTACTTTGTCCCCAAATGCCCTTAAGCATCAATCTCTTCTTCTAATAAAACATGAAGAAAGTTAAGTAGTCAGGAAAAATGTATTGTAAAATCAAGTACCAATGATGATGTTCTTATTTTTTTTATCATAAAATTCTCTCTTCATACCAAATTCCTATTTACAATTCATACCTGTCAGCTCATTCATGTAAGTGCACATAGTAAATTTATTGACTGTATCCTGCAGAGTTAATGATGGGCAAGTCATTAAATGCCACAGTGAACCTGTGTTGTATAAGTAAAATTTGTTGTTGTTATTGTTTTTCAGAGAGTACGGTGTTTTTGTGGGAGAAAGATTAAGGGTAAACTGGAAACTTTAAAAATGATTCTCCAAGCTGAAGTATCCCTGTGTTTTATAGGGCAGCAGGGGTTTTAATCAAGATTTCAAAAAATAAAAATCGAACTTCAGTAACTTGAATAGTTAAGACTGGCTTCTAGAATCAATATATCTGCATTGAAATTTAGTCATAATTCAAGCTGTTTTATGTTGGGAAACAAGATTGCAAACTAATAAAGGGATTTAAAGTGAAGTTTAAACCAAAGACATAATGGCTTCCATTTAATCTCTCTGATGGTTGTAAGCAACATTAATAAGTTTTCTCTGAAACAATATAGATTGGGAAAATATTTTGAAATTTTATTGATTTTCAGTGACTGATACATAAGTCAATAACTCCAGAGCAGATTCACTGTCTCATGTAGTACATAATCACATACTGTGAAGTAAATGTGAATAGGAATCACATGAAGGAATGTTTTATTTGGGGGAGAGTAGGAAAACCTGGTGTACTGAAATATCCTACCTCACTCACTGGTCAATGTGTATACTCATTGTCACACTCTATTTGGAAGTGCCCTGAGCAGAGAACGATTTGTATTCACAAAGAGTGAGGGAAAAATGACCTTTCAGACAATGGAAGAGTTAGCTACATTTCATGGGCGAGCCAAAGGTCTTCCATCTCTCTCACTATGAAGGCTTCCCAACATCTTTTAAAAGCCTAATAGAGAAGGAAGAAGGAAAACTAACTATTACTACAATTTGAGGAAATCAGTGCAAAGTAGGCTCTTCATATTGAAGAGAGCATGCTTCCAACTAGGTCATTGGTTGAACATGCATTGATCCAGGACCTCTTTATATGTGAATTCTATAGGAACCCTGGTGGCAAATTGGGTAAGTGCTCAGATGTGAACTGATAGTTCAGCGATTCAAACTCACCCAGTGGCTCCATGGGAGAAAAAGCATGGTAATCTGCTCTCATAAAGACTGTAGCCTAGGGTAACCTATGGGGTCCCTATGAGTAGGAGTCAACTTGATTGGACATAATGTAAGCCTGGGCAGAACCCTGTTGTTGTGTGCTGTTCAGTCAGTTCCAACTCGTGGTTGTTAAGTGCCGTGGAGTTGGTACCAACTGATAGCGACCCTGTGTAGGATTTCTGAGGAGCAACAGATGAGCTTGAATTGCCGACTTTGCAATTCAAAGTGACCTTGCAATCCAGTGCATTAACCCATAGTGTTACACAAAGACTCCAGTTCCGACTCACAGGGAAGCTTAAAATCAAGTCTTTTCTTGCTGCCTATGGCTCTGTGAACTCTATGTATAAGAGTCACCAAGAATGGGGTTAACCCACTGCATCAAGTCAATTTTGAGTCATAGCGACCCTGTATAGGGCTTCTAAGACTGTAAATCTTTACAGAAACAGTCTCATCTTTCTCCTGCTGAGCCGCTGGTGGGTTTGAACTGCCCATCTTGCAATTAACAGCTCAATGCCTAACCCACAGCACCACCAAAGTTCCTAAGAATGGAGTTCGTTGTTCGTTGTTTAAAAATGCAGATACTGCAATTACTGACCCCCCAACTGTCTGGAGGAAAGAAGACTGAAGATCAGAGATGCGTGGAAACAATTAGTCCATCAGGCTAATGGACCACGTGAACATCAGTCTCAGCAACCCTGAGGCCAGAACTAGATGGTGCACCACTACCAGCTGCCCTGAGATTCCATCAGATGGTCTTGGATAGACTGAGAGAAAATATGGAACAAAACTAAAAATCATAAAAAATACCATACTTATTGCTCAGATAGAGACTGGGGGAGACCCCCAAAACTATGGCCTTTGTTTGCCCTTTAGGTCTGGAACGAACTCACCCCTATAACTCCATTTTCAGCCAAGCAATAGACAGGTTTATAAAGGGAGCAATAACATTCATGAGATATGCACCCCTCAGAATAATGAAGCTGTGGAGATCAGTATTTCCCCAAGGGCAAAGTTCAGAAGGGTTAGGAAGGGAAGAGGAATGGAAGCAGGGAACACAGAGAGGAAGTGGGATAAGTGATGTTCCATTGTGGGGGTTGGGATCAGTGAGATGAAACAAAATGTGTATGATTGTTGAATGTAAACTTGGTGATCTGCTCTGTAAACCTTCACCCAATTCACAATTAAGTTTAAATAAAGAAAAAGAAAACACACACACACACACACACACAAAATTCAGATACTGTGTTCTCTCACTATTTGACTCCACTTCTGAGGTGACAAGTCAAAGAATTTAAATTGTAAAGAGCTGCCAAGTAGATGCTTGAAAAAAGAAAACAAATCAACAGTTGAGTTGATTCCAGTTTATGGAGGCCTCATGTGTGCCCAAAGTAGACCTGTGCTCTACCGGATTCTCAATGGATGATTTTTCATAAGTAGATTGACAGGTCTTTCTTTCGAGTTTCCTCTAGATGGACTTGAACCTCCAGCCTCTTGATTACTAACTGAACTTGTATACTTATAGCACCATCCAGGGACTTGAACTAATTTTTAACACCATAAAGTTTGTTTAAAACATCCCCAGTAATTTCCAAACTACAAACAATAATCAGTTGTTTGTTTTTGTTGTTCTTACCCGTTCTGACATAATAACGCCATCCCTCATAGAGTTTTTGCTTTCCCTAAGTGAAGCCTGTACTTTTCCTACTCTTGTATTACCTGTTTTTTTCTGTGAGCCATAAAGAATTTTTGTAAAGAAAGTTATTGTGTTTGTTAGGTGCCATTGAGCTGGTTCTAACTCACAGAACCCTATATCCAACAAAAAGAAACAATGCCCAGTTCTGTGCCATCCTCACATTTATTGCCATGCATGAGCCCATTGTTACAGCCACTATGTCAGCCTTTCTCACTGAGGGACTACCTAGTTTTTGTTGATCTTCTACTTTAGCAAGCTTGATGCCCTTTCCCGTGGACTGGTGGCCTTCTAATAACACATCTAAAGTTTATGAGACAAAGCTTCTCCATCTTTACTAATAAAGAGCATTCTAACTGTACTTGTTCTAAGAGAGATTTCTTTGTTCTTCTGCTAGCTCATACTACATTAAATATTCTTCACCAACACCATCATTCAAATGCATCGATTTTTCTTCAGTCTTCCTTATTCATTTTCCAGCATGCATATGAAGAGACTGAAAATACCACGGCTTGGGTAAGGTGCACCTTAGTCCTCAAACTGACATCTTTGCTTTTTAACACTTTAAAGGGTTGTTTTTATTTTTGTGATTTGCAGTGAAAAATTTAAAAGATCTTATAAAACCAGTAATGGCATGAGAGTCAACCACACAAGATAACCAGAATAACTTGGTATCATAGATATATATTTTTGCTGCTTACCAAACCACCTGAAAACCAGCTAAGCAGTTCTGCTGATCACACCTAAAATCAATCATGTGACTGCAATAAACTCAGGACTGAAGGAGAGATTGGTTGTTTTAGGGGAGTGGTTCTCAAAGTGTACTCCCATGACAAGCAGCATCAGCAACACCAAGGAAGTTGTCAGAAATGCAATTTCTCAGACACCATCCTAGGCATACTGAATAAAAAAACTCTAGCAATAGGATCCAGCATGCTATCTAATAAGTCTTGCAGGTGATTCCAATGAACATTCCATTTTTAAAACCTTGGTTTGGGGAGCCAAGAGCCTTAGCTTCCTCAAATGTGTAAAATCAAGTAGAAAGTCCTCTTGAGACTGAGGCTCAGAATATGTTCATATGTGTCACATTCTATTAGTTAAAGCAAACTACAGGCTAGTCTCAACTCAAGGAAAGAGGAAATTGATTCCACCACCTCATGGGAGCTATGGCAAAACCACATTGCAAAAAGGCATGCATATAAGATGGGAGGAATTCTTTTGCAGATATTTATTTACAAACTATCTGATAGACTTATTAATAATATGATATGGTGCTGTAGGATGCACACTGGACTGAAAGGTCGGTTTGAATTGCAAGGCTGGTGGTTCAAATTCACCAGCCGTTTCTCAGAAACCATATACAGGAACCAATCAGATGGCACTTAACAACAACAATGATTTATTAGTTCCAAGATCCATCAATATTTTTGAAAAAAGATTTTTTTCTTCTATACAAAATACAGTGCCTTCCTAGTTCCCAATACCATGGTTTACTATGTTGTTACCAGGAGTCCTGATGTAGCGCTGTGCGTTAATGCATCAGACTGCAAAGCCATTTGAACTGCAAGATCGGCAGTGGAAGCTCACCAGCTACTCCTCGGAAACCCTATACAAGTCTGCTGGGTGGGAAGGGACTCGATGG
This sequence comes from Chrysochloris asiatica, assembly GCF_000296735.1. NCBI lineage: Eukaryota > Metazoa > Chordata > Mammalia > Afrosoricida > Chrysochloridae > Chrysochloris > Chrysochloris asiatica. The sequence continues at coordinate 13,569,931 of NW_006408589.1, read as the reverse complement.
TGCTTAACAACAACAATGTTGTTAAGTGCTTAACAAAGTGTTAAGTACCCCTGTATAGGATTTCTGAGGAGCAGCTGGTGAGTTTGGAACTCCAACCTTGCAGTTGAAACCAACTTTGCAGTCAAGGGCATTAACCCACAGTGCCACACCATGACTCCTTGACTATATATTTTTCATTATGTCAAATAAAGAAGTAACTTTGATTCTAAAAGAAAGAGCGATCCTAAGAGCTTAATTCACTTCTTTCCACTTGGCTGTGTTTATTTGACCCTTGAGTATAAACAGATACATAAATGTTTGATGGCTTACTCTTCTATAGGAAACAGAGCCCAGAAGAGAATTTTAAGCATGGAATGTGATACCTTTGTCTTTTATTATAGAAAAGCCACAGAAGATAGCATCTTCTTGGGCCATGTATTTTAAAGTATCTTATCACATAGTATGAAAATTGATGGGACATTTCAGGGTAATGAAACCAGGAACATATTTAAAATATCATGTTATAGCATAGAAATATTGATAACCACATTGAGGTGTATGCAGTTTCAATTATACAAGCATAAAAGGACATTTAAAAAAAAAAGTTCATCTGTCCTGAAACTTATCAGACATACCTTTATTCTATCAGATCTCTTGTACAATAAAGTTTATGTTTTAAAGCATTTAGACTTGTCTTATGTTGTGGGTTAATGCACTGGACTGCAAGGTTTGTTTGAACTGCAATGTCATTGGTTCAAGCTCACCTTGGAAACCCTATACAGGGTTGCTATAGGTCAGAACCAATTCGATGGCTCTTAACAACGACAATTTGTAGGTTGGAATCCTGATGTGGTGCTGTGGGTTAATGTGCTGGACTACAAGGTTGGTTTGAATCACAAGGTTGGCAATTCAAACTCACCAGCTGCTCCACAGAAACCCTATACAGGGTCACTGTGAGTCAGATCTGACTCAATGACACTTAACAACAACAATTTGTATGTAATATATATTCCTGTTAGGTGCTAAGGAGTTGCATCTGACTGTATACAGAAGAGTGAAACAGCGATCTAGTGTCGTCCTCACAAGACTGCCTAAATCTGAATCCATTGCTACAGCCACTTTTAGTCCATCTTGTTAAGGGTCTTCCTCTTGTTCACTGACCCTCCTTTACTTTACCAAGCATGATGTTGTTTGCCAGGGATTAGTCTCTCCTGATGACCTCTTGCAGTACATTTGCCCAGTGCAGTGCATCATGTGATTTCTTGGCTGCTGCTTCCATGGGTATTGATTGTGCATCCAAGTAAGATGAAATCCCTGACAACTTCAATTTTTCTTCATTTTTCATGATGTTACTTGTTGATCACCTTGTCAAGATTTTTGTTTTCTTTATGTTGTGATATGGTGGTAGTGGTAGTGTGCTCTGGAATTGGTTCCAACTCATAGCATACAGGGTTTCTGAGACTGTAAATCTTTACGGGATCAGAAAGCCTCATCTTTCTCCTGTGGAACAGCTGGTAGTTTTGAACTGCTGACCTTGAGGCTAGCATCCCAACTTGTAACCACTATGCTACCAGAGCTCTGTATATTGAGATATAACCTATACTAAATGCTGTAGTCTTTGATCTTCAGTAGTAAGTGCTTTCAGCAAGCAAGGTGTATCATCTGCATATGGAAGGTGGTTTATGAGTCTTCCTCCAATCCTGATGCTGTGTTCTTCATAGAGTCCAACTTCTGGATTATTTGCTCAGCATACAGACTGAATAAGCATCCTGAAAGGAACAACCCTAACACACACCTTTCTATATACAGTTGTATTTATATATTCATTCATTCACTCATTCATCACTCATTCCCTCATTCAGCAAATATGTACTGTATGGTATCTATTAGGATGCAGTCGCTGGGGAATCCAAATTACCAAATGAACCCTTGCCTTCATGGAGCATATAGTCTGGCTGGAGACAGAGAAAATATTTTTCAAAAGCAGTTGTTAAATTCCTTCAAGTTGGTTCCGACTCATAATGACCCTGTATAGGATTTCTCAGAAGCAGTTGGTGAATTTGAACAGCCGACCTTGAGGTTTTGGCCCTGTGTGTTATTCCACAGTGCCACAACATTGGTGGTTGGTTGGTTATGTGCCGTGGAGTCAGTTCTGACTCACAGCGACCCTGTACAGGGTTTCTAGGCTGTCAATCTTTACAGGAGCAGAAATACTCACCTTTCTCCCACGGAACACCTGGTAGTTTTGAACTGCTGACCTTGTGGTTCGCAGCCCAATTCATAACCACTATGCTACCAGAGCTCATTGTTGTTGTTAAGTGCCGTGGAGTTGGATCCGACCCATAGACCCTGTACAGGGTTTCCGAGGCTGTAAATCTTTACGGGAACAGAAAGCCTTATCTTTCTCCCACGGAGTGGCTGGTAGTTTTGAACTGCTCATTATGTACCATAAAATATAACTTATTTATGTTATAGAAACTGTACATTATGGGGGGATAAAATTGTTATGTATTCTAATACTTTCTAGACATCATGTGAAAATATATTTTTAAACTTTAGTTGGGTTTTTTTTTATTACTCTAGTTGCTGCCAAGTAGACTCTGAATCATAGTAATCACATGTGTGGCACAGTAAAATTGTTCTCCATAAGGTTCTCAGTGACTGACCACCATGCCTTTTTTCCTGAGTTTCCTATGGGTAGATCTGAGCCTCCAACCTTTCTGTCAGCTGTGGCGTACAATTTGCACCATTCCGGTACTCTAGTACTATCCAAACATCTAGTCCACCATCCTTTAATATAGTCATTGTTCAATGTCTCTTTTCAAGTCATCAGAAACATTATCTAATGGATGATGAACATTTTCCTTCTTGTTCCTGCTGTTATACTATTTAAAGAGCATGCATATTTATTCCTTGAAAGCCTGGGTCTTGATGGTATTATCATTGCATTCTCAGAGGTTTATAAACATCACCAATCAATGAGAAAAATTAATGCCTACTTCTTACATTGTCCAGCCATTCATAAGAGATAACCTATATGACACAGTTGGTCATTGCCCTCAACCTACAACATGCCTAATGCGTCTTTGCACATGGTTATTTCCCCCTTGTAATCTTACTCAGGCAACGTAGTCTTTTTGAGTAAAGAGGAGTTTTTATCTGCATACTTGAAAAATAGTCATAGAGATTAAACAAATGACTGCAGTTTCTAGTCCATCCAGAGGCACCTTGGAAGAAAGTCTTGATTTACTTCCCCAAAAATCAGCCATTGAAACGCTTACAGAGCACGGTTCTACTCTGACAAACAAGTGGACACTATGAGTCAGAGTCTGAGTCACAGCTACAGGTTATGAGGATACATCAAAGATCTGCTTCTCTATTTTGATGTCACTCAATAACCTGCACAGAGTAAAAGACCAGTTTTAAATAGCATGCTGTTATGGATTGAATTGTGTCCCCAAAAGATATGTTGAAGTGTTACCTCTGCGTACCCGTGACTGTGGCCTTGTTTGGATATAGCGTCTTTGAAAATGCTATTGGGTAAGTTAGCATGAAGTCATGCTGGAATAGGGTGGGCTCTAATCAAATCTTAGTGGGGTCTTTAACAAAAAGCCAAGAGACACAGAAGAAAAAAGACAGATATGTAAAGGGGAATCTAAAAACTAGGTAACACCTGGTCTTACCAGAAACTAGGTATTATAAGCCACCCAATTTGGACCATTTTGTTACAGTCGTCACAGTAGTCAGAGGAAACTAATACACATGGTCTTGCTGGCTTTTTAAAAAGAGATTTAATTGTTATGCTTCTGAGATTAAGAAAATATAGTCACTATTAATTTTTACATTTTCAATGAAGTATGATTTTCTACTAGTGCATCATACACAAAAATAATAAAAGGGCATTAACAAAAGTCATTTACATTAAAATCTGATTTACTAGTACTTATGGTTCAATATTTTTTGAGTACATGCAAGTTTCTTCATCTTTAAAGAGCTCATTTAAATACTGCACATTGAAATCACCACCACTCGTCTGTCAGTTTGTCGTACTGTGGTGGCTTGTGAGTTGCTGTGATTGTGAAAGTTATGCCATGGGTATTTTAAATACCAGCAGGGTCACCCATAGTGAACAGGTTTCAGATGAGCTTCCAGACGAAGACAGACTGGGAAGAAGGACTGATGAACTACTTCTGAATATTTAGTCACTGAAAATCTTATGAATAGCGGAGAAACACTGTCAGATATGGTGCCAGAAAATGAGCCCCTCGGGTTGATAGTCACTCAAATTGCAACTGGGGAAGAGCTGCCTCTTCAAAGTAGACTGTGATGACGTGAATGGAGTAAAGCCCATAGGAGTAAAGTTTGTGGGATCTTCATTTGCTGATGGGGCACAACTCAAAATGACGAGAAACAGCTGTAAACATCCATTAATAATTAGAACATGGAATGTATGAAGTATGAATTTAGGAAAATTAAAATTGTCAAAAATGAAATGGAACTCATAAATATCAATATCTTAGTCATTAGTGAGCTGAAGTGAACTGGTATTGGTCATTCTGAATCTGACAATGACATGCTTTACTATGCTGGGAATGACAAATTAGAGAGGAATGGTGTTTCATTAATAGTCAAAAAGAACATACCCAGATCAGAATACCCATGCGCCTACAGGGAAGACCAGTTAATACCACTATTATTCAAAGTTATGCACCAACCACTAAAGCCAGTGAGGATGAAATAGAAGAATTCTACCAACTTCTTCAATCTGAAATTGATCAAACATGCGATCAAGAGGTATTGATCATTACTGGTGATTGGAATGCAAAAGTTGGGAACAAAGAGAAAGGATCAGTAGTTGGAAAATATGGCCTTGGTGATAGAAATAATACTGGAGATCACATGCATAATAGAATTCTGCTAAATCATTGATTTGTTCATTTCAAATACCTTCTTTAGACAGCATAAGAGATGATTATACACATGGACGTCACCAGATGGAATACACAGAAATCAAACTGACGACATCTGCATAAAGATACAATGGAAAAGTTCTATATCATCAGTGAAAACAAGGCCAGAGGCAGATTGTGGAACAGACCATCAATTGCTCATATGCAAATTCAAACTGAAGCTGAAGAAAATGAAAACAAGTCCATAAGAGCCAAAATATGACCTTGGCTATATCCTACCTGAATTTAGAGATCTGAAGAACAGATTTGATACATTACACAATTAAGACCAAAGACCAGAAGAGTTGTGGGATGACATCAAGATCATCATATAGGAAGAAAGCAAAGACATTGCAAAGACAAGAAAGAATGAAAAGATCAAAAACGGATGTCAGAAGAGACACTGAAACTTGCTCCAGCATAGACATGCTAAAGAAATAGAAGAAATGAGGATGTACAAGAGCTGAACAGAAATTTTCAAAGGTCAGCTTGAGAAGACAAAGCCAAATATTACAACAAAATGAGCAAAGATCTGGAGTAAGAAAACCAGAAATGAAGATTATGCTCAACATTTCTCAAGCTGGGGGAACTGAAGAAAAAAGTCAAGCCTCAACTTTTGATATTGAAGGATTCTCTGGTCAAATTACTGAATGATGCAGAAAGCATGAAAACAAGATGGAAAGAATACACAGAGTCATTGTACCAAAAGGAAAGGGTTGATGTTCTGCCATTTCAAGAGGTAGCATATGATCCAGAGCCAGTGATACTGAAGGAAGAAGTGTAAGGTGCATTGAAGGAATTGGCAAAGAACAAGGCAGGAATTGATGGAATAAAAATTGAAATCTTTCAAGAATATGAGGTGGTATTGGAGGCACTTACTCATCTATGTCAAGAAATTTGGAAGACAACTATCTGGCCAATTGATTGGAAGAGATCCATATTTGTGCACATTCCAAAGACAGGTGACCCAATTGAATGCAGAAATCATCGGACAATATCTTTGATATCCCATGCGAATAAAGTTCTACTAAAGGTAATACACATATGGCTGCAAACATACACTGACAAAGAAGTTCCAGAGGTTCAAGCTGGATTCAGAAGAGGTCGTGGAATGAGGGATATCATTGCTGGTGTCCAATGGATCTTGGCTGAAAGCAGAGAATACCA
>NW_006408589.1:13561432-13563126 GCF_000296735.1 Chrysochloris asiatica | reverse complement strand
TTTTGGAAGAAGTGCAGCCAGAGTGCTCCTTGCAGGCCAGGATGGTCAAACTTCATCTCTCATATTTCTGACATATTGTCAGGAAGGGACCCGTCTCTGGAGAAGGAAATCATGTTTGGTAAGGTGGAGGGTCAGAGAAAAAAAGGAAGACCCCCGGAGAGATGGATTGGCAAAGTAGCAGCACCAATGGGCTTAAACGTGGCAACAATTGTCATGTTGGCCCCCGATTGAGCAGTGCTTCGTTCTGTTGTACATTTGGTTGCTATGAGTCGGTACCGACTTGATGGCACGTAACAACAACAATAACAACATTGAACTCAATTTTATCTTCCTAATTTTGGCATTATAATTTTATCAACTGTAATGACAGGTGGACAGGGATCCCTATTTTGACCTTTGTAGGAGTAGTTTACAACCCTGTGCTAAGATGTGTAAGAGAGTACATACCAATGAAAGCAACATTATTGGAATGGAACAAACATGATTGGACTCATTTCACAGTGTTGAGCCTTAATAATAATAATAATTTTCAAGTGACAATAATATTTTTGTTATTGTTGTTAGGTGCCATTGAGTCAATCCAACTCAGCAACTCCAATGCACAATAGAATGAAAAACTTCCCAGGTCTGCACCATCCTCACAATCGTGGTTACACTTGAGCCCATTCCTGCTGTCACTGTGCCAGTCCATTTTGCGGGGGTCTTCCTCTTTTTCACTGACCTTCCACTTTACCAAGCGTCATGTAATTCTCCAAGGACTGGTTTCTACTGATAATATACCCAAAGTATTAGAGATTAGTTTCATCATCTTGGCTTCTAAGGAGCATTCTAGCTGAATTTCTTCCAACACAAATGTCTTTGTTTTTCTGACAGTCCATGATATTGTCAATATCCTCCTCCAACATCATAACTCAAATGTGGCAATTCTTCTGTGGTCTTCCTTATACATTGTCCAAATTTCAGATGCATATGAGACTATTGAAAATACCATGGCTTGGGTCAGGCGCACCTTAGTCTTCAAACTGACATTGTTTATCTTGAATACTTTAAAGAGGTCTTATACAGATTTTTCTAATGCATTACAGCTTTTGATTTCTTGACTGCTGCTTCCATGGGTGTTGATTTTAGATCCAAGCAAAATGAAGTCTTTGCCAACTTCAATCTTTTCTCTACCTACTATGCTATTTATAGGTCCGTTTATGAGGATTTTGGGGTTTTTTTCTTAACATCAATGTTACAATATATACTGAAGGCTGTGGTCTTTGATCTATTATTTTATAATATTATTAGAAAGCCATTATTAGATGCTTATCACACATAAAGCATTCATTTAATGTTCACCACAATCCCATGTGTTAGGAAACATTAAATGCATTTTTAAGATGAGGAGTGTGAGACTCAGAGAAATTAAAAATCTTATCCAAAATGAGCTCTGGTAGTGTAGTGGTTACGAATCGGGCTGCGAACCTTAAGGTCAGCGGTTCGAAACGACCAGCTGTTCCACCGGAGAAAGATGAGGCTTTCTACTCCCGTAAAGATTTACACCCTCGGAAACCCTGTACAGGGTCGCTATGGGTTGGAACCGACTCGACGGCACTTAACAACAACAACAACAACAAGTCAACTTAAACCTTGTACAGGGTCTTTATGGGTTGGAATCGACTCTACGGCACTTAACAACAATAACAACAAGT
>NW_006408589.1:13557712-13561332 GCF_000296735.1 Chrysochloris asiatica | reverse complement strand
TGAGGCTTTCTACTCCCGTAAAGATTTACACCCTCGGAAACCCTGTACAGGGTCGCTATGGGTTGGAACCGACTCGACGGCACTTAACAACAACATCCAAAATGAGAGGTTAGCTAATAGTGAGGCAGACCTTTTTGACACCCCCTATTCTTTCTTCTAGGGAGCTCTGGTAGCATAATGGTTACGAATCGGGATGCAAACCTCAAGGTCAGCAGTTCAAAGCAACTAGCTGTTCCCCTGGAGAAAGATGAGGCTTTCTACTCCCAGAAAGATTTACAGCCTCAGAAATCCTGTACAGGGTTGCTATGGGTCAGAAACCAACTCCACGGCACACCGCTGCCACCTTTCTTTGTTCTAGTTGTCCCTGGATGGTGGAAGTGGTTTGTGCTTGACTACTAACCTAATGGTTGGCTATTGTGATGCTTCCAGAGGCTCCTCAAAAGAAAGACCTGGCAATCTTCTTATGTAAAGATTGTAGCCAAGAGAACCCTATGGAGCAGTCCTGTTCTGTGAGACATGGCGTCATCCTGAGTCAGATTTTAATCAGTGACTATGGGGTTTATTATTTCTCCAGAATTTACTTGTTTTACATGCTTATGTATGGGCCACCTGATAGAAAAACATATGGGGTTAAGTGATTTGTATCAATTCTAGATCTGGAATATCCTCTCACTTACATTTTATTATTATTTTTACTATTGGAAGTTAGTATCTAGCTGTTTAAAATATCCCTGTATTAAATGAGTCTCTATCTTCTGAAACTACCTTGCATAAAGGCAAACTATGCCCAGGAACCTTAGAATATGAACTTCAGACTTCTGAAGTTGCAATCCCTGACCTGCAAAGGAATCTTTATTCAAGAAATGGACTCTGATATATGGTGTGTCTGTTAGCTCAGACCTCCCCTAGATGGCTAACGTTAAGTCTCTGCTAACTGCTGAACTGAACATTTAAGTGACAGAAGGTTGCACAGAAGGTAAATATTCTTTGAGATGTAAGCCTAAATTAGGAAGGAGCGGGTAGGATTGATCATGAATGGGTGCCTACACTTGATAGTCTCATGATTTAGGTGTCCTACTGAGAGATGTTGGCAGGGACTCAGGCAAAAAAGGAGGGGGCACTCTTCAAGGCAGAAATAATGACAACTAAGCATCCAATATTCCATGGCCCCTTGGCTTCCTTCCACACACAAAGACTGAACTAATCTCTCTGTCAGGTTCAGTGTGCTAATTTACAACTGAACACCCTGAGGCCATATTTCTATCCCCTTCCCCATAATTGACACCTCAATCATTGTGCTGGCCTCTTCTCTTGGGTAATCTGGATACACAGACTCCACTTATCTCACCTTCAAAGGGGCAGTCACAATGCCTTCACTTGGTACTTCTTAGCATGTCATTCCAAAGCACAGGTTCATTCCAATGACGGGACTTAAAGCTGAAGTCCACTGTTGTTGGTAGATCAGCCTCTGAGAGTGGACTGTGAAAAGGAGTACTTGCTCTTCAGAATCCATTAGGAACAGTGGCACAGTGGTATGTGAAGAATAAAGTCATTATAAATGCTCCTCAACTAAAGTCCCATGCTGTATAGGATGTAAATATTTTTAAATATTTATCTTCCGTTATTTTTTTTTTTTTTCTTTTAAATCATAATGAAGATTTATGCCAAAAGACAGTAACTGCTTTTGGCTATATGTGAAATGCTGTTAGGGACTTGAGAGTTGACATAGTTAAATCTTTGTCTTTTTTTTAAACAGATTTATTACCTAGTTTCTTAATGTCATTCATAATATTTGAGACAAGACTATTTGAGAAAGAAAGAAAAAAAAACAAAAACACTAATATGATTTTCTCTTTGGAGTTTTAATGAATTGTATTTCTCCTGGTATGGTGCTGCAGATGAATGCACTGGACTCAAGGTCAGTTGAATCTTAAGTTGGAAACTCTCTACAGGGTTTCTGTGAGTTCCAACCTACTTGACAGCATTTAACACTAACAATAACATTGTGTCTTATTTCCAGCTTTTCTCTCAATCTTCCCATTTTAAAGAATGAGGGGGCTAGGCAGAGAGAAGGATAGGAAACAAATACAAGTTGGCATATATCAAATCATTTATACCAAACCCAAGCTCTAGATTTAATTCATCATGGCATTTTTGCATAACAAATCAAGGAATTTTCAACTAAGTAATTATAAAACAGGTTAAAGGAATAGGTACACTGGTCATTCATTGGTTCCTGGTTTTTATTCTCAGACTTATAACTCCCCAGGATGAGTTTTGAGAGAATAGATACATTTATAAAATGACTAGAATAATTTTGCCCACCTCAGGGATTCAGTGAGTGTTTAATACCATAAAGGACTCTGAGATAGTCAGATGAAAGGTGCTTTTGAAGGCAGACATGATTACTGGATTAGAATTTCAGAGACTGAGCATGGAGTCTTTTGTGTTGACAGGTTTTTCTTATTCTTTTTTTTCCCCCCAATCCTGTTGGGTTCCTCCGCCTCCCGCCCCCCAATTTCTGCAGTTTCAGAGCATGTCCTTGACTTTGCACATCTCTCATGAGAAGGGATGTGTGTTGGTGTAAACTGTCTAGTTCCCTTTTGGATTTTTTTCTCCTAATATGCATTTCAGCATCTTTGCATTCACAGGTCTAATTTTTCTCATTTCCCAGCTCGTGATGTTTGTAAAATAAAATGGAATCACCTGGGGACAGTGTTGTGTAGCGCAGTATTTATCACATGCCATCAAGGTACACACACACACATACACATCTACCTATATTGAATTGTTTGGAGACCAGACCAATTTTGTTTCATTCTCTAAAGGTTGCCATCATATCATTAATCTCTCTCAGCCTTTAAAGATGGCCTTTTGCCATATTCTGTCAGAAAACAAGATATAGACCATTTACTTTAAATACCTAAAAATAAAAATGCTGAATCAAACAGTTACACACATGCACAGGCACAGAGCTGTCTGATGTATTTTGCAATTGTTGAAAATCTGTACGCATTGGGTGAGGGGAGGAATAAAACTTGCAGTTTTATTAGGAGTGAAATGTTTTACTATATTAGCTATATAATGTTCTTTGCTATTAAAATAAGTATTACTAATTAATAATCTACAGAAATGTAGTGTAATCTTTGAAATACAAGAATAGACACTTAATTATTTTTCGTAGAATTCTGCCCTTCCTTTCTCCCTCTCTTCCTCCTTCCAATTTACCTTCTTTCTTTCCCGAAATCTCTATGCCATAGGAACTGTGCTAAGGGTAGTGTTTATGGTGATATTTCAGTTCACCCTATCAGAGCAGACTAATCTTATCAATTCTATTAAGAAACAAATACCAGTGTGTCTTTGGTATAAAAGAGTAAGAGTAACCCTAATCCAGAAATCTATGAGCTTTGTTTTACTTTATGTAAGACATTGCTTCTATTAGTCATCACAAATATGGGCATCTCATGCAGTTGAACTTTACAAGGCATAGGAAAATTGCTGTGTTAAAAAAATTCAGTGTATGAACTCCAAAATGAAAATACAATTACAAAATCCAAATTAATTAAATTTCATCGTATACTGAACCTAACATTATGTGAACTAGTGAACTGCTACCCAAG
>NW_006408589.1:13500696-13557323 GCF_000296735.1 Chrysochloris asiatica | reverse complement strand
ATATACATATACATATAGATGCGCTGGACTGCAAAGTCAATTTGAATCTCAAGGTCAGTGGTTCAAACTCACAAGCTGCTCCTCAGAAACCCTTTACAGAACATATTCAATAGCACATAACAAAAACGATATATATGTGTGTGTATGTATGTGTGTATGTGTGTGTGTGTATGGAGTCCTGATGTGGCACTGTGTGCTAATGCATCAGACTGTAAAGTCATTTGAACTGCAAGGTCAGTGGTTCAAGCTCACCAGCTTCTCCATGGAAACCCTATACTGGCTTACCGTGAGTCATAATTGACTTCATGGCACTTAACAACACAACAACCCTGTTCAGCGTTTTCCAGGAGTGACTGAGCGGCCAGATGAGTTTGAACTGCCAACCTGTGGATAGCAATTCCAGTGCTTACCAAAAAGCACCACACCAGGACTTTCAGACTCCTAAAATTCTGCTAACCACAAAGTTGGCTGATCAAACCCACTAGACTAGCTGCTCCTTGGAAAACCTATGCAGGGTGGTTATCAGTCAGACAATCACTTCATGGCACACTTAACAATACCATATAAATCTTTAGATCTATATGGAGTTCTGGTGTGAAACTGTCGGATAAGCACCAGACTGTTAACCACAATGTCAGTGGTTCAAACCCACCAGCTGCTCCTTGGAAACCCTTAACTGTTTGCACCCTGCAGGGACATTTAGTACAGGAAGAACTGTTCTAAAAGCTGTCTGAAACTCTAAATCAATCTTTACAGGAGTAGATTATTTTGTTCTTGTGAAGCAGCTGAACGGTTTGAATCACTGACCTTGTGGTTGGTAGCCTGATGCTTAGTTCTCTTGAATGCCAGGACCCTTACAATGTTCACTGCAATATACATATATAGAGTAGTTGTTGTTAAGTGCTAGAGTCAATTCTGACTCATAGCAACCCTGGATACAGTTTCCAAGCAGCAGCTGGTAAATATCAACTGCTGACCTTGCAACTCAGACCAACGTTGAAGTCCAGGGCTTATCCTATAGTTCCACACAAGGATTTAAGTTCAAGCTCACTAGCTGCTCTTCAGAAGCCCTATACAGGGTGGTTATGGGTTGGAATTGGCTCTACAGCACTTAACAACAAAAATAGTAGATTATGTGTGGGCTGCTAACTGCAAGGTCAGCAGTTGGGATCCAGCAGCGGCCCCACGGGAGAAAGATGAGGTTTTCTGCTCCCACAAAGATTTACAACATCTATACAGGGTCACTATGAGTTTGAACTGAGTCGATGGCATAGTGCCACCACCATATATAATATATGCACCATATATATCAAAGCTATGTTGTTGTTGTTGTTAAGTGCTGACTGTTTCTACTCATACTCACCTTGTCTAGGGTTTCCAAGGAGCATCTGGTAGGTTTGAACTACTGGCCTTTTGGTTAGCAGTCCAGTACTTATCCTACAGTGCCACACCAGGACTCCTATATAAAATATGAGTCAGAATTGACTTGACAGCGATTATATGTGTGTGCATATGTATATATTTAATATAGGGGGTGATGCTGCCAAAAGAATTGGTAGATGAACAATGAGATCCTAATGAGCCCCTCCTTGTATGGCTTTTGTTTTCGGACAGCTTTTCAATAAAGCCATTTTAGATATGATGTATTTGTATTCCACATTTACAAAAAAAAAAAAAAAAAAACAACTCTGTCAGTGAACAACAGTGGAGGAAAAAGTTATTTTATCATACACAGTAACTTTGTGATGTGTTAGCTGTTTTTGAAGTGTGAATACATTTCCTCCTGCGTTCTCTCTCAACTAAGAAGCTGCTGTGAGCTGACTTTCCTTCCATTATACCTCAGTGCATTCATGGGTTCCTCCTTCAGAACTATTGCCAGGTGTTAGCATCTTCCCTGAGTAATTTCAGGCATTTTCCTCTGAATGAAAATGGCTCACTTGGAAGGTTGTGAAAGGCATATCCATGTGGAATTGAGAGGATTTTGTGTTGTGATGTGGTGGGAAGGCTTGCCAGAAATTGCCCGTTTCAGGCTGATGATGCAAAACTAGACATCTGTTAAATTAACATCTACCTAATGTTTTGCCTTCAATCAAATGCATTTTTTAAAAAAAAAAAAATTAAATCTCTCTCAGTCTCTCTCAACTTCTTTTTTTTCCCCCACTGTCAAAACAATCTGTCACAAGATATTTAATTTCTGTGTAATGGGTTACTTAAAGAAACCAGCATATGGTGCTGTGAATATACCTAGCGACGTGTTAGAGGCAAGTGTACATACTGTTGCTTTTCTGTACTCCTGGAACATACTGTGCCCAGCATAGATTTTACTGTGGTGCCGGAATCCCTTGGCTTTGGTTTACAGTGTTGCCAGGGTCTCTCATTACTCGTGCCTTTTTAAAAATCAAAGTGAAAACCAAATAGGCACAGTCTTAGTCTACTAAGGAGTCAGAAATCAGTTTCTGTTTTGCTGAAGTAGTGACCATGTATGGCTGTGATGGTTTCAGAGAAAGAGTAACCCCGTGGGTACAATGCTTTGCACACCTTTCCTTGTGTCCAAACATTTGTTAAATGTACCAGGCTGTGATCCGTAGCCTGACTGTGCACTCTACACAGTGACCACTCGGGGCATCGGGATGAACCAGTGCAGACCTGTTGCTAAGAGTCATTTCTGCACAGCAAATAGGGTCCTTATATAGCTGAATTACTCTTTGGCTGGGGGAGAAAATTATAAAGTTGCTGTCACCATGGCGAACAAAAATAGATGTGGTCAATATTTCTTGTGGTCAAAATTGAAAATCCCTTGGTCCAATCATGAGGTACAGTATATGAGGGGAGGTTCATTAGAAAATGGAATTCAAAAAAATTAGGGGAAAAAAAAGTTCATTAGAAAATGGAATGAAAAGTTAATGAATTTTTTCCACCAACTTTTTGAAGCCCTCTCATAAATGGCTGTATATGTCCCTCTTTGGATAGCCATTCCTGTGCAATTATAAATAATGACATGTAAAGAGAGCCCCTGGGCAGTACAGTGATCAATTGATTATTGGCCAGAAAGGTTGATGGTTTCAACTGCCACAGAGGAGCCTCGTGACACAGGGCTGGTAATCTGCTGAACAAAGGTCACAGTCTGAAAAACTGTGTGGAGCACTTAGTTCTACCCTGCACCCATGCGGCACTATGAGTTGGAATCACAAGGTGGCAACTATTAACAACAACAAAGTGTAAATCTCATTGCCACTGAATTGATCCTAACTCATAGAGATGCTCTAGAGAAGAGTTGAACTGCCCCATCAGGTTTCTAAGAACAGCAAATCTTTACAGAAGCAGACTGTCCCATCTTTCTTCCATGGAGCAGCTGATGAGTTCAAACCTCTGACCTTCCAGGTGGCAGCTGAATGCTTAACCAGTGTACCACCATGGCTCCTTTATACAAAATGTGGTGGTGGTGGTGGTGGTGGTGGTGATGATGTACAGTGGAGTCTGTTCTGACTCACAGTGATCCTGCATAGGGTTTTTGAGGATGTAAATTTTCACGGGTGCAGAAAGCCCTCATCTTTCTCCCACCTAAAGGCTGGTTGTTTCAAACAGATGACCTTGAGCTTAGCAGTCCAGTCATAGCCACTGTGCTACCAGAGCTCCTTAAACAAAGTGTGAAGGTGTTTATTAATTTAGTACACAGTGGTCACTATGTGTAGACGCTTCTTTAGGTCCTAGGGATGAAATTGTGAACAAGAGACAAGATTGTTCTTCTCAGGGTAGACCCTGGGTAAATGCTACTCAATTAATGAATGAGCAGTATGCAAGCCCATATCGAAACAAAACATTACAGATGATCTTTTCTGTTAATCTACCTATCGATAAATCTCTCTGTAATTATAAATAATAAACTAACAAATATATGAATATATTTTCATAATTAGAAAAGGAATACACTCATAAGTGAGATGCAAGTTTACAAATCATTTTGTCTATTTATAACCACAAACAAATCTCTCTATATATAGATATGGGTGGAAACATTTAATCTATTGGCCTATCTCTCCATCTGTAATCCATTTTTTTTGTCAAGAGCCTGTCATTGGTTTTGTATAAGTTAAATGGTTGTTTACACCTACCCTACTGTGTTGTTTCTTTGAGTGACAGAATGTTTATTTCTGTTATTTGAAATACAGCTTTCTCTGTATTGGGGCTACGGTGTGGCACTGTAGGATAAGCACTGGACTGCTAACTACAAAATCAGTGGTTTCAACCCACCAGCCACTCCTTGGAAGCCCTGTACAGGGCTGGTATGAGTCGGAACCAACTTGTTGGCACTTAACAACAACAATAGCAATTTCTGGAAGGCACCTTTAAAAGTGAGAACTCCCAAGTAGGAGATGATGACCTCTGGCTGTTGGTGCAGAGAACAAGAGAATGGGACAGCTCTCCCTCAAGCAAGACACAGCGGTAGCAGCTCTTTGGCGACTGCTCTCTAATTGTTCATTCACTGAACAGCTATGCTGGAGTTTTCTGGGGAGCAAAAAGCATGATATAATACCTGCAATAAATCACTTGAGTCTATTACTTATTAATCGAAATTCTCAAGTGCCCTAGAAAGTATCTCTAGGCCACTGTCAGTGCAAAGCTATCACAAATGAATGTGCCAGGCAAGGTGGCAAAATCATTGGTTCACTTGTACCAAATAGTCTAGCTGGGTTATTAATCAGCACTCCATGGAGTCCTAATACTCAAACAGCATAACTGTATTGAGATACATATTAACCCAAACCAAGCCAGACCGACTGTCATGTGGTACATTCTGATGCTAATTGTCCCTTTGTGACAGAGTTTCCCCCGCTCCACATAGGGTTTCCAATGCTCTACTTCTTTACAGAAGCAGATATTTTCCTCCCTCATCCTGCTAATGGGTTCCACCTGCTGACCTTTCTGTTAGCAGCTAAACGTTTTAACCACTATGTTTCCAGGGCTCCCAAGGTACATATTGTTGTTAGTGCCATTGAGTTGGTTCCTACTCATAGCAACCTTGTATATGGTTTCTAAGAAGCAACTGGTGGGTGTGAGCCACCAATCTTGAGGTTCATAGTCCAGTGTTTATCCTACAGTGCCACACACCAGGACTCCAAGATACACATTATGTAGATTAAAAAATATACAGCATTAATTTTTAGTTGGTTAGGAAATGTCAATGTCAGTATTTAACTTTTCATTTAGCTTTTTTCCCCCAAATAACAATGTGGTTTTTTACATGATTTTTACTTTGATTTTCTGGAGTTTCTATTATTAGTCTCTGGTGTTTTAAGAACTGCTTAGGATGACACCATGTTTACTAGTTACCAGCGAGTTGATTTTGACTCAACTATGTTACAGAGTGGAGTCCTGGTATGGTGCTGCGGGTAATGTACCGTACTGCAAAGTCAGTTTGAACTACAAGGTTGGTAGTTCAAGCTCACCACTCACTCCTCAGAAACTCTACACAGGGTCACTATATAGATCAGAACCATCTTGACGGCATTTCACAACAACAACGTTAGAGAGTAGAATTATGCTCCATAAGGTTTTCTTGGTTATACTCTTTCCAAAAGCAGATCTACATGCGTTTGTTTTCATACACTGTTGATGGAATTGAACCACCAACCTTGTAGATGAGCATCATTTTTCCTATCCAGGAATCTTCACCATGGTTTGCTAGGGATAAATGTCACTGAAATTATTACAAACTCTTATCCCATTTCCCTGTGTGGTGCTGTAGGATAAGCTCTCAACAACAAAATCAGTTTGAACTCTAAGGTTGGCAGTTCAAATTCACCAGCTGTGCCTCAGAAACCCTATACAGGGTTATTATAAGGCAGAACAGACTGGAGGGCACTTAACAACCACAAAACATACCATTTCCTCACATAAAGCAAGGGGGACAATATTAACATGGTATAGTGGCCCATTGACATTGTAACCTTGCCATGCCCATGAGTAATATAGGAGTGTGCTTCTTTGGGTATGCAAGATAACAGACACACATAAAGCATAATTTATACAGTTAGCGCCTTCAGGACAGTTCCAACTCATAGTGAATCTATATAGGGTTTTGGAGGAGCATCTATGGGTTTGAACCACCAACCTTGTGTGCTTATCCTATAGTACCACACTAGTACTCCTAGTTTATACTGTTACTGTTTTTGTTAAGTGCTATCAAGTGGGTTCCAATACATAGAGACCCCGTATAGGATTTCCAAGGAGTAGCTGGTGAGTTTGAACCACTGACCTTATGCTTATCCTATAGCACCACTCCCGGGTTCCTATAATAAATATTTGTTCTATAAATATATTGTTAAATGTACAACTAAAATTTATCTCTTACATGAATAGCACAATTACATTCTTAAATACTCTCACAGAATAGCCACTTGTGGGGTCATGAAACTAATGTATTTGACAATAGTACTTAATGAGCATTTATAATTTTTCAGATACTGTAGGATATTCATTGGACTGGTCAGCAGTTCAAACCTACCAGCTGCTCTCAGAAACCCTGTACAGGATCACTGTGAGTCTGAAATGCTTTGATGACACACAACAACAGTTTAGAAAGAGATTAAGAAAAAAGGGAGGAAGTGGGAAAGAAGGAAGAAAGGAGCAAAAGAAGGGACAAAGGAAGGAAGGAGATAGAAAGAGAAGAAGGGAGCAGGAAAGGAAGGAGAAAGAGAGTGATGGTTTCTGCACCATAGAACACAATTACAGTCTAGTATAGATATAAGACACCAATCAAGTAATAAATAAATAAATAAATATCTAATAACAACTGGAGAAAATTGTTCCAAGAGACAAAACCATGGTTTTCAAGAGCTTACAGCAAAAGAGGCTGATCAACCTGAATGGGAACAGAGAAGATCTGAGCCATGAGTTGAAAACCAAAAGATGGCACATGACTAAGTACAAGGCTGCCAAGAAGACTGTTTCTCACATGCTAAAGGCTTGATCATTGGCCTAGTGGTGGGAGGGAGCCCAGTGCCTCTCAGGACTGAGAGTCGGCGGGTGTGACATTCAGTAGAGCTGAAGGAGGGAGCAGTACAAACAGGACTAGGGGAACATGTGGGAACCCCCAAGTTGTAGACTTCCTCAGTATGTGATCCTGATATTTCAGAAACAAACTCAGAATGCAGGAAGTGCATGATTCTGTGACCCTCCTCCCGCCCACTGTGTCCTAGCTCTGGTCTGAGTGACGAGATCGAGATCAGAAGATAGTACCTAGGGACTTTGTGTTCAGTGTGAACCAGAGTGGCTGATAATGAAACCTTTAAGAAATGCTAAAGGAATCATGGGCATCATATGTGATAAAGAAAAGACTGGGGGTGGGGGATTGGAATAGGCTTTCAGGATCCGCATGCCTTCTGCACAGCTGAGCAGTGCCTGGCTAATTTCCCTTTCTAATGAGACCAGCACAAAATCCATCCATTTAGGCTATTCAGCTTTTAGGTAAATGTACTAAGCTGTTGGGGTAGAGGGGAAATAGGGGTTGACATTGATGGATGGGAGTTAAACACCAGAGCACCCCCCTTCATACAGACTTTTCTAAAGCAGTATTGTAACCAAAAGAACCCGGAAGATTCCAGGTGGGCAGGGCAGGCTGGACAGAGCCCAAGTATCTCCCTCAGAGGGGGATGGGAGGAGATGCGGATCTCTGCCTGTCCAAGGAGGATCCTCTTCAGGTCTGGCAACAACCTGGCCCATGAAGGATGGAGTCCTCAAACAATTCTTGATTTCATGGGAAGCAGTTCCACTGGGGTATGAGACTTGTCCTGGAGCAACTTAACTCTTTCTCCAGCAATATTAATTTCTTCTACTCCTCAGAAATCCTACATAGTGTCATTATGAGTTGAAACTAATTCAACGGCACTTAACGACAACAACAACAACAGCATTCATTTCCTCACGTTTGTCTCATATACTCTCCTTCCTTATCAACAATTTATGTTATTTACCTTGATTCTGAGGAGCGCTGGTAGCCTAGTGGTTACGAATCAGGCTGCGAACCGCAAGGTCAGCAGTTCGAAACTACCATGAGGGAGAAAGATGAGGCTTTCTGCTCCCGTAAAGATTTACAGCCTCAGAAACCCGGTACAGGGTCGCTATGAGTCAGAACCGACTCCACGGCATATAACAACAACAACTTTGATTTTAAAACAGAGAAGACCTTGCTCCGGACATGACTTAAAAGTACTTAAGTTGAGGGACAGAAGGTCATCATTCTTCCATCCCAAAGCTGGATGTATTATACTCACAATACAATGATGTGAACCCAGCCAGACTCCTAGGGAAGACTTGAACACACGTGGTTTTTTTTTATATAAAGAGAGTGCTGATTATTTTCATTACTTGTCTGATAGCCATTCTGATCGGATGGTTGGATGCAATGACCTTGCTACAGAGTTTTTATGATTTATAATGTATCTAATGGCAGAGAAGATGTGTGGATGTGATCCTGCCATGCATCTTTAAAAGTGCTTTCCTCGTTGAACCAATGTAATTCCCCTAACAACCCTGAGATCTGTGTACTGTTATTTTTTGCATTTGACAGATGAGGAAACTGAGGAATGGAGATGTGAAGTAATTTATGCCAGGACATTAGCAAAATAGGTTGGCCTAAGAGGCCTAAGAAAGTTTTAAAGAAACCTAAGAGTAGTTGTTTCTTTTCAAAGGAGCCTCTGTTTTCTTCTGTTCCTACTCCTCCTCCTCTAACCTTTTTCAACTGTTCAGAGAAGACAGATGCTTAGTGGGGAGTGTGAGTGACAAAGCAAGTGATTATAAATGATTATTAAAGAATAAGGACTAAAACAAGAAAATTCCTATCACTCATCTTTCTGGAAACGAATGGATGTCCATTGAAACAAGCACACCTCTTCCTCCCCAACACATAAACATGGGTGTACACATCTGCACACACACACACACACACACACACACACACACACACACACTTGTTTTCAGTGGTACTTGGGAAAAGTTCTGTAGTACTTCTGCATTATCTCAGACTCATAAATCCAGACTAATTATTGCAACCAAATATATGTTGTTGTTGTTGTTGTTAACTGTCGTCGGGTTGGTTCTGACCCATCGCATCCCTGTATAGGGTTTCTGAGGAGTGACTGGTGAGCTTCAACTGCCAATCTTGCAGTTCAAATGGCTTTGCAGTCTGGCTCATTAACCCACAGCACCACAGCTCGAGCCTTAAAAATGGCTTTCACCCTTGAATTTAAAAAAAAAAAAAAAGGCCATTCCATGAATACTGGCCAAATGTTCTTTTGTGTTTAAAGTTTGAAGCACACTATGGAGTCCTGCCATGGCACTGTGATTAAGCACCCTGCTGCAAGTTCGATTTGAAATGCAAGGTGGTCGTCCAAACCCAGCAGCAACTCCTCAGAAATCCTATACAGTGTCACCATGAATTGGAACTGACTCTATGGTACTTACCAACAGCAACATGGAGTACTGGGGAAGCTTAGTGTGACACTTTAGGATAAGAACTGGACTGCCATCTAAAAGGTTGGTGTTTCAAACTCGCCTGCTACTCCTTGGATAAAGGGTCACTGTGAGTTAGAACCGACTTGACAGCACTTAACAACAACAACATTGATGGAGCCCTGATGTAGTGCTGTAGGATAAGCACTGAACTGCTAACCTCATGGTCAGCAGGTCAAACCTGCCAGCATCTCCTTGGGAACTCTATATAGGGTCACTATGGATCATAACTGACAAGATGGCACTTAACAACAACAACGACATGGTTTCTAAAGTGTGACCTGTGTGGTTCTTGTCTTTTGACCTGTTTGTATATTATATTTTAAAAATTCAGTGTTGTTGTTACAGGCTATTGACTCAGTTTGAACTCATAACGTCTGTGTCTAGGGTTTCTGAGGAGCGGCTGGTGGGTTTGAATTGCCAACCTTGTGGTTTTAACTGGCCTTTCGGTCTAGTGCCATTATATTGCTGCACCATACCAGGAATCCTCAATTAAGTTGCATTTAATTCACATTTGAGTGGGCAGCCTGATGTTCTTCCACCTTTAGAAAGGCAGCTTGGGTAGAAGTTACTGCCTCTTTTTCCATACTGTTTTGGTTTTGAGCAACATTGGAATCATTATCCACTTTATAATTGGGGATTCAGTTTTCCTTCCACAGAATGATTCCTGATAGGAAAGTAGCTAGCTTCTATCACATGTAAGGACAGGGAGAAAAAACTGAACTCAGTTGGCATGTTCTTTCCAACAACCCAAAGAGGGAACTCCTCCATATTGCAACTAGGAAGACTAAATCCCTCCTTGACCAAATGGGTCTCAGTAACTTCTTGAAACTGCAAACACAGCCAATTCCCATCTGGTCATAGTAGCTAAATTCCAGGCCTGCTGAAGAGCACAGAGATGTACAGTACACTTTAACTAGCTTTTTCAACTTCCTGAAGGGGAAAAAGAAACTTCAAGGACATGAGTATGAAAAAAAAAAGAAAAAAAATAGAAAACAGTGTAAAGCAAAAATCTTGTTATTCATATTTCAATCTGTAACATTAGTTCTGAAATCCTATGTTTGGGGAACCCCTAATGGTTAAACTTACACAAGCAGAAGGAAAATTAAATGCCCTGATTAAATTTTCCATGAACATGTTTAAAATTTCCTTTCCTCTGTCTCTGTGTCTCAGGCTTCCAATCGTTTTGCCTCTCTCATCTGTTTCCAGCTCAGCTGAGTTACAACCAATCAGATATGAGGAAAATTAGATTTTAATGGAATATTTGATTTTCATTGCTTAATTGATTTAATTGCAAGTTTCTATTTCAGACTGGTAGTAATGCAAAGATTTTCAGTCAAATGTTGAAAAGCTCCCATTTTTCTGTGTTCAACGATGACAAACTTAATAATTCAATGTTAACCTAGATTCTAAATCTTTAGAGGAAGAAAAGTTTGGTGTCTTTCCCAGATGTTATTCCTAGTATATTTCCCAGTTTCTCTTTCAGGTACATCTAGCCCAAATCTACAATCCGTTTGCTTATTCTAGTTGTGTTGATTTTTGTGCATGAAGTAGTGTCTTCAGGAACAATGTATGTGCATCTCTACATATCTACATATGGTTTCCTAGGGTATTTAATGTCACCAAATATTTCATTTTGTTGCTGGCAAGTGGATGAACAGTCAAGAGTGTTTGTTAGTTTTCAAGCTGCCACAGTGGGTCAATGACCTTCCGGAGCTCGCTTAGACCAGCCATGACAAATGGATTCTTGTCTGTGTTAATGTCTATGATGTATACTGGCTGCCAAGGACACTGGGTTAAAAAGGACCTTTGGGAAAGTAGCAAAGCTCGGTTAGCCATGGGGGATGGAGGAATTTAAACCATAGGCTTCCCACCCTTTGGTCACCATCTCTATCTTGGGCCATATTGACCACAATTTCTCATTATCCAAACGTCTTTCCATAGTGCTGGATCCACACTATATGTTTACACAGTTCCTGAATTCTCTTATAATGCCAATTTGGGCTTTGAAAAGATAGACATTTCTTTACTTGACATGTTAAATTTGGTTTGGTTTGGTTTTCCTGAAATCTCTATTTGCCTTTGGAAAGTTAAGATTATTTCTCTTTGGGAAATGTGCATGCAGGAATGTGTTTGTGTTTGTGTGTGCACAAACCACCCATATATGAAAATTTAACTATTGTTGATCTATAATTGGATTTCCTATCAGGTACCTCGTAGACTTTATACTTAATCTGTTAGTCTCTATAGTTGGAATGCAACTTTTAATATGAACACCTCGCCTATTGCATGCTATATATTTTTATCATCATCATCATCTTCACAGTGATACCTAATTTTATAAAGACTTCTTAATAAAGAAGCCCTGTGGCATAGTAGGTTAAGCATTGCACTGCTCACCAGGTCAGCAGATCAAATCTACCAGCTGCTCTGCAGGAGAAAGAGGAGGCAGTCTGCTTACATAAAAATTTATAGTCTCAGAAACCCTACGGAGCAATGAATTCTACTCTTTCTGTCATATTGCAGTGAGTTAGAACCAACTTGACTGGACTGGCAATGGGTTTGAGTTGGTTTTCTGCTTGTCTTTACAAAAAAAAAAGGAGAAATCAAAGACACCCAGAACAAGAACTCTGAAGATAGCTTCCCTTCACTAGAATCCTGTCCTTTGCCAATCACTATTTGTGTAACTTCAAGCAAGGTATGGTGCTGTAAAATCAGCCCTGGACTTCAAACCAGCAGGTCGGCAATTCAAACCCACTAGCTGCTCCACAAAAACCCTATACAGGGTTGCTATGAGTCAGAACAAACTCGACGGAACTCAACAATTATAATAACAACATCTTTAACGACATTAGCTCATATGGCACTGTAGGATAAGCACTGGGTTGCTAAGTGCATGTTCTCAGTTCAAACCTACCAACAGATCCTCTGAAACCATATACAGGGTCTCTGTGACTCAGAATCAACTCAATGGTACTGAACACCATCAATGATAACACAAGGTTAACACTGCTTGTGCTGTAGGATAAGCACTGGGATTCTAATCACAAGGTTGGCAGTTCAAACCTGCTAGCCTCTCCACAGGAGAAAGTGGAGGCTTTTTGCTTCTATAATGATTTATAGCCTCTGAAACCCTATAAAGGGTAACAATGAGTCAGAACCCCCTGGATAACAATTAACAACAGGAACAATGCAGTATTAGGTTTAAAGTGTTCTGAAGAGCACCAGGCATATAGTAAGTTGTCAATTGTTGTTGCTGTTGTTAAGTGCCATTGAATTGGTTCTGACTCATTGTGACCCTGTGTAGGGTTTTTGAGGTATTTGAACTGCAGATCTTGTGGTTTAAAGTTCTCAATAGGTGCTGTGGTTACTACTGAACTCATAGTATGTTGTAAATGCTAAGACAAGCACATTACATGGTTTATTCCATTTAGTGCAGCCATCTGCAATGATTGTACCACCCAAGGGCATTTGGTAGTATCTGGAGACATTCTGATTCTCACAGTTGGGTGTGAGGTGCCACTGACATCATCTGGGTAGAGGCCAGGGATACTGTTAAATGTCCCATAATCTAGAGAGCAGTCATACAGTTTAAGCTTTCAATAGTACCAAGGTGGAAAGGCTCTGGTTTAATCTACAAAGTAGCAATGATTAACATTCTGCTCAGTTTACCGAACAGAGAATCTGAAACTTGGAGAACATCTAACTTCTCAGGTGACAGATTCAGTGCTTCTAATCACTAGGCTAACTGCTTTTTGGAACAGAGGAGTTGATTTTTTGGGGGTTGTTAAATATAAATGTGTACAGAGCACTCTAAAAAATCCCCCAAACCAGAAACTTTGTGCAGGTGAGGCAGTTGTGGCAGCTGCTTAGTGAAGTCAGAGTAGATAAACAGGGTACTAGCAGTTCCCTTTCCTGCCAGGTCAGATACCTTAAAGTTTCTGGATCACGGGGAGGTCTAGAGAGGCAGGTGAGGGGTAAGAGAGGTTCCATCAGCCAACAGTTGCAAAAATCCATGGTTTGGACAGCCCTGAGATACGCTTCCAATATACAGTTTTACAGATTAAGATGACACCAAGTTACAAGTGTAAGATTATCTAGAGAAAATATGTTGAGTAAATATTAATGCAATCATTATGTGAATATGGTAAAAATGATAAGTGTGACACAAATGTCTGATGAACAGAAAACACGGCTTATAGCAGATGACCCTTGAGGGCAGAGGTGACAGAACATGCCCAGTGTCTAGCACAAAGCAGGTGCTGAGAAAAATGTCCTTAATGAATTAACCTAATTGAGCATCCTTACTCTATCACTACATTGAATTTTGAAGGGCAGGGATACCTATAAGCTTGTTATTGTTTTTAAGTGCCATTCAGTGGGTTCTGACTCATAACTACCCTATATAGGTTTCTGAGAAACAGCTGGTGAGTTTGAACCATTAGGTTGCAACCTTGCAGTCCAGTGCTTATCCATACCAGGACTGTATAACCTTAGACATATAAAATCCCTTCACATTTTCAACCTCTAATTTTATATTTGAATAGAATTAAGGCCGTAAGGAAGGTGGTTCCCATTCTCAGCCTTTCCTTTAATTATTATCCATCTCACACCACAGAGAATCCTCCATCTGTGATATCCCTTCCCCCACCCCACCCCACCACCACAATGTGATAGAGAATTGGCTGAATGTGTTCACAGTCAAGTGACTCAAAATCTATCCTCTTCATTATGACCTATGGTCAAACACAGATGTCAGCTAACAATTTGTGATCTGCTATGAAACCACTGTGGTCTGGATGAAGAGGGCACAACCATTAGAGGAGACCTGCTTCCAAACCATTCCATTGTGAATGTTTATTACAGCACATAATTTCCATCACTCAGAGCACAGCAAAATAAATGGCAGTGCAGTTTTCTCATAGCTCTCATTTTAATTGTGACTTTCATTGCATTTAAAGATCTAATTTTTGTGTGTGTGTGTCTCCCACATGTTATCTCCCCCATCACCACCACATGCATACACACACACACACAAACACACAACTTGTTATGGAGACTATTGGCCAGTTGCACCTCAATAGACATACAAGTCAAATATCCGCAGAGGGTGGGAATGAAAAATATTTTTTTTATGTAGCCAAGAGAGGTATGTATGCTGGAGAGAGAAAGAGAGTTATTCTCTCCCTGAAGTACACAATTGGTCATAAGAATGTAATCTGTTTGCAGAAACCAGTTATGTTCAATGGGTAGGTGTTTTCGTGCTTCAAATTAATATTTGTCCTTTAAAATAGCAGATGTTTCGCTGTATATGTGGGCAGTCGAAATGAGTAGGCATACCATTGATGTTCCAAGTGAGGGGCTGAGAGACAAGTGTGGCTCTCACGGCCAAGGCAGTCCCTGCCTTTTCCGCCTACCCCTTCCACTCCATGCCGATGTTTTCTTGGCATCTTAGATACACACTGTTGAGACTCACTCCCCAAATGCACTGAAGCGAATTTCTCAGCACACTAGAGCTGCCTTATACAAAGCATCCTCAATCCAGAGGCATTTGGCATCACCCAGGGGCTTTGGAGTCCTGGTGTGGCACTGTGGGTTAATGTGCTAGAGTGCAAAGTTGGTTTGAACTCCAAGATCTGGGGTTCGAGGTCAACAGCCACCCTTCAGAAACCTTATACAGGGTCTCTATGAGGTGGACTTGACTCAACAGCACTTAACAACAACAAGGGGCTCTTAGAAATGGAAATCTCAGGCTTGTACTGAATTGGTGGTGGTGGTGGTGTGGCCTGGAGCCAATTCTGATTCATAGTGACCCTGCGTAGGGTTTCTGAGGCTGTAAATATTTATGGGAGCAGAAAACCTCATCTTTCTGCCACAGAACTGCTGCTAGTTTTGAACTGCTGACCTTAAGGTTAGCAGCCCAATTCATAACTCTCATACCAGAGATGCTTCATATTGAATTAGACCTTTGTTTTTATGTTTTTATTTTAAAAAAACAACAGGTGATTCATCCTATTTTGAGGTCTGAGTGGCAGTGATCCAGAGAACTTTGACCTATGACCTCTTTAGTAGCTCTTTTCACATGCTTTTTCTTATAATTTATTTTTGCATTATACTTTCTATTTTATTTTTCCCTTGAGTGTGAGTATTTATATTCTTTCATCAGATCCATTTAATAAGTAGGTATTTTCTTAAACATAAACACCAGTAACCAGTTACCATCTTGTTGGCTCTGACTCATTGAGACCCCATGTGTGTCAGAGCAGAAATGTGCTCCATAGGGTTTACAATGTTGTTGTTGTTAAGTGCTGCAATAGCTGTTTCTTTTTCAGAATCAGAAAGACAAAGCTGCCTTTCAAAGTGTCACTGGGTTGACTAGAACTGCCAACCTCTTGGCTAGCACCCAAGCATGTAAATCATTTCCACTATCCAGGTACTCAAAATGTAATATAGATATTCGTATCCTGGTGTGGTGCCTTAGAATAAGCATTTGATCTCAAGTTTGGTTTGATCCAGACTTATGAGCCACTCCTCAGAAATCCTACACAGGGTCACTATGAGTCAGAGCTGACTGGACAGCACTTAACAGCAACTCTTCGGAGCCCTGGTGTGACACTATAGAATAAGTAAGTACTCAGCCACAAGGTTTGCAGTTCAAACTCACCAGAGCTGCTCCTTGGAAACCCTATACTAGTGGTCGCTATGAGTCACAACCATCTCAAGGGCACTTAACAACAACAACAGAAATAATGACTCATAACCAGAAAGTAACATAACATACATCAGACACAGGAGACGGACTATTGCCATGGAATACTGAATCTAGCCAGATTGAATCCACCCACATTCCAGCTGTGGGGTGGGGGGATGTCTTAAGAAAATTACTTAACTCAACCTCAGTTTTCTTAGTTATAAAATGCAGCTAAGAGTAGCTTTCTCACTGGTTTGTTGTAATGATAAAATGAAATCAAACATCTAATGCAATTAGTTTGGTACTCATTTGTTCATGGCGCCGTGGGCTAATGCGTCAGACTGCAAAGTCGTTTGAACTGCAAAGGTCAGTGGTTCAAGCTCACCAGCTATACAGGGTCACTTTGGGTCGGAATCAACTCAATGGCACTTAACAATTTGTTTTAGTGAGTTCTTCATAAATGTTAGCTAGGATTATATTAATGATGATTTAAGCCAGTAGCTTTTATATTTATTATAATTCCAAAAAGAATTCCCTTACACCTTTTTATAATTGTTCTTGTGTTTCTCAACTGAGGTTCGTCTTGCTCCCCAGGAGACATTTGGTAATGTCTAGAATCATTTTTAATGACCAAAAGTTTGGGGTTGAGTACAATTGTTGTTGTTGTTGTTGCTAAGCACCATTGAGTCGGTTCTGACCCATAGCAACCCTGTATAGGGTTTCCAAAGAGCAGCTGGTGAGTTTGAACCGCTGACCTTGCAGTTCAAATGCCTTTGCAGTCTGGCACATTGGCATCTACTAAATAAAGATCAAGGAGCTCTGGTAGCATAGTGGTTATGGGTCAGGCTGCTAACCTCAAGGTCAGTAGTTCGAGACTACCAGCTGTTCTGTGGGTGAAAGATGAGGCTTTCTGCTCCCTTAAAGCCTTGGAAATCCCATGCAGGGTCCCTATGAGTCAGAATCAGCTCCTTGGCCCAACACCACCACCACATAAAGGTCAGGGATGCTGATAAATATCCTAGCAGAGCCCTTACAACAAAGCATTATCTGATCCAAAATTTCAATAGTGCCAACATTGAAACACCCTGTTTTACCCACAGAATGACTTGGGTAAGGAAAGTGACCATTTTTCTTGAGAATTTCAGTACCACAGTTATTCATTCTGCCAAATAGCAATGTTGCGCCCCCTTGTCAGAATTCATCTACTATGAGGCAAATCATTTTCTTCAGAACATAACCACACACTGGAAAATCTGATATAGCCTGATTAACCTATTAAAGGTCATAAAACAATAACAATTACATTGCACATTTCATTCATTAATATCAAAGAGAGCTAGGTCCTTTGAAATGTAAAACATCATAAGTGGAAGAAAAGTGCCTCCAATTCCCCTAAGAGCACAAGGTCATTGTATAAATAACACTCTGGTTCCCCTATTAATTTCACTCCATTGTGGGATCTGCAAGAGACCACAATGGTTGGGGAGGAGGCCCACCTTTCTCTTCTCATAACTGAGGTCAGACAGGGTAGCTGTGGTTCAAAATAAATATTAAAATGGCACAAAATAAAGGACCTTAAAACCTTGTAGAAGGATTAAGCATGAAACTAATTTTTGTGTGTGTGTTTTGTTTTTGTAAGAAATTGGAGATTCTGCAAGACTTTCTGAAAACATATTAATGTCCCAGGTACGGGAGTGGCACTGTGGAATAAAGCAATGAGCCACAAGGTTGGTTTGAACCATAAGGTTGGTGATTCAAACTCACCAGCTGCTCTTTGCACTAGAAGTCAGAAATGAATGGACTGGCTGGCACTTAACAACAACACTGTAAAAATAAGGGCAAGGAGGCCTGTGTTTGTCTTTATTCTTACTGTGAACAAATTAAACAGGCACCAATTTACAGCTCATTGTTAAGAGTAACTTTCTTCCACAAGTGAGACCACATTTACATATTTTGTAATTAAATTAAAGAGTATTATTTAAAAAAAAAGGGGGGGGGCATTTCCCCTCACTACACATCATGAAGTAAATATTTTATGATAACTGGGATTAAGTGCTGAATATATACTTTAGATTCATTCAAAAAAAAAAAGGATCCCAAGTTGTATTGCCCTCTTTCTATTACATCTTCTGTTTCTTCATTTGCTGGGCTGGGGTAGTAACTATGCCTGTTGGTGTTTTGGTTTGAGGAAAGGCCACAAATGACTAACAGAAGCAGTTAAAGAGATGGTGGGTGGCTGGGGTTTTGCTATTTTGAAAGGCTTCATGTTGCCAGTTTCCCTGAATGCAGGCTCCAGGACCCTGGGTTAGCAAGTGCTCCCTGTCATTCGAGGGGTATCATTCATCAGTGAGAATGCAAACTGCCAGAGCATCCAGCCATACGTCTTTTGCATGCTTTGATTTTTGGCAATTTTCATTTTTAGGAAAATTGAACAGAGAGAGCTGTATATTAAGAGCTCTAAGAGAGCAACATCCTTTATTCCCCACACAGGAGAATCTAGTTGGTAAAGAGACATTTTTTCCCCCCTAACAATAGTGTTTGCATGCCCGCTATAAACAATACAATTACTGAGCCAGATAATAAATAATTATAGTGCAACAGAGAAAATGAGGTGTGGGCAAGAAGGAAAATGGGTGGTTTCAGATGAAATTTCCACAAAGATTGAGCCTCTGATGTGAAATGAAGTCATCCCAGGTTACATCTCTTCTAACTAAGGTAGATGATTGGTCACATACCTGTACAACACACTACCTGCCCAGACTGTGTTTGCAGGATGGACTGTTTTTCTCTGAGAAGAGCTTACAAATGAAGCCTTCAATGGAAGCCTGTGATGAGAGGACAGCTGTCTTAGTGATCTGTCAGATCAGGTGTCCATGTTGTAAGGAAATACTGGCAAGCCTTGAAATGTATGTGTTTTCAGAATGAAAACCCCAATATGCATTATGTCCTTAAACACATGCCTGGGGACTGGAATCGTACCTGAAATGAGCATGAGAGTCAAAATTTCAAATAATTTTTCTTTATTTGTAGGGTTTTCCTGAAAAAGGTACAAAGGCATCAATCACAAACTTTGTCTTCCAAAAAGAGACCAGATTTACCTTTTAGATGCTACTTTCTCCTTGCCCACTTGCTTTGTAGATCCAAGCAGACTTGGGGAATCTTCTTTTATTTCCTTAGGTTCCTCTTTAGCCTTTCCAGGGTGACTACTCTGGTTCAGAGTTACCTGTCTTCACATGTGATTGCAAATGTCACTTCCTGCTGGAGAAATGCCCTGTGAAATACTTCCCAAGAACCTTCTCAACTTACTGTTTGCCTCAATCACAAGACCACTCCTGTATTCTGTTAATAATCTTTCTAAGTTAAACCAGGAACGGGTGTGTCCTTACAGTGTCTTCCCACTCTCAACATTTCACTTAAATGTAGAATCCAATCGGTAGCTTTTAGAAAATGTAATACAGCAGGATTTATTTTTTAATGCAGCAAATAGTAAATCTATATTATTCACCAGGCATGGTTCTAGGTGCATAATAATCTAAAAAAAAAAACAAAAACAAAAACAAAAAAACTTAAGTAAAAAATACTACTTCCTGTCCTTTTGGAGCTTATATTACTGGTCAGGGTGTCAGATACTGAACAACTAAATAAGTAACTTATATGGTGACTTATAAGTAACTTATATGGTGTTACATGCATTGGAAGAAGAAGGAACAAAAATGAAGTTTCAAAAACTTGAGTGGGATTGGGGTGAGGCTGTTTTAAACAGAGTGATTAGGCCTCTCTGAAAAAATGGTGTTGGAGGAAACACCCAAATGAAGTGAACTAGGGATCCATGGTCCCAAGGACAACATTCTAGGCAGAGAAAACAGCCTTGCAAAGTCCTTTAGGGAAGGCCTGTGTGTTGTGGAGGCATGGTGAGGTCAGTGCAGCTGGAGAGAAGACACGTAGGGAGAGATTAGCAGGAGTTGAGATTTGATGTGGGGAGAGCAGAGCGCGTTTATTAAGTGTTGAAAATAGAGTAAAGACTTTGCTTTTAATTCCAAATGTGGCAAGGAGCTCTAGGAGAATGTTGAGCTGAGGTGTGACATCATCTGATTTATTTTATAAAAAGTACCCCTCTGGTTTTAGCATTGAGAATAATACATGGTCGCTATGAGTTGGTATTCACTCAAAAGTCATCTATTGTTGCATAACAAGCTACATCAAAATCTGGTTACTTGAAGCAACAGTAATATACTATTTCTCCCAGATTTTCGAGTTGGCTGGCTGGATAGTTCTGCTGGGCGCCCTCAGTACACTCATGCAATTATATCCAGCTGGTGTGTCAGATATGGATGGCTGGGCTCAGTGAGTTAGTTGGAACTTTCTTTCCTTATAGTTTTTCATTCTCAAGGAGGTAGGATGAGGCTTTTTTCATGGGAGTGGCAGCCTTCCAACAGGGCAAGCCCCTGTGCACAGTGTGTATCATGCCTGCCCATCTATCACATTGGCTTATGTCCCGTTGGCCAAAGGAAGTCATAGGCCAGTCCCTGAATCAGTGTGGGAGAAGACTGCATAAAAATACAGATACAGGAAAGCGTGATACATTGGAAGTCCTTAGGACCACAATCAGCTACGGAGACCAAGAGTGGGGGAAAAAATGGAGAGCAATTAGGAGGCTGTACAATAATCCTGAAAGGAGATGACAATGGATCTCAGTAGAGTGATGACAATGGAAGGTCTAAGAAGTGGAATAGCCTTTGAAGGATGATCTTATTTATATTGTTCCACGTCAATAGGATAATGCTATTAAGCTTCCGGGGATTGGTGAGATCCTTATTATGCATGAGTTGGTATCACAATAAAGTAAATGAGGTCAAGGATAGGTTTCTTTTATTGCCAATAATTATTCAATGAGTTTTCTGAACCATCATAAACTTAGTAATTCACTTAGTGCTGTAAGTATACACAGCACCCTGTCAATACCATCATCAGTTAATATTTATTGAGCATCCTCTGAGTACATGGTATTGCACTCACAGCAACAGAGGTGTGCTGCATTAATTCTTTCAGCCAGTGCAGGATTATTGAGTGTTTGATGGCATCACTCTATTAATTGTTGCCCCAGCAGCCTCCAAAGGAAACCATTTAGCTTCCAGAACACAGTTGCTTATTCCCTAGGAGTATGTTGAGGATTGATAGAATCTGACGGCACAGGAAAAGAGCACTCTTTGTATTTACGAGGATGCTAATGCTGTTTGGTTCATCTTAATATCAGAAATATCATATTGTTTTCATTTAATGGATGGAGATGTTGAGGCAGATATTGTTTAAATGATTTGGCCAATGCCATGTACTAAGATGGTGGCAGGCCTGGCATATAAATAAAGCAACTTTTTCCATTGCACTATACTGCCTCTCAGTGGAGTATGCCATTCCTATTTCTCTTTCACACTCATACATAGTCATGACAACTCCACCTAGGAATATTTACCTGGCTATAGATACTCTTCAGTGGGAGAAAGGTGAGACTTTTTGCTCCTAAAAGATTTGCAGCCTTGGAAACCCTATTCAGAGTCACTATGAGTTGGAACCGATTCAAAGGTACTTAACAACAATAACAGGCACTCTCCAAGAGAGTGCGTGACACTGTTCTTTGATATCTACCCAGCCTAATCACTGAGAGACTGGTCAATTTTGTTGTTTTTAAAGCCCCGTATTATAGGGGGTTTGTCAGCTGTTCAAATCACTTTTTTTGTGTTAAATCCTCATCAGAATGGTGTTGCTGCTTTCAAAATGCATCTAGAGATGTGATAACCAGCACAAGAAATAAACGATTCATTTGCGATCCCTACTTTCATTTTGTTCCGGAAACAGTTATTGAATGGTGGTTGTTCTGATTGATGAATTCTTTTTGAGAAGGTTCTGTCTTTGTTTGAATCAAAGAGTTAACTTTGGAGCTAAGGAAAAAATGGCAAGTGGAAAGGGGGCAGTTGAAATGCAGACTTTATTTGTAGATCTTGCGTGAAGTGGCATTAAATGTCATGCACTCTGAGGTGCACCCTTCAGAATGTCTGTTTGTTGTAATTCCACCGCATTACATATTTCAGTGCATATCTCTTCCGAGCAGCTCCCAGAGCTTTTCAGATAGTCAGCATCAGAAACTGCACTGTTTTATCCCAGATTTTATAAATAGAAACCAGATCATTGTAAAACAAAACTATCTGATAAGTAAGGTTGTGAATTGCTTTTGTGATTGTCATGGGTAAGAGTATTGAAGAAACTGGCAAACAGTGCGGCACACTGGTTACTGTAAAAATAAAACCTGTAGCAGTGAATGCATTTCTCTGATGAATATATTCAAGGCTGTGATCATTGTGCAACTTCTGGATGGATGCTTTCAAATGTTTCGTATTGAAAAACATCAGTAACAAGAACCAAATAGTCTACCAAAGCCTGTATTCAACTCAATGGAGAGGAACGTAAATTCTTACTTAGAGTTTCATTGAGGCCAAGTCTATTTGGTCCACCATAGGCAGCAGAGATTTGAGGGTCTCTCCTGATTTGCTTTCCATTTTTACTTTATGATTATGTGGCTGTTACTTTGGTTTTCACTTAAAGGAGGATTCAAATCACTGTGCAAAACTGACGTGGAAAACAAGACAAGACCAATTTCTATTCAGCAGACAAAAACCAAAATGCCAGAACACCATAATTAATGTAAGCAATTTTAGAAGCAAAATAATTTGTTTTAATTAGCTAAATAAGGTCTGATATAATTATAATATTCAATAAACTAATTTCATAAAACTATATCACCAACCTTTAATCATATTATATACTCGTTTTGGAAATGGATATGAAAATGGACCGGAATTAACTGTCTTTAAATAAATAATCACCTATTAAGGGATTCTTTCAAAACTTCAAAACTTATGTACTTTTCTTAAAAATTTTTTTTTTCTTTTCAAGAAACGGTAATTTATAGACAATTTCAGTGCCTCAACCCTATAGTGAATGCAGACAGGACTCTGAAAGTGAAAAATCTTTTCTAAGAAAATCTCCTTTTGTCTAAGGAAAAAGGCATAGTAATGTAACATACCATCTTTCCTATGCTATCCACCCTAAGGAAAAACAAATTTGTTGCTGTTTAGTGCTGGTGAGTCCGTTCTGATCATAATGACCCTTTATAGGATTTCCAAGGAGCTGCTGGTGAGTTAGAACCACTGACCTTATGGTTCAAATTGACCTTGCGATCCAGCACTTTATCCAGCACAGGACTGGTGTGGTGCTGTGGATTAATGCATCAGACTGCAAAGCTGTTTGAACTTCAAGGTTGGTGGTTCAAGCTCACCAACTGCTGCTTGGAAACCCTATACAGGGTCGCTATGGGTCAGAACCTACTTGACAGTACTTAACAACAACAAACCACACCAGGACTCCAAATTATGTATAATTCTAAAATGACCTCATAGTAAAAACCATATAATTGAGAAACTCTCTTTTTGAAGATTCGTTGCCAATGGGTCAACACACACTAATGTGTAAATCATTGGGAGGAATCACATTGTTCTATCTGAGTGATTACTAATACTTCTTACCATGAGAAGCTCAACTTGTTGGAATGAGCAAATTTAGACACTAACTTGAACACTAATGCATTCAAACAAATCATGTATTCAAAAATGTGTATTCTGAAGAACATAATTAATGGCCTTCCATAAGTAAGAGTTCACAAGCTACAAAAAAATCTCTGTCTTTTTCATAATATTCTAGCCTGCGTCTAGCATCAGTGTCTCAAGATTTGGTGTCAGTACTTCTAATATGAACACCAAATCAACCTTTTTCATAAACACATGTACAAATTAGTATTCAAAGGTATAGACATATACCAAAGAGGTAAAAAAAAAAAAAAAAAAAAAAGGAAAGATTTATTTCAACCTTCAGAGAACTTAGAAACTATTTAATGAAGTAAACTATGAATCCAGTTAAAGTGACCTAGTGATATTAGAAGGATAACAGTTCATCCAAAAGTCTGAGATGTTCAATAACAAAACAAGATTAATTGGAAAATTATATGTAATAAAATGTTCCAAGCAATGAGTGCTCTGAAGGTGCAAAAAAAAAAGATCATTTACCATGAGCGAACATGATCTGAGGCATCTTGGTGTGCTACAAGATAAGAACTGAACTGCTGATCACACAGCCGGCACTTCAAACCTATGAACCGCTCCTTGGAAACCCTATACAAAGTCAATATGAGTCGGAACCACGTTAATGGCATTTAACAACCACAACAATAGCACATAATCTGGAAAGGCTTTTTTGAGGATGTAGAAATTTTACAGTGAACAAAAATCAGCATACACTCAATAAAACAAATTCCAGGTAAATGGAGAACATGTGAAGGGATTAGTATAAAAAGGTGTTTAGATGTCTGTTACCCAGTTGAGTGAGAATAAGAAAATTACTAGAAATAGGTTAGAAAAGATGGGTTTAGACACAATTGGGGGCTGACTTCATTTGTTTAGACAAAATTGGGGGCTGATTCATTCACTTACCTAGTTCATGTGGACTTAGCCTTTCCTCTCTTAAGGCAAGGACTGCTATGGTACTATAGGATCAATACTGAACGCTAACCACAAGGTCAACAGTTCAGACTCACCAGCTGCTCTTTGGAAACTCTTTATAGGATCACTATGAGTTGAAACTGACTTTGGTGTTGTTGTTAAGTACCGTGGAACCAGTTCCAACTCACAGTGACCCTGCACAGGGTTTCTGAGGCTGTAAATCTTTCCGGGAGCAGAAAGCTTCATCTTTCTCCCTCCGAACAGCTGGTAGTTTCGAACTGCCTACCTTGAGGTTAGCAGCCCGAATCGTAACCACTACGCTACCAGAGCTCCTTCGAACTGACTTCACGGCATTAAAAAAAAAATAAAAATTCATAAAGGAGCCCTAGTTGCACTGTGGATTTACCATTGAGTTGCCAAACGCAAAGTGGTTAGTTGAAACCACCAGTTGTTCAGTGAAAGAAAGATGAAGCTGTCTGCTCCCACAAAGATTTACCGTCTCAGAAAGCCAAAGAAGCAGTTTGATGTTTTTGACGGGGTCACTGTGAGTTGGAACCTAGTTGATAGCAAAAAATTTCGTTTTCTTAGTATTATCTTAAGGTATTGGACTAGGTACTAGGAATACAGCAGTAAACAGTAACCGTATCCTGCCTTTAAGAAGTTTATAAAAATATGCGGTGATTAGTACAAGACAGTAAATAGTTGATACCACTGTTACTGTGTGTGGGGTGCATAAAACCATTTCTCTTGTTAGTTCTATATCTTTTCACTGTGCATGATAAGCAGATACCATAGTCTATTTTTAAAAACTGAAAGCATTCATTCAACTTGTTGAAAATTCAACATCATTCACCTCATGCACACAGAAAATCACAATATTAGTTGACAGAAATTTTTACATTGTTGCCTGTTGGTTAAGTATTATATAGACTTATCCAGAGAAAATAAATGAGAACATAATGATTACATTTGCTTAAAAAGAAATAATTAAATATAACTGAACACCATGAGTATTTGAGTGGTTATTTCTGTCTTTTCATGTAACCTTAAATGGATGCCTTTCAGCTAATAACCTCTACTTTTCCAGGCATGGAAAATAATATATTCAAACAGAATATAAATTTCAGGCATGAGGAACCAAATCAATGAGTATCACTTTCTTACAGCTTTTTTTTTTTCCCCCCAGAGAACATTAGTGGATCTGTCTGCAAGTCTCATTCATATGTAGTGTTTGTCCTTTCTAATACTTTGTGTAATTATGATGTTCTTCATAAGAAGTATGATGAAACCATTTCCTCAAAAAACAGTATGACTGAATTTAAATGTGGTTAAAAACTTGAATCCCCATGTGCATAGATGATTAAGCAGTCAACAAACATTTACCAAGTAAGCAAGTTACTCTGTTTAAAGATTTAGGAAGGTGCTGAAGATGCAGAGATACTTAAAGCATGGGCATTGCTCTCTTTTAATTTACAATCCAATTGAAAAAATAGAGACAAGTCTAAAAACCTAAATAATAGTAAAGCAATACAGCATAAGTGAAATTCTAAATGAATCAAGTACATCAAAATGACTGAAAAGAAAGACGAGATTTACGCCCTGACTCTTGTCATTTTCTTTTTGTGTAATATGGAGCAAGTTAATTTTATTAAGCATTCCATTTCATCTTCTACAAAATAATTCTGATAGCATCTTTTGGTATGGATGCTGTGAGATTTAGACATTAAAGGCAATGATATGTCCCTGCCATTTAATCATTTAATAGGCACTTATATTATTACTAACTACTCTTTATTATGTAGGTGCTATGTGCAAGCTATGGTGCTAATTGCTTTACTTTTGTTAACTAATTAAATTAAATCTTCACAATATTTCACAGATGATTAGAATAAGGTTTAGAGAGGAAAAGGACTTGACCAATATCTCATAATTAGGTACAGATTTCACAGTAAGATTCTGACATAGGACCAACCCCAAAGCCAAGTTCCTAACTACATACACATGCCACCTTTCATGAAGCTACTGTAATTAAAACAATGCCATTGTTAGAGACCAGAAAGTTCAAGGGAGTCATCATGGTAGAAATTAACTTGTTCTGGTTTTAGATAAACAGATTGGAATTAAATAAATTGGGATTAAAGAAAAGAGGGCATTCTAAAGAAAGGAAGGAATGTGAGGATCTAAAAAGAATGGGGCAGCCTGCAGGAGAGGTGGAATCCTACTGGGTAATAATATAATTAATGTTTGCATAGGCTGG
Source organism: Chrysochloris asiatica (assembly GCF_000296735.1). Taxonomy (NCBI): domain Eukaryota; kingdom Metazoa; phylum Chordata; class Mammalia; order Afrosoricida; family Chrysochloridae; genus Chrysochloris; species Chrysochloris asiatica. The sequence goes on along the minus strand of NW_006408589.1, from coordinate 13,530,319 downwards.
TGTCAAATTGCAGAGATGACTGTACATGAAGCAAATCTGCACTTTATTCTGTAAAGCATAGGGAAGTTGTGATGATTGTTAAGCTAATATATGGTAGTGGTGGTTATGTGCCGTGGAGTTGGTTTTGACTCATAGCTATGCTATACAGGGTTTCCAAGGTTATAAATCTTTACGGAGCAGAAAGCCTCCTCTTTCTCCCATGGAACAGCTGGTAGTTTCAAACTGCCGACCTTGAGGTTAGCAGCCGGATTCGTAACCACTACAATACCAGAGCTCCTTACGCTAATACATAAGATAATACAATAAAATAGGCTTATATTGATGAATCAGTAACTATTGGAAATAGTTTCCATTCAGAGTGGCAGTTGAGGAAGATTATCCTGCCTTGTGAAGGGTGAATTGGAGAAGAAAGGAAAACCTCTCAAAATGTCTTTTATCTACAGTTGTGTAATGACAGTTAAGAGAGGTGACAATTAACAAGGCACATAACAACAACAACAACAAATACTGGTTTGTAGTCCTGGTGTGGTGCTGTGGGTTAATGCGCCAGACTGCAAAGCTGGCGGTTCAAGCTCACCAGCTGCTCCTGGGAAACCCTATACAGGGTCCCTGTGGGTCACAACCGACTAGATAGCATGTCACAACAACAACAATAATATTGGTTTGGCGTGGCATGCTGGTGTGGTGCTGTGGGCTAATGCGTTGGACTGCAATGTTGGTTGGAACCACAAGGTTAGCGGCTCAAGCTCACCAGCCGCTCCTCGGAAACCCTATACGTTGTTGCTATGAGTCCGTAGTCACTCCATGGTACTTAACAACAACAACAACATTGATTTGCAAAAGATTCACTCCTTTAAACATGAGAGCAGATTCAAGGTCACGCCTAGAACGATGTCACTCTCCTGATTTGGTTCCCAATGCTTTCTTGAGAAGGAATAAGAAGGGGGCTTTAGGTAAGGTGCCTTCATGAGCAGGTCCCTGAGACTGTCCCTGGGAGTCCGGACTGTGTTTCATCACCCTGCGTATGTGGCAGGATCGGAAAGAAAGAAGGACTGCATTAAAGGGTTATTGCATTAGTCCTGGCAAGAGCACAGAGATCAAGAACATGCTAAGGGTCTGGAAATGAAATAATAACTGTACGAGACTTTGGGGATGGCCTTTGATAGGTATTGATAATTGTATAGTGAGGGAGTAAAAAAGGAACCTTGAATGATTGCAAGATTAATTAAACTTTATACAGATGAAGGATTTGGAGAAAGATCTTGCTTTCAGGAAGGGTTAATGATTTTGCTTTTAGAACGAGTTGAGTTTTAAGCATAGTATCCAGGTAGAAACATCCAGGGGACAGTCTGAATAATTACAATTAGCAAGGGACATCAGTCTAAGAGATTAAAAAAAAAAAAAATCTTATTGTCCATTTTAAGATGATGAAATATTACCTATGTTAGTCATTCAAAAAGAAAAATAAGCACAAAACTGATTCCCTAATAATAGTACTGACATCTATGAAGCACATACTATGTGTTAGGAACAGCATTCAGAATTGCTCATACATTATTTATTCCTCATAACAACCTCATGAGGTAGTTAGTATTATGACATTCATTTTAAGATGAGGATACGGCCACAGAAAGGCCAAATAACAAGGTCACACAGCAAGCAGGCGGTGGAACTGGGACTTAATCCAGGCAGCATCACTCCCCAAACTGAACACTTAACCACCACATCATACCCCGTAATATAAGCACATGAACATGAAGTTTGCCTATAGGGAAGTAAATCTCATAAACATCACATACCCATAAACAGTGTCAAGTTCATTTGGGCCACTTTTGCTACTCCAGTCTAGTCAGACAGTCCCTCTCCATAAGATATCTTAAGAATCAATCATATGTAACAAAATGAAAATGATGCTCAGAGTACCCACATACTCATTAAGGAATTGGTTAAAAACAAAACAAAAAAATGCAACAACCCTGGTCATGATTTATAGCTTTTTAAAAAATCTCTTTTGGGTCTGGCCTTGATTTCTTTTTATATTTCATTGACTACATCATGTTTTCCCATATAACATGCTGACTCAAATAATGTGCGTATGCTAATAATGCCCATAGCGTAAGCACAAGGGATTGTAGGTTTGCAAACCTGTATAATGTGTGTGTGTGTTATTTGTGTAAAACTATGGTGTATTTGCTGATACTATTCAATAGATCCCCTCCCCTGCTTTTACTGCATTGAAATAGTTGTATACTTGTAACAACATCTTCATTTTTATTGGCAGAAAATCCTGGCTACTTACTCCCCTGTATTAAGTTAGTTTTAAGTATAGAACCTCTATCAATAATGCCATTTAAAGGAGGCTGTTTCCAATAGACTGTGCACAATTTCTGCAGAGAATTCCGGATCTACCAGGGTACCACATCCCTTTGCTGCCTGCCGGGCCCTGCAGCTTCCTTTCCCTTCCACATCTGAGCACTCTCTGTTCTCTGGCCAGCTGCCTTCTGTTCAGCCCCTGTGTGTTCTCCTTTCTCTGCTCTGCCTTAATCATAAGGAGGATTTCATCCTGATCACATTGGAGATGGGGGACGTGACACTTGTTCATTTGGGTCCCAGCAAAAAACATATCCTCCTATTGGCAAAACATGAAAAATTTTGGCAACACTAGTTTAACAAGTTTCATCAATTCTTGGGCTGTAGCAGTGTGGTCTGAGTGAAGGAAAACCCATAGCTAGACTCCTAGAGACCCTATAGGCAGAGTAGAACTGCCTCACAGGGTTTCCAAAGCTGTAAATCTGTAGGCAAGCAGACTGCCACATCTTTCTCCCACAGAGACGCCTGTGGGTTCAAACCTCCCACCTTTCAGACTGCAGTCTAGTGTTTAGCAACTGAGCTATCAGGGCTCCTTCAAAAAGTGTGAGAAAATCAAAACCAAACCAAACCCACTGCCTGAGTCAATTCTGACCCTTAATAATCCTAGAGGACACAGTACAAGTGCTCCTTAGTATTTATCAGATGGTAAATCTGTACAGACGCAGACAGCCTCGTATTGTCCATAGAGTGTGTTTGAAATGATGGCCTTGTGGTTAGTAGTTCAATGCCTAAGTCACAGCACTACCTGGGCTTCTTAAAGTTGGGGGAAGACAATATTAATTCTTGTATGAATTCTTTTTCAATGTATGGTTGCCTTCAAGTCCATTTCAACTAAGATTGATTCTGTAGGAGAGAATAGTCCTGCCTCATGGGAATTCCCAGGTTGTAATCTTTACAGAAACAAACCATTGCCTCTTTCCCCCCCAGAGTAGCTGGTGGGTTTGAACGGCCGATCTGTTGGATAGCAGCTGAGGTTTTAACCACTTAGCCAACAGGATTTCTAAGCCATGAGGAACTCAAAAAGACCAGATGCCTACGGTCTATATCCCTTGGGATAATGCACTAGACAGGAAGGTTGGTTTGAACCTCAGGGTCAGCAGTTCAAATTCAGTAGTCATTCCTTGGAAACCCTATATAGGCCTGCTAAGTTAGAACCAATGCCATGGCATTTAACAACAACAACAGGGTTTATATTGGAATCAGGGTCACCCCAATGAATAAGCTCTTGACTGCCAACCACATGGTAGGTGGTTCAAGCCCATCAACTGCTCGGCAGAAGAAAGATGAAGCTTTTTCTACTCCTGTAGAGATTTTTAAGCCTCAGAAACCCTAGACAGGGTTGCTGTGAATCAGAACTGACTTGATGGCACATAACAACAGCAACAACAACAACAACAACAGGTCATTATTAAGCAACCATGGTGGTGCAGTGATTAAGCACTCAGCAGCTAACAGAATGGTGCATAGTTTGAAACCACCAGTTGCTCCTGAGAAGAAAGATGTGTCAGTCTGCTTCTGTAAAGTTTGTGGCAGTGGTGGTTATGTGCCATGGAGTCGGTTTCGATTCATAGCGACCCTGTACAGGCTTTCTGAGGCTGTAGATCTTTATGTGAGCAGAAGCCTTATCTTTCTCCCATGGAACAGCCAGCTGTAAAGGTTGTAATTGTTAAATGTGATCGAGTAGATTCTGACTCATAGCAACCCTTTATATGGTTTCCAAGGAGTAACTGGTAAGGAGCTCTGGTTGCATAGTGGTTACGAATCCGGCTGCAAACCTTAAGGTCAGCAGTTCGAAACTATCAGCCGCTGCATGGGAGAAAGATGAGGCTTTCTGCTCCCACACAATTTACAGCCTTGGAAACCTTGTACAGGGTCGCTATGGGTCAGAATCAACTCGACGGCACTTAACAACAACAAGGAGTAACTGGTAGGTTTGAACCACCAGCCTTGTGGTTAGCAGTCCCAGTGCTGGTCTTACAGTGCCACACCAGGACTCCAAGTTGAGATGAAAAAACTTTTTCTTTTTTTTTTCCATTTAAATATATATATATATATACCTTATTGAGTGGGGCTGATGGAATTTACCTTTGGATACTGGAGTTGCTTGATTTGGAAGAGATGATCAGTGTAAAGCTTGAGCATCTCTTGCTTGAGCATCTCTTCTTCCTAAGGACTTACTATTGCTTTTGCTGAGGTTACCATGGAAAGCAGGCAGTTGTTATCACCAATAACTTAACTTATACAAAATACTTGACCTTGGAGTCAGCAATTTGCATCCTTATAAAAGAGGGCACTTAGGGAATTTAACTGTGTAATCCTAGCCCCCATGTGGCAGGAGATGAGTAGAAATGGAACAAAGCTGGTGAAATACCATGTGAAACAATTTGAAAAGGAAAGTCATTCCTTTCTGAGTTTGCTTTAAAAATGGAACCTACTTTAAAATGGTTTAGGAAGGCAGAAGGATAGAGTGAAAGTCTGTAGAAATAGTGACTCAAAAACTCTGTTCCAGGATTCAGAAAGCAAGCCTGTTGTCACAATTGGAGGGAAATCAGAAAGAATATAGGATTTCTCTTTCTGAAGAGACTCTTTTTAACACCTTCCCTTCAAGTATCTTGCTCTCCCCTTTATTTTGCCTTTAGTAATACAACTAATGGAGAGAAACACCTTTGAAACTTGAACTAGGAAACAGAGGTTTTCCAAGTGCTGATATTTTGGTATGGATTTTTTTTTTTTTCTTCCCCCAAAGCCAATTATCAAGACGAAGCATTTGTTTCTTCTTTGTTTACCCGTGGCAGTTTGTCAGCAGTTATGATAAGTACAGTTCCATCTGCCAGTAAAACTACATTGCAAATTGCTGTAGAAATTAGCAGCTTTCATTTTTGCCTACATAAATAAATATGCGAAATAAATTGCACATAAATGCATCCTAAAAAATCACAGGTACACCACACAGTTAAATGCCAATCAGAAAAAAAAAAAAAAACCAACCAGAGACACATTGCGATTATCTCAGTTTTCAAACCTGGAAGATACACGAATGTGTTGCTAAATGAGAGAGGCAGTGTATCATGCTCCCTGAGATAAAAACAGAAGCTGCCAGACACTGCACTGTGGCTTTATTCTGAGAATCCTATGCCTGAAAACCGCTCTATCTTTTCTCCGTCCTCTGTCTCTTGTTTCCCTCTCTCCTCTGTCCCTCACTCCTCCTAGCTGTCTTTCCCTCGCTCATTGTTCTCTCTCTCCTCCTGCCTTTGATGCACATCCGTTGTCACATTCCATTGACTCTCCCCTCTTCTCTGTTCTTACACTCAAGCCTAGCGGTGCTTTCGCCAGGCAGCAGCCGCCTCTCCTGCGAGTTTTGGTCATGTGTGCAGCTCAGTTTGATAGAGCGTTCCTTTTCTGCCTTTTCACTCTTACAAAAGATTAAAAGGTGGCGTCACATTGCTCCCCTGTTCCTTCCTGCAGGAGGGACTTAAAAGGGACAACAAAAACTAATCACTTTCCATAAGCATTTTCTGGCTGGATAAAAAAAGAAAAGAAAAGAAAGAAAGAGAGAGAGAGAGAAAAAAAAGAAAAGAAAAAAAAAAAAAAAAAAAGGCGGGGGGTGGACTTAGCGGTGTAATTTGAGACCGGTGGTGAGAACACGGGCGAGCTAGAGATGCTGCACGCTGCTAACAAGGGAAGAAAGCCTTCAGCTGAGGCAGGTAAGAGCGCCGATCGGAAGGTTTGACCGAGTGGCTTAGTTAAATCTGTGTTTTCACCGTTTTGTAATTGAGAAAGGCATCCACAGCAGAAGCCGATTTTTCAGTCGGCTTCCTTTTGTTTAGCATAGAAAGTACCTGTATTAATTTTGATGAATTAAAGCATGCAGCAAATTCAATGGAAAATAGATTTGTATAGTAAACGCATTCATACTGAATGATTTCTCCTCAGTTTTATTTAAAAGGAAAGATGAGAAAGATGATTTTGATCAGAATAGCACTTTGCATTACGTTAATTTCTGAACACCAAACAGGAGAGAGAGAGAAAAAAAATGATAATCCAATTGATACTGTTTTTGAACTCCAAGACTTAAACAGTAGGAGACAACTGGCATTTGAAATTTTTCATCTAGCTCAACTTCTGACACATATATAGAGACACAGATTAATAAAAAGATGGATATACATACATACACACACATACAAATTATTTTTTTAAAAAACAAAAACGGAGGTCTAACCAAGGTAGAGTTTAACTCTATCTGCTGGGCTTGTTGGGTTTAGCTATGGTGGGTGAAACACTTCTTATAGATCCTTAACCTGTGTCAGGTTGTTATTTCATAAATAGAGATTAAGTGATGTCCCAAATAAAACGGGAAGTTAAAACATCAGGTTAGGGCATGTTTCAAGAACAACAACAAAAAAAGATCCAGTAAATAATTAGGATAAGTGAATTATGACAGTTTGAAAAAGCAGTTAACTCTGGAAGTGCTGTTTGATTAGCCTTTCTGAATTGTAAGCAGCTTGATAATAAAGGGGGCTAATTATCAGTCTCAAGTAGGAACTTTGCATTAGGACCCTAAAAATAGAATTCATGTGGGCTTCCACTCTAGGTGGCTTTTAGGAATATGTATCTTTTGTGTGTGATGAATGGGAGTTTTGGATTATATTTGTTGGCATTTCTCCTTTAAAGAGCTTTGGGATGAAGCTTAAAAGGCGCACATCTCTCTTAGCATTAATCAAACGCAAAATGCAATACATCTAATATCCCAGTACCTAATTCTTGTTGCTGCTGTTGTTGTAAAGTTTTGATTATTTGTTTTAAACCTCAGTCTTTGTTGATCTGTGTTCAATGTCTCTGTTCCTCCAATTTATTGCTGTCATGAATGAGCTGACATTTGAAAATGGGAAAGAAAAAAAAAAATCTCTAACCAGCTAGAGGATTTTTATTTTTGAAAGGGTATTAGAAATCCAGATCTATCCAGGTGCTTGCCTTAATGTAGAAATATTTGAATTTATACCTTTAAATAATTTTTGGAGGGATGGTAAAATCTGAATATTAAAAGTGCAAAATTCTGTTAAAAGAATGCTTTTCCAGAATAAAATATATAGAAAGGTGGCTTTAATGTTTCCACAAGGTTTGGTCCTCGAAAGAACTGTGCTATGACTCAGTCCATCAAACAAGCATGAGAGGATAATGGATATATTTGTTTAGCGATAAGATTTTTCTCCCTAAGTTTCCAAACTGGACTTTACCTCTCAGTACCTTACTCTGGCATGTCTTATGTTTGCCAAGGCACCTTATGGCTTTGTAGGTGCAGCCTTGTGTATCCAATCATATAAGGACATCCAGAGCTTCTAAATGTTGGGGTCAGAGACCAAATGGACTATGAGTCTTATCTTACTTCATCATCCAGACATAATCTCTACTGCAAGTTCCCTGGGAAGCCCCCCCCCTGTTACAGGTGTGAGGAACTTCATATTTCCATCCTGGTTAAAAGAGCTGCGAAAGATGTGAACAAGGAAATGAGAAACTGCTTTAGAACATTTGATGTAATTGTGTTGGTGGTAGAATAGCGAGCTTTTATAAACCACATCACATGTAGTTTTCTGGTTTTCAAATGAGTAAGAAACTTTGGAAGGTCTTTGAAGTCGCTCTTAAATTTAATCCATTCGTCTACCTAGCTTTCTTGCATGAAATCTTTCCTTGACTCTAGCTATACCAAACTATTGTATGTTGTCATTCTGCTTCTGGCAACGTTGATTATGTCTGAAATAAGTGGCAAGTGTTAAAAAGGGTGGAGCAGGAGAAATACGCTACCCATATCATATATGCCTTTTAATTTCATTTATGAAATAAGGAGGTGAAAAATTAGAAGTTGCAGCTTGGGTATTTGAAGCATTTAGCCCCTGCCCTTCTCCTAGAAAATGAAATAGAACTAAAGTAGATGAAATCATTCAATGTAAACTGGGTGGTAGTTCAGTCCATGCTTTTTGGGCAGATGATAATCAAAGCACTCCTAACTCAAACTATGTGATTCATATAAATAGCATTTTTCCAGCTTTTCCAGTAGATGTTGCTGGAGAGCAAAGAAAAGATCTTATTTTTTAAAAAACAGGGGGAAAAAAAAAAGAAAAGAAATACAGTAACCTTATAAAAAGCCAAGAAAAAAGATACTTCTCCCCAAACTCTGCTGATAGCATTTTGCATAATTTGTTAATTAATGGATGATATTGAATCATTCATTACGTTTTACGATGTTCTATAGAAAGCTATTAAAACTTGAGTTGGATTTGAAAATTATGAGATTTGTTCTCTTTATTTCCTATATATATAATAATCTGTTTGCTGTTTTCCACTTAAAAAAAAATCAAGTTAACTGCACATTACTATTCAGAACATTTCATCCCTGAATGCTAAAACCCTTTAACATGCAAATATGATGTCAGAGGAAGAACTGAAATAGAATACCCTGAGAAGAGTAATGATCAATCGCATTATAAAAATATGTACCAGTTGCCAACATGTAATGAAATATTAAGAAATTAAAAGCATGCAACCTCTAAAGTAATAGAATTTCATTGCTCTGAGACTGTTTTCCCACTGAATATTAAGTGCTTAATAGATCTCCCAGTAAAACAATCGAAAACCTACACGGTTTGTCACTGAAGTTCTTTCATTATGTGATTTTGAAAAATTAGCCCAATAGTATTTCCCTCTGAATAGGAAATGTAATTAACATTAGATATTAAGTGCCAGAATTTCCAAAGCAAAAGCCACAAGGCTTGATGGAGAAAGTAGGAATGCAGAGCGAAAGCTTAAGTGCTAAGAAGCTGAGGGGACACCCGCTGGAACTACTCTGCTGGTAATCACTGTGACAAAATGACAAAGACATCCCAGAGGAGCCCAGGATTCTAGTACCCAGACACAAACTGATGCAATTTCAGGCAACCAGTGATCTCTATCTATGGGAATATTTATTTTTTGAAATGATCAATTTACTGATTTCAATTGTCAAAGAGAAGTGTGTGTGTGTGTGTGTGTGTGTGTGTGTGTGTGCACAAGCGACCTTGTGTTTTTCCCTAAAGGCTAGGGTGGCCTGGGGTCTGACAAACACACTCACACCTAGGTTAAGGGTACAGGATACAGTGTTGTATTTTCCATTGTACTGCTCTTAAACAGATTTGCTCTCCTTTAGTTGGTGTTTCCTTTTTGTTGAGGTACTTCTTTGTCAGTGTTTGTTCCAGAGGTGTGAAATGCTCCATAGAATGTTTTGGTTTAACACCCATTCATTTCTCTTTTCTGGGAGGGGGAAAAAACAAAGCTTACATTTAGAAGACATCAGTGTCAGATACTTCTATTTTATAATTAGCACTGTAAATCCACTAGGATAAAGTTGGAGATATTCTTTGCTTTGATTCAAATATGGTTTTGTGCTTGACCTAATAATGTTGCATTTCCCTCCTTACTGTATTTAAATAAGAAAAACTTTGAAATCTGATGGGAAATTTGGGGTTTTTTTTCTGAGTTGTTAGGTGTTCACCCTGTTGGTTTCATTTTAAACTATAAGTATCAAGCACTGATTATGTACAACAGCACAATGAGTTAAAATGTGCTTAAAAGTAAGTAACCCTCTCCAAAAAATAATCTGTCCTCTCAGTGATGTCGTAGTGGTAGGGTTCTGACTCATAGAGACCTCATATAAGGTTTCTGAGGCTGTAAATCTGTACAGCATTAGAAAGCCTCATCTTTCTCCTCAGCAAAGTTATAACTTCATGAAAACAGAAGGTGGAAATAGTATCTTCACACCTGTATGATGGGTTAAATGTGCCAGGTTCCAACTCAATCCTTAGGGGAGCAGAAAAGGAGAGATGACCTCAGGCTGCAGGCATTCTGAGGAAGATAACATTTGAATTAAGGGCCAAAGGCGAAAACACAACATAATCATGCTCATCAGCAGAATCAGAGGGGTCATGTGGGCAGTAATGCCAACAGGAACAACTTGAAGCCATGAAGCCAAGACTATTGTCCTTGAATGGCAGAGGAAGTTATCTAATAACCACTAAAGAAGTATGGTCAGGAGCCCTTGAGAAGGAGTTGGGCCTTGGTATTAGGATGGGGAAGAAGTGAACTATTGGCTCTATTCTTTGCCTCTACCTCCACCTCCACCTCAAAGAGATTTTTGAGGCACCTACCTAGGGAGCATTCCGAAATGCTCTCCCATTAATTTGCTGCCTTAATGAGCTATTGTTACTTGTAGGAAATTGATTTGCTTTTTTAGGGATGTTGTTGAGAAACTGCTGGGAACCCCTGGTGTAGAGGCTGGAAGCCATTGAGTAATGCCCTGCCTTAAGCCTAGACAGAGGTGATACACAGGGAGAAACATTGCCAAGGGGAGGGAGAGTGGCTATGAAAAAAACATTCTATTTTAATTATTGCAATTTCTTGAATGTACTGTAGATGTCATGGCCTCATTAGACAGGAATTTTGAGTATTTGCATTGGTTTTCGTGTTTTCCTAAGAAAAGCCTTCACATTCTTTGCGGAGGAGACCCGTGGTTTAGAAGGCATGGTGTTCTCTCCATACTATTTGGGTATAATCAATTAGTGTTATGTTCACCTCCAGTTTCCTGACATTGATTAGAATGGATTTTTGTGATCTTTGAAGGTTTTCATCTCGCTGAAAAGGTGCATTCTCTATTTATTGGAATTAATTGCCTCCCTGAATTGCCTGTCTTTTGTCAGTTAGTTTTTATAAACCTTGCCTAACTTACCTTGAACCCTTAGATGCCTGGTGGGTTTGACTGACAATCTCAGCTGTGGAGACCACGCTATATAATGGAAGTTTATATGTAAACACATAGGTTGTTTCATTGCATTCAACAGGGCTTCACAATGAGAAGGAGCAAAAATAATTGTGATAATAATTAAGTAAGTAAAGAGCCACCCTTTTTCTCAAAAATACTGATTTTACCAGCCTATTCAGGCAGACAGGGTTACCAACATCACCTCGGAACCAAACTATAGATGAGTGTCTGCCTTGTTCTCCAGCCACTTTAATTTAATTTGTTCCATTTACTTTTCCAAGCTTTTCATCTTCCCACCATTTTAATACCATCAGAGATGGGGAGGGAGGGGGGCTGCCCATGACATTCACACTTGACATTATCAAACACAAAAGGCATCACTCATACACTTGACTGCATTACAATGTAAGGGAAAAAATAGATCCCAAAGGCTTAGAAAGTATTGTTTAGAACCTTGAATGTAGGTGGATTTTTTTTTTTCTTTCCGTTTTCCTCCAGCCTGCCTCATTTGACTATTTTGCTTCTGCGTAAATGCAAAAGATGTTGAAAACCCCGGAAAAGTCAGGACTTACAAATCTAGACTATAACATACTTGTATTCATAGTATGTGGTTGTTAAATACCTTCCACTTGGGTCTGACTCACAGCAATGCTGTATAGGGTTTCCAAGGAGTTGGTGGGTTTGAAACCAACCTTGCTGTTAACAGTCCAGCATTTATCCTACAGCACCACACCAGGGCTCCTGAATTCATATGTTGTTGATGTTATGTGCTATAGAGTCGGTTCTGACTCATAGCGACCCTGTGTAAAGTTTCCGAGGCTGTAAATTTTTACGGGAGCAGAAAACCTCATCTTTCTCCCACGGAAGAGCTGGTAGTTTCAAACTGCTGACCGTGAGATTAGCAGCTTGATTCATAACCACTACACTACCAGAGCTCCTTCTGAATTCATATAGTCACTTGTATTTCTACATTGGAAATTTACAATTATATTATTATTGCTTATATTGGCTAAGCACCTGCCACATTTCTAATACCATAGCAAAATTGAACTTGGTACTGGGAACTTTCTTTTCACCATTGACTTCTGTTTTCCTCCATCTCAACTATCATATGGTGGCTGTGTGCCGTAGAGTTGGTTCCGAGTCATAGTGACCCTGTACAGGGTTTCCGAGGCTGTAAATCTTTACGGGAGCAGATAAACCTCAGCTTTCTCCCACGGAGCAGCTGGTGGTTTCAAACTGCTGACCTTCCGGTTCAAAGCCCGATTCGTAACCACTATGCTACCAGAGCTCCTTCAGCTACCACATAGCTGTAGCTCAATCACATAGTTTTAGTCATTATACTTGCTCCATTATTTTGGGGTATACCAGAAATCTATGGAAACCCATTGCAGTCCTGTGTACCCCATGAAATCCTTGAGTGTGTCAGGGATGGTGGGGAGGGCAGATTCATAAGGTTAATGTAGGTTTATCTGTACCTCTTTTCTGAACCTTCTATTCAAAGACAACATGCCTATATATATATATACATATGAGCTGAACAAATAGTGTTCTCAGATTGCGGTGAATTGCTTCTGTGGTATTACATCATGCAATGAGATTGTGTATGCTGTAAAGCTCTGTGAAACAGCCAGCGACATGGTATCCTACAGGTTTAATATAGTTCTGCAGCCTTGTACTTGGAAAGGATTTCTGTAATTGGAGACAATCTAGCACAGAGAACTTTTTAAGCCATTGGAGGTTGAAATACAAGTTTTGGAAATATGTGACTTTATAGGCTTGAAACTGATTGGATTACAAATTTCTCTTAACTGGACAGAATCATAATTACCTCTATAGTGCAGCCCTGATTATCCAGGGTTTGTATTTCCAGTGTGGGGATTATCCAGATTTCTCTCCTGTCTTCCCTTAACTACCTGACGAGAATCTTTCTCTAATCATTGACACCTCCGCTGATGGTATAGAAGGGCATATCTGAACAGCAGTATTCAAACCAATGAATTATTCTTCACAGGAGTGTATTACATAAAAAGTCAAGGTGGCTAGGCTTTGAAACTGTTCACTAGTTTTGACTAACAATAGCAATTTGTGGGGGAAGGGGGACTGTTGTGATGCCCCTTTTTTCTAAGCTATGACTATTTACATGTCAATATTTTATCAAACTACTTAAGGGGCAAAAAAAAAAGTAAATCAACCAGTCTGAATTAGACCCAGTAGTGGGTTTCCTTGTTCTGCTTTATAGGATTCCCATTCTCTACCAACCAGCCCAATTTCCATTTTGAATAAGCTGGTGGGGTATTAGCGTAACGAGTTGTATAATGCCATTTGAATCAGTGATTCAGTGTTCTGATGAGTATTTCCCCGTAGTATTAAGTGCACAAGTGAAATGCTGGTGTCTACCCTCCAGTTGGGGATCCTGGTATGGCATTGTGGGTTAATGTGCTAGACTGCAAAGCCCTTTTGAACTACAAGGTTGGCCGTTTAAGCTCACCAGCTTCTCGTTGAAAAACCTATACAGGGTTGCCATGGATTGGAACAGACTCAATGGCACTTAACAACAACAACAACTTGCAGTTGGTTATTGTCCCACACCAGACCTACCCCATTTCCATCATTAGATGATTTGGAATCAATTCTTGATTGGTTGTCATTGTTGCTAAGTGTCATAGGTTTCTGAGGAGAAGCTGGTGGCTTTGAACTACCAACCTTGTGGTTAGTAGTCCAGTACTCCTCCTACAGTACCTCATCAGGACCCCTTGATATAGTATTCATATTTAGGATTTGACCCCACAGTGATTATATTTTCCTACAGGACCTGGAATACTTTGCAACCTCTTAGACATAAGAATTAGGCTGAAATAGAAAGGAGAGGAAGTAGAATGGACCTTCCAAAGAGGTTGTCACACAATACAGGTGTGAGCATCACCAGCCACCTTTCAAGTTTGCAGACAAGAGCACAGAATTCCATTTACTAGGTATCATTGGGCCCTGGGGTGGCGCTGTAAAATAAGCACTGGAGAAATTGGCAGTCCAAATCCACCATTCATTCCTCAGAAACCCTATACAGGATTGTTTTGAGTCCAAACTGACTCGACAGCACTTAACAATGATAACTCTACAGATCATCTCTACAGATCAGAATTTGATTTCCTCTCCTAGCCTCATACATTAGTTGTGGTTTAGGTGTCCCCAAATCATGTGACCCCAACTCTAGCATTGGTAACAATGTCAAAAAATTCACTCTTCTCTTTGACAAATATGTTCAGAAAAAATTTCCATCCTTGAGGTCTCTAACCAAAAAAGAAGTTTCTATATGTTAATTAGTATATAATGTGACATAAGTAATACAAAGATATACTATGTAGTATTGAATGATTGCTTATGTGGTTTAGAGTCAGTTCTGACTCATAACAACACTGCATAGGGTTTCCAAGGCTATAAATCTTTATGGGAGCAGAAAGCCTCATCTTTCTTTTTCGGAACAGCTGGTAGTTTTGAACTGCTGAACTTGAGTTCGTAGCTCAACTCATTTGTAGCTCAACTCGTAACCAACAACTTCTATGTAGTATAACGGATACAAATATACTAAGAGGCAAATGTGGTATTACCTTCTTGGTACTAACATTATACTGATACCGCTAGATTAGAATGAAATTCATTAGAAAGCAATTTGTTAATGTTTTAAAATGTTCACGTGTAGTTGATGATATACTGTCATAACAGATAGGTTTTAATCAATATTTTGAATGAGAATTTAAACAATAATATAGTCCACAAAATTGGAAATAAAAAACCTTGATGACTGTTAGAAAAATAATTGGTATTTCTACATGTAGGAGATACTGCTTCTCATTTATAGTTATGTGCGTGATAACTTGTTGTTGTTATATACCAACAAGTGATTTTCAACTCATAACAACCCTATGTGACAGAGTAGAACTGCCCTCAATAGTTTTTTAGGCTGTAATCTTTACAGGAGCAGATTTCCAGATCTTTTCCCAGTGGAACCACTGGGTGAGTTTGAACTACCAACCTTCCAGTTATCAGCCTAGCTCTTTAATTGTTATGCCACCAGTCTCCTGTGCCTTATATGATGGTGGTGGTAGGTGCCATCTAGTCAGTTCTAACTCAGAGTGACCCTATGCACAACAGAATGAAGCATTGACTCTCTCTGTGTCTTCCTCACACACCTTCCTATGTTTCAGTCCCTGTGTTAATCCATCTTATTGAGGGTCTTCCTCTTTTTGCCTGATCCCCGATTTTACCAGGCATGATGTCCTTCTCCTGATAATAGATCTAAAGTATGTGAAACAAGTACATATGAGTATACACACATAAAATTAGAGAGAGAGTATGTGTATGTGTTCGTGTATGTAAAAGAGAGGTGGGCAGGAGAGAAAAAGATGGAGAAATAAGAGTGTGCACATTTCTGGTAATATGTTTTTTTTGTTTTGTATTCCAGCTGACATTATTAATTTCCCACAGTGCAACAATCAGTGTGTTAAGTGTCCGTGATGCAAAGATGAATGAAGACGTAACTCTTAAGGATTTCATGATCTAGTCCTAACCTAGAGAATATTTTAATGTTGGGTTTTCACTTAAGTATATAGGTGATAATTGGGAATATTGAGACAGAAAATTCAAAGACTAAAATGTCATGAAATCTCTCATGAGATCCCTTTAAACGTTCCATGCTTTCGCTGGCCAGGGGAGTTGGAAAAGAAATGCAGACAAAGATAATTTGGACGGAAGATTCTCACATAAGTGAGCTGGTCCCCTGTTGTTACTGTTGGTAAATGTCTTAGAGTCTGTTCCAACTCACAGTGACCCTGTATAGGTTTTCTGAGGCTGATAGTATTGGCGAGAGCAAAAAGCCTCATCTTAGTCCCATGGCAGCTGGTGAACTTAAACCATCAACTTTCTGGCTCGTAATCCAGTGCTTATCTTACAGAGCCACCACTGGTCACCTGTTGTTGTTGTTAAGTGCCTTCAAGTCAATTCCGACCCATAGAAACTCTGTATAGGATTTCCGAGGAGCAGCTGGTAAGCTTGAACCAAGGACCTTGCAGTTCAAACAACTTTGCAGTCTGACGCATTAACCCACAGCACCACACCAGGGCTCCTAGACCCAAGTAAAACTAAATCTGACTTTATGAAGTCAAATGCTGGTTTTATGGAAAGTTAGGCTAGAGTGTCTCTATTACAACTTATTGCTGATGCTATTCAGAAAGAAATTTAGGCTCAGTCTGTCGAATAGTAAGTTTTCTATGAATTCTAGAAAAAATTCATCCAAGCTGAGAACACAAGGAAAAGTGCTGTCAACATGTTTAGTGTTAAACATGCACATATAGTGTCTTGTTTGAAAATGTATCTAACAAGTTTGCATGTTTTTCTAAAAATGAAATGGGCTTATGTGAGTAAGATCCTTTTATTATAAATCTGTATGGCGTTTCTGAGATATATGCTTTATGTGTTTATAATTACATATTACATATACTTTATATACAGACATATATAGTCTCTAGAGGTCAGTAGAATAAAAGAAATGGGCAATTGTTCAAATCTAGATGAGGCATAGAGATTTTGGAAAACATTTTTCAAGAGGTAAAATGATGATAGTCAACTAATGACATTAGGAACTGAAATCATTAATCAGTGTTAACAAAAAAGTCATGTCATTCTTGTTCCTGAAATGAATCTAATCTATTTGTTTTAAGCAAATTTGAGATAAATGAACATTTTCATGGCAAGAAACTTGCCAGAAACCCAAGCTGTAATTACTTTATTATGGTTTATTCTAACAGACTGTGATTCTCCAGGTCCTTGTTTTGAAGATTTAAAAACAAAGAAAGAAAGAAAAATCAGAACCAAATATTATTTATTTATTTTTAAACACACTTACAACACTTGACTCTTATATCAAAACACTATTTCTATTTTGGCTGCCAATTCAGTCTTCTCATTCTAGAACTGCATGAATTGGTGATTTATATGATGCAATTTCATTTGTTGTGTTTTGAACTAAAATCATAAATGTTGGAAAATGTATTAGAAAATTGTGATCTACTTTCTATTCAAAGCTAAATTTGTTGACAGTTCAGCAAATTGCTGCACAGTTGAGCATGTGTATCAAGTTTGTCTCTGGGAGAGTCCTACACAGTGAGTGCAGAGAGACATGACATGTAGTAAGGAAACTGTCAGTGTTTCTTACATACGATCCCGTACAAGGGAAAAACACAGCAGCAGGGATTCAGATTTCTTATGAATTTGAGGATCAATGATTATCTTTAAAGTTGAGCTTGCTTGCCACTGCCCAGAGTTTACTAAATCTTGTCCACATGATAACACTAACACTTAGAACTAATGTATCAAATATAGCTCTTCCCATATTTGTCTATTTATGCCATTGTGGATTATATTCTTAGATCAGTTTAATGCCATGATAAATTCTAAACGAGTGCTTACAAACACAAATGTCTAGGAAGTGGTGTCATCATAAATAAGAGGTGACAGGGTTCTAGTCGCATGGTCAGCAGTTCGAAACTACCAGCTGTTCCGCGGGAGAAAGATGAAGCTTTCTGCTCCCGTAAAGATTCACAGCCTCAGAAACCCTGTACAGGGTCGCCATGAGTCGGAACCAACTCATCGGCACAGAACCACCACCACCAGAGTTCTAGAGGACAGCAATGAAGAAGGCATCGCAACCCCCAAGGAGCGCTTCCTTCAGAAGAAAGAAGGACATTTACTAAGCGTTTACAGAGAGTGACCCAGTGGAATATTTGTAAAGACTTTTTAGGATCAGTGTGACTTTAGTCATGATCAGGAGGTCCCCATCAATATTCAATAAATATTGATGGAGCGTTTCCAATAGGTAGCTCACTGATTTGCTGCCAGTTATAAAATGAGAGACATTGTATTTACTCTTCTAATGTAATTGGATTTCTTCTACAACCATCTACCTTTCAGTTCCCTTGTCTTGCTCTCTAAGCTTCTGCATTCCACACTCCATCCCCACAGAGTTCCTATCAGTTCTTCTAGCTTTTGTAGCTGTCTTGAGAAACACTCAATTTCTGGTCTTCTTCCAACACTCTATCTCTCCCCTACCTAAATTCTTCCCATCCTTTAGGTCTCAGTTTAAATGTAACTTCTTCCCAAAAGCTTTCCTAAATTACCACTTCCTTTGGCTAAATTACGTATACACAGGTGGCACAAACAGTTTAGTATATTAACTAAAAGTTCGAGGTTCAAGTCTACCTAGAGGCGCCTCAGTAAAAAATCGCTGGCGATCTGCTTCTCAAAGGTCACAGCTTGAAAATCCTATGGAGCAGTTCTGCTCTACACACATGGGGTTGTCATGAGTCAAAATTGACTTGCAACTAAAGTTTAAATTAGGGGCTCCCCCTAAGTGATCCTATTACAATGCATTTACCTGATCATAGCATTAATCTCATTTTATATAAATGTTTGTTTAATGCTCTATAGTAATTTTAAAACTCCACAAGGATGTCTAACTTGCCCTCTACTATATCATTGATGCATAGAACTATCTGGCAGCATAAAGTTTGTCTAATCACTAAATTAAATTAATGTTACAATATATAATCATAATGCACTGATATATTTTAAATCTTGCCTTCAAAAAACCAGAAAGCATTCACATCTGGGTTTGGCCTCAAACCTTATTTATGCTTAGTTTCAAAGTAGCCCCAGGTATCACTTTCTTCTACCTCTTCTTGTCCACCCTATGTAAGATCCAGGTCATAGTAAGCACATTCTTAGGAGGAAAGCACCCTCTTCAGATGGTGGAGGCTAATAGTTTTCTGTTAGTCTCTGATGATGTTATTATGATGAAATGTAAACTTGTTTTTGGAGAAGCATAAATGTGGTTACTACCTCTCCTGACTCTAGAGGTTGGAATCAGGATATAAACCTTGGTTACCAGGACTGATTTAAGAAACTATAGATTTGAGCACTTCAACCATGAAAGTGAATCAAATGCTTTCTTCATAGAACACACTTTGCTAGAAAACGAACATTTAGAAATGATGATGCAAAATTCCAAATCTGTTGATTTATATTAGTTGAGTATATGGGATCAGTTCACATAATGTGAGGATCTTTTCCCTAAATCATACTTATTTGTGTTCTCCCAGTTCTCCTCAGTAAGTGTTCGATAATGAAGTTTTTGAGTTTTGATCTGTTCATCTGTTTTAAGTAAATTCTTCTGTTTTGGTAAGATCTAGATAGAGAAAGACCCCCAATGAGATGGACTGGCACAGAGGTAGCAGCCGTGGGCTCAAATATAACAATGGTTGTAAGGTGGAACAGGACCAGATGGTG
The DNA here is from genome assembly GCF_000296735.1 of Chrysochloris asiatica. Classification (NCBI taxonomy): domain Eukaryota; kingdom Metazoa; phylum Chordata; class Mammalia; order Afrosoricida; family Chrysochloridae; genus Chrysochloris; species Chrysochloris asiatica. The sequence continues at coordinate 13,510,821 of NW_006408589.1, read as the reverse complement.
CTTTGTTCTGTTGTGCATAGGGTGGTTACAAGTCAGAATCAAATCCACAGCACCTAACAAAAACAACAACATATGTTCCTTGCTGTTGTTGTTTGTTATTGGTGTTAAGTGCCATCACATCACAACCTGTATAGGGTTTCTGATGAGTGACTGATGAATTTGAGCCATTGACCTTGCAATTCAAACTGACCTTGTGTTCCATTGTTTATCCTACAACACTACATCAGGACTCCACATATTCCAAGTTGCTTGTCATTGAAAGATCACAGAAGATGCTAAGAGTCCTGGAGGCACAGAGATTAAAGTTTAGTTATTAACCAAAAAATTGGAGGACTGAACCCACCAGCCACTCTATGGGAGAAAGATGTGGCAGTGTGCTTGGGTAAAAAGTGTTGTTAACAGCTGCTATCCAGTCAGTTCTGGCTCATAGCAACCCAACATACAACAGAATGAAGTACCTACCTTGTCCTGTACCATCTTCACAACTGTGGCTTTGTCTGAGCCTATCATGGAAACTACTATGTCAATCCGTCTTACTGAGGAACACTCAATGTACCAAACATGATGTCCTTCTCCAGAATCTGGTTCCTCCTGATAACATGTCCGAAGTATGTGAGATAAAATCATCACTCCTAAGGAGTATTCTATCTGTACTTCTTCCAAGATGGATTAGTTTGTTCTTCAGGAAGTTCATAGTATATTCCATATATATACATGTATGTATACATATATATAATTGTCAACACCATAATTCAAAGGCATCACTTCATCTTTGGTCTACCTTATTCTTTGTTCAGATTTTGCATGCATATGTGGCAACTGAAAATGTATGACTGGGGTCAGGTACACCTTAATCCTCAAAGTGACATTACAATTTTTTTTTTCTTCAAGTTTTTATTGTGAATTATGTGCTAGTTTACATGGGTGAACATTATCTTACATTCGTCCTATCGTATTTTGTTTCATTGCAGTGATCACAATCCCCTGCATGCATCATCAAACAACCAAAGAGTATACCCCACATGCCTGCTCCCCGGCTGCCAGCACACAGCCCCTCTCCCTCCTTGAGTCCAGAGTTCCCAGCAGCTCCTTTTGTTCACGTCACTGCCTCTGGCTCCATCCCTAGTGTCACTGCCTCCCTGGACAGGGACTCACACTTTGCTTTTCTCCCTTGATGGTTCCAGGGATCTCTGCTCCTGGACTGCAAAGTCAGCCATCAAAGTGACATTTTTGCTTTCAAACACTTTAAAGATCTTTTTCAGCAGATTTACCCAATGCAGTATGTCATTTGATTTCTTGAATGTTGCTTCCATGGGTGCTGACTGTGGATCTAACTAAAATGAAATCTGTGTCAACTACAGCCTTTTCTCCATTTATCATGATGGTAAATTATATAGTTGTTGGTATAGTTGTGAGGTCAGTGGTTCAAACTCACCAGCTACTTCTTAGAAACCCTATACAGAGTTGTTTTGAGTTGGAACTGACTTGACGGCACTTAATAACAACAACATAGTTGTGAGGATTTCTTTGTTTTATTTTGTTTTTTCTTAATGTTGAGGATTTATTTGGTATTGAAGTCTGTAGTCTTTGATATTCATTAGTAAGTGTTTCAAATCCTCTTTGCTTTCAACAGCAAGGTTGTGTTATCTGCATGTAGTACGTTGTTAATGAGTCTTCCTCCAGTCTCGAGGTTCCTTCTTCATATAACCCGTCTTCTCATGCTGTTTCCTTAGCAGATAGAGTAAATAAGCATAGTGAAAAGATATGCAACATTGATGCACATTTTTCCTGATTTAAAACCCCTCATTCTGTTCAAAGATTGCCTCTTAGTCTATGTACAGGTTTTATATAAATCAAGTGTCCTAGAATTCCCATTCTTTGCAATGTTATACATAGTTCATTATGAGCCACACAGTTGAATGCCTTTGCATTGTCAATAAAGGTAAACATATTTCTCGTGCTCTCTGCTTTCAGCCCAAATCTGTCTGACATCAGTAATGGTATTCATGTCCTTTTTGGAATCTTGCTTGAATTTTTGTGGTTCCCTGTCCATGTACCGCTACAACCATTTTTTAAATTATCTTCAGTGAAATTTTACTTTTGTGAGATATTAATGATATTCTTCCATACTGCCCATATTCTGTTGGATCATCTTTCTTGGAATGGTAAAAATTATGTATGTCTTCAAGTTGGTTGGCCAGGGAGCTGTCATCTATATTTATTGATATAGATGAGACAGTGCTTCCAAAGTTGCATCTGTTGGTTGAAACATCTCAGTTGACATTCCATCAATTCCTGGTGCCTTGTTTTTCGCCAGTGCTTTCAATGATGCTTGTACATCTTCCTTCATTGACTTTGGTTCTTGACCATTTGCTACCTTCTGAAATGGTCCGTGCCATACAGTTGTTTTTGGTATAATAACTCCTGCATTCCTTCCATCTTACTTTTAACCATCTGTATAATACAGAAATCCTGACTTAAATTGTACAATGTTTTGCCTGTAGCACATTTCTATATTGCAATTCAAGACTTGATTTTATTTTCTTCTGTTCCTTCAGCTTGAGAAATGCCAATTCCCGTGCCATTTCCTTTTGGTTTTCTAGCTCTGAGTCTTTGCAGACTTCATTACAATGTTTTATTTTGTCTTCTCAAGTCACCCTCTGAAATCATCTGTTCAGCTCTTTTACTTAATCATTTCTTCCATTCATTTTAACTACTCTAGATTTAAGAGCACGTTTCAGAGTCTTTCCTGACATCCAATTTTGTCTTTTCTTTCTTTCCTGTTCTTTAAAAAAACTTTTGCTTTCTCCATGTCAGATGTTCTTGATGATATCTCACAACTGGTCTTATTTTCATTCATTAGCATTGAATGCATCAAATCTATTCTTGACATGGTCTCTGAATTCAGGTAGGATATATCCAAGGTCATATTTTAACTCTCATGGACGTTTTTTTTTAACTTATTATTTTTGGGGTAAAAGTTTATAGAGCAAATTAATTTCCTAGTTAACAATTTATATACATTTTGTTTTATGACATTGGTTGCAATCTCCTTAATATAACACCACCCCCATTTTCTCCCTGTGTTCTCTGTTTCCATTTGTCCTTCTTTCCTCAACCTTCCTGTCTTCTGAGCTTTGTTTTTAAGCAGATGCTCCTCTTTTGGTACATATACATGTTTGTTCTGAGGAATATGCTTCTCCATGGTGTTATTGTTTCATTTAAAGGCCTGTGATTTATTTTGCTTAAAGTCTATCCCCATGGGTAGACTCAGTGCTAGGTTTAAAGGATATATAAGGGCCATAGTTTTAGGGGTTCCCTCAATCACTATCAAACCAGTAAATAAGGTCACACAATGGAATACTTTGTGACATTAAAGAATAATGATGAATCCATGAGACTTATAGCGTGGATGAAACTGGAGGACATTATGCTGAGTGAAATATGGCAATCACAAAACAACAAATATTGTTTGAGACCACTATTTTAAATGGAATCCTGATGTGATGCTATAGGTTAAGCACTGGACTGCTAACCACAAAATTGGAAGTTCAAACCCACCAGCTGATCCTTGGAAACCCTATACAGGGTTTCCGACTCTCTATGAGTTGCAAATGACTCAATGGCACTTAACAGAAACTATTAGAAAAAGGCAAGAAAATATTTGCACACAGAAAGAAATATTTGTCATGGTTACTAGGGATAGGAGGGAGAAGGAGGGGGAATAATGGACATGTATTAACTATGGTAAAGGGAAATGCAATATACAATAAGAAAGAGGGCTGAACAATATAACCAAAGCAAAGGAAAAGGAATACATTATAAGGTACATGAGAATTAAAGGCAACAAAGGTAAATACTGTCATTGCATGCACAATCAAGCAATAACAACTGTAACAACAATCTGTAAGTGGATAAATAGGTAGATATGCAAGCTGAACAGGTGTGGGAAGGCAAATGGGACAACACACATGATTATATAGGTCTACATATGTATTTGTATGAGCTACAAATGCATCCATGTGTGAGACTGTGTACTCCCATAAAATTTACAGTCTTAGAAACCTTAAAGAACAGCTCTGTGCTGTTTTATTGGGTTACTATGAGTTAGAACCAACTCAGTGGCAATGGGTTTAGGTTTGTGGGGATAGAAGAGCATATAGGGGAAAAGTTATGAAAAATGTTGGCCATAACCAAACACCTTGAAAGAATGAGCTATTGGGCACAAGGGCGTAGGACCATAGTTTCAGGGGACATCTAGGTCATTTGACATAATTTGGCCCCAAATGACAATGTTCTGCATCCTACTTTAGTGAGTAGCAACTGGAGTTTGAGAACTTAAAGGTGGATATCGAAGATACCACTACTGCTCTATCTTTATCCAGAGGAAAGAAGAGTGAAAAAAAACAATCAATCAATCAAAGATTCAAGGTGACAGCTAGCTCAATGAACTAATGGATCTCTTGAACCTTCTCCTCCACTACACTGAGACCAGAAGAACTAAATAGTACCTGGATAACATTGACCACTCTGGTCAGAATCACAATAGAAGATCCTAGACAGAGCAGGAGGAAAATGTAGACCTCTTTTAATTTTCTTAAGTTTCAATTTGAACTTGTACACGAGCAATTGATGGTCTGTTCTACAGTCAGCCCAGGCTTTGTTTTGACTGGTGATAAAGATTCTCTGTCATTTCTTTCCACAGATGTAGCCGTTTGATTTCTGTGTATGTCACCTGTTGAGGTCCACATGTACAGTCACTATTTATTCTGTTGAAAAAGGTCATGAGTCTTGCAAAATTACATCATGTGATCTCCAACATCATTTGTATCACAGAGGCTATATATATTCCTATTACTGATTCTTTGTCTTTGTTTTCAATTTTTGAATTCCAATCATTAGTAATTATCAATGCTTCTTGATTGCGTATTTGGTCAATTTCAGACTGCAGATGTTGGTAAAATTCTTCAATTTCTTCATTTTGACATTAGTAGTTGATGTGTAAACTTAGATAAAAATCAAATTAATTTGTCTTCAAATTAACTTGTAGGAGTGTGGTTATTATCCTATCACAAACAGCATTGTATTTATTTCAGGACAGATTTTTAAATATTCTTTTTGATGGTGAAGGTGATGTTGTTCCTCATCAGAATGTCTTCCTGGTCTAGTATATCATATGATTGACCACTTCAAAATAGCCAAGACCTCACCAATTCCTAAGATACCTATCTTCAAGCACTCTATTTCATTTTTGACAACTTTCAATTTTTCTAGGTTTACACGTCATACATTCTGTCTTCCAATGATTACAGCTGTTTCTTTTCATTTTGAGCCAGGCAACACCAGTAAATGAAGGTCTCAAAAGCTTTCCTCTTCCCTAGTCAAATTTTGAGTGACTTCCAACCGAAGTCTCATCTTCCAGCACTATATCAGACAATGTTCCACTGCTATATTGCATCAGTGATGTTAAGGAAAGGAATGTTGTTCAAAAGCAAACAATGTTCTTCCCCTTTGGTAAAAATTTAAGAATTAGGCAATAAGTAGATTTTCCTAAAAAGTGTGTTTCCTTTTTATGTAACATAGGACATAAACTATCATACAGCCATCCTAGCAGTTATTTAGATAACAATTTTATATAAATGTTAATGAAATAATAATAATATTGTTTAAAATTACACTGATGAATATTAAGGTATGAATCAATTTACTTTCCTTTTGATGATAAGCAGATGAAATTACTTGAATTCACAACTATAATTTCTATCTGCTTTAATTTTTGAGAGTCTTTACCCCAAACTTTGTTTCTAGGAATATTGAGCCAGATTGTTCATTTCTTCTCTCTTCCTTTCCTTTTCCAAAAATTGACCTCTTAAATGTGTTCATATACCTAATGAGGGTAATTCTTAATCGCAAGTTTAGTTAATTATATTTCTTATTGAACAAGAGCATAATTTTAGGGAAAAATAATTATTATTCTTAGAATATTTTTGTCACGAGAAAGCAGACTTCATTTATTAAGAATTATAAACACTTCATAATAATTCTTGAGTCCTGGTATGGTGCAGTAGGATAAGCACCTCAAGGTTGGTTTGAACCACAAGTCAGTGGTTCAAACTTACCAGCAGCTCCTCAGAAACCCTAATCAGGGTTGCTATGAGTCAGAAATGACTCGATGGCACTTAACAAGTCACTACCCAGTTGATTCTGACTCATAGGAGATCCCATTTGTGTCACAATAGAATGTGCTCCATAGGATTTTCAATAACTGATTTTTGATCAAGGCTTCATTACAAAGATATGTCTGTGAATACACTTACACCTTTCAATTACCAGTTGAGTACAGTAACTATTTTCACCCCCCTCTCAAACAAAGCAAAACAAAACACCCCACTGCTGTTGAGTTGCTTACAACTCAAAGAGACCCTACATATGGTTTTCCAAGGTAGTCAGTCTTTATGGGAGTCAACAGCCTTAGTTATCTCCTGCAGAGTGGCTCCTGGGTTTGAACTGCTGACTTTGCAGTTAGCAGTCCAGCACTTTCTTACAGCACCACCAAGGCTCCATAATGATCCCAGTAGCCTTCATTTCCAAAGCCTTCCGGAATGAGTAGTAATATCCTAGTAAAATCAAAATCTTTCAATTTAGTTAGATGAGTCTCCTGCACAAAAATATATACAGTTTAAAATAAAACAGACCTTTGACTTTTAACTTGGGTTTATTTTGCAATTTTGAAAGTGCCTGTGAATTTGTTAATGTTAAATTGGTAATTGTTGAGCTCTGTGGAAGGGTGCAGCTTCTTCAGTGTGAGCTTATTACAGTGTAAAATATGGATTGCCTTTACCCTAATGGCCTCTGAATCCTATTACCATCCCATTAGAGAGTGTGGGATTTTAGTAATTCCGTTGTTGTTTCCAGTGGGCAGTGAATATAATGGGGGAAGGGCAGGGGTTAATGCAATTCATCTTTTTTAATACTTGTAATTCAGAGTCCCTTATCACTCACTGTGTTTTCATTAGGCATTCCTGCCCCCCATCTCTCTGTATTTTTAAGACCATATATATATTTTTTTTTTATGTCTCACCCAATCCAAAAAAGTTGGGAGGATAATTTGGCAATGCTTAGATTTACACAGAATTTAAATATTAGTTTTTCATAAACTGAAAATAAATAAATAAGTTGGTGCATAGGCTGGTTGTGAAACAGGCTGTAGCTCAGAAAGGTTTTCTGTGACTGTCATTGTGCCAAGAATCGTATTGAAATAGCTCTTCAATCAAGATCATTTATAAGGCTTTCTTTTGGAAGGAGAAGCATGAGACAAGTGGGTCGGATCAATGCAAGCTAGTGTTCTGGGTATAATGTTACCATGTGTTCACAGAGACAGCTGTATCCTGGGTGCTAGTACTGCTAGAGAGAGGAATTGGGACTGATTTCAAGGTGATGGAAATTAGATTTCTTTAAAGAGAAGTTTATGAGCAATACTTCATTTCCTCCATATCATGCATGCCTGTATCAGGAGGTGCTTGTTTGATTGCATATCGAGGTTTTATTCATGAAATTTGTTTTTAGCTAATACAGTTTTTTTTTTTTTTTCCTCCCCAGAATAAATATGAACATCAGATTACTTCTCAGTATGTCAAAACAAATTAGTTTCCAACAGTGACTCAGTGAAAGGTGTAACTATTTCCCCTTTTTATATGTCAGGAAACATTACAAAGACTAGGGAATTCCTACATCTCCCCTCTTACTCCTTGAACTTGATGGTTTGCCTGGATCTAGTTTAAAGCACCAGTCTGGTCACCTAGAGCTCCAGCACCCCCTCTACTGCCCTTAATGAGAATCGCATGCTGAAATCCAAAGAGGCAAATAACACTCTGAAAAGAGCATGGCCTGGCAGGAGGTGATCGAACGGTTTCAATCTGTTGAAAGTGAGTGATATTCCCAGAGATTATTGTTCACCTTCTCAGATAATTAAGTTTCCATATGTTTCATCATAAATGGAATGAGGGTGCCACATAATTGTAATATGAAAATGTTTATTGGATGACAGTAGAAAACGCTGCTTAATACGTGCTCTTGGTATAGAATAGTCTGAGTATTTGCATTGAATATTCTTCTACCGACTTCCTCTTTAATTTGATATATCAATTCTCATATTTCTAGACAAATTGTGATATTGTGATAGTATTATTCCTTCTATCAGTTGGGTGTGTTGAGTGAAATACACTTTGGAAGGCAGTTGTGTAAGTATGTTGTTAATTGTCATCGAGTCGGTTCTGACTCATAGCCAACCCTATATACGGTTTCCAAGGAGCAGGTGGTGGATTTGAACTGTTAACTTGTGGTTAACAGTCTAGTGCTCATCCTACTAATTTTCATTTCATTGAGTTGATATGAGTAAGAGTTGTAAAGGGTAAGTATTGCCTTTTGATATAGATATCTTTTCCGTCCATTTCTGTTCCCACAATAGCTTGAGAAGTGCAAACAAAAATAATAATAAAATAAAATCTACTGTTGTTGTTGTTGTTGTTAAGTGCCATGGAGTCGGTTCTGACCCATAGCGACCCTGTACAGGGTTTCCGAGGCTGTTAATCTTTACCGGAGTAGAAAGCCTCATCTTTCTCCCGCGGAGCGGCTGGTAGTTTCAAACTGCTGGCCTTAAGGTTCGCAGCCTGATTCGTAACCACTACGCTACCAGAGCTCCTTAAAATCTACTGTAGGTGCATACTATTGCAATGTCTAATGTTTAGACAATAGCGCAGATATGTGAGAGCATTTGCAGAGAAGTTATTCGGCTTCTCTGGTTATTCAACAAGTGACGTGTGGACTTGTATTTCCCATTTGTGGATATGTTTCATTTAATTCATTGTATCCCTTTGTTCTTGGAATTTTCCTTCAGATCTACTAAGGAACATAAAAATCAAATGACGTGAAGCCACAAACCTGTCGTTTGTGGTCTCTGTAGTGTTCCCTTGATGCACAGCTGATATTTAAGAATTGTCAAATATCAGCACACGTGTAATGAAATTTGACTCTTCATAACACTGGCTTTCTTTTGTTTTTAACTAGCATGACAATTAAAAAATGAACGTGACTATTATGGGATGCTGAATACCACATTCTGTTCTATATTCCATCTCATACTGTCTTGGAAACATAGTCTTCACTCTCCAGTCAGTGTAGAATAGCAATGGAAATAACACATTTTATTTAAATATATATTTTTCCAACTATAAAATTAGAATAGACTTCGTAAGAAATTTTGAATTTAGAAATATCTCAAAACATTTAAAGTAAAAATGACAAATAATTTCACCCAAATATGTTTTTTTTTTTTTTTACTCATTTAAAAAATTAACATTTTAGTAACCAGGATTTGGCATCTTATAGTCACTGTTATGCTGTGAGAATTCTCCCATGCATTAAATAGTATTAAAGAGCATTATTCTTATTCTACTGAAAGGATATGGATTAAATATGTTAATTTCTCATAAATTTTAAAAATTAAATTTCATCATATTTTTCTGTTTAGAAAAATATAATTGTATGTTTCTTACAAAGTAAATGGAGTAAATTGTAAATAAAAGTATAATTATTTTGAAATATTATCACAAAACATAAGTACTTTCATTTAGTTTGTCATTTTTATCATCTTTTCCTCTGTAATAAATACTGTTTTAATTTGAATCTTAGTTTTTCCTATTGAGATTATATGCTTGTGCCACTAGATTTTTCCTTGATGAGGTTTTATAAAAATGTTAGATTTTTGTTCTTTCTTTATTGTTGTTGTTAAGTGTCATCAGAGACTCTATTTCGCGTTTCTGAGGAATGACTGGGGGATTTGGACTGCCAACGTTGGACTTAGCAGTTCAGTGCTTATCCTACAGTGACACATCAGGAGTCCTCTTTGCTCATACCCTTAATATTTTTAGGACAAACTATTGCTTGCCATATAGATTGCTAATATTTTATCTTAATAGCTTCTATATAATAAAATACTTAAAAATAACTATGTAATCAGTCAAATATTTAAGTTATCTTTAATTAGTTATATACTTTTTAAAATGCCCTTAAGGATTCAATAAATATGCACTCTATTTTCTACTAGTGTTGTTGATGTCAGGTGCC
>NW_006408589.1:13371523-13499171 GCF_000296735.1 Chrysochloris asiatica | reverse complement strand
AAGAATGAAGTCCTTGACAACTTCAATCTTTTCTCCATTGATAAGAATGTTGTTTATTGGTCCAGTGGTGAGGATTTTTGTTTTCCTGACATTGAGACGCAATCCATATAGAAGGCTGTGCTCTTTGATTTTTATCAGTAAATGTTTCAAGTCCTCTTCACTTTCAGCAAGCAAGGTTGTATCATCTGCATATCACAGGTTGTTTCTACTAGTAGTTTATAAGAAATTTTGTGAGAGCATTACACTTTTAAATCCATTTAGGTTTTTTGTTGTTGTTGTTTCGTTTCTCCCAACTTACTAATCTATTATTAAAATTTCTATATTCAGTTCTTTATGCAATAGGGTCTACTTCCAGACTTTCTGCTCTATCAGATGTATTTTTTTTTTTGACCCACCATTGGTGGTTATGTGCTGTGGAGTCGGTTCCAACTCATAGTTACCCTGTACAGGGTTTCTGAGGCTGTAAATCTTTATGGGAGCAGAAAGCCTCATCTTTCTCCCATGGAACAGCTGGTAGTTTTGAACTTTTGACCTTAAGGTTCACAGCCCAATTTGTAACCGCTACACTACCAGAGCCCCATCATTACTACGTTTGTTATTTAAGCTTATAATAACTTTAATGTAATAGGTAAGGCCCTTGTCTCTGTTCTCCTTCTCGTCAAAATGTCTTGTTTATTCTGACAACCGTATTCTCTTAGATAAGGTGTAGAATCTGTATATCAACTTAAACACACACACATTTTTATATTTTAAATGCCATTTTATTGAATTTTCTTCTTGATTTTCAGTTGTATCTGTATATGGGTATGTTAAGTATGTTTCCATATTTTAACTGTACCTTTTCTCCTTAATGTGATATTCTTTTATTTTTATCTTTGTTTTTGCTTTGTTTTGTTTTTCAGTAAAATATTTATCCCATTTTTAATATATATGGGATTGGTGTTTTGACCCATATCCTTTTCATTTGTCATCCTCAGACAGTTTTTTTTTTTTAAATGAGAATGCCATTAAAAATACCAATGTATTTCCATACAGTGATGCAGGAAAAATGTCTCTGTTCTTGAGAAATTAATGCATGCTGTTTAAAAAAATGCTCATTGGGTCAGTAGACAAATGGCCAGTTCCATCCTCTGAAACAGAACAGCACAAAGTAAGATTCTGATCTAATCCATCTAAAGTTTGATCTTTATACCTATGTGTCAGCAATAGGCTCACTTAAGCACGATGAAGAATTCTGATTGGCCTAGCTGTCACAGGGTTGAATTTTCTACAACGCAATCTGTACAAATTGTATCTTAGTAAGAATCTCCATTAAGAAAAAGGCCCTGAAAAATAATTAACATAGTAGTCTTTTCTTGGCAATTATCAAAGATTATTATAATGAGAACACAAGTTCTAAAGTAGAAACTTCATATGCTGGAACCTATCTTCTCCTAGATTTAATCAGTAGCATAAAGCTTTGACGCTTTTTTTGGTTGGGGGAAGAAGAGATTGTTTTTTTGGCAGGTTACTTTTGATGCAGGGGAATAGTAATCAACTATTTCCCAACCACGGAATTTATATTGAGCATTCATACCAACAGGCATTTTTCAAACCATTTTAATTTCTAGTTGAGTCCTTTTTCTTTTAGGGGTAGGATGAAAGAGAGTTCTACTCAGATCTTTAGAGGGAGGTGACAAAGCATTTGACTCACTGGCCATTCTTTTCTAATGAGTTATAATTTAGTTTCAAAAGGCAATATGATTCAGACAGCACACACAGTAACTCTTTGAAATTTAACAAATAAACTTTTTGCACATCAGTTTTTGTCTGTAAAATAAGACAATACGTTGTATGAGGTTATAAGCAGCAGAAATGATGTCTATGATGACCCTAGCGCGATTTCCACATAGAATTGTGAGCTTCTCTTGAGTTCTTGAGTTGATTCTGGTTCACTGTGACTCCACGTGACAGAGTAGATCTGCCCCCACAGGGTTTTCTAGGCTGTAATCTTCACAGAGCAGATTGTCATTGTTAAGAATGAGCTGTCAAGTCAGCTCTCATTCTTGGTGACCATGTGTATAACAGAACAAAACATTGTTGGGTATTGTTCCATCTTCAGGATCTTCAGTATGTTTGAATTTATTGTTTTGACTCTTATGTGGATCCATCTTATTGAGGGTCTCCTTCATTTTCACTAACTCTTTACTTTACGTGAACAATATTGTTTTCTAGTGATTGGTCTTTCCGGTTAATGGGTCTGGTCAAATTTCTTCTAAGACTGATTCACTCACAAAATGATAATTGGCATTACTGCTATTAAGCATTCACCAGAAAAATGAGCAGGGCTTAGTGTTTGTTCTCAAGCATCTTACAGTGGTGCAATACCAAGTAATAGTTTCATAATGCTTTGCAATTTACATATCATTGTAGTGTACATCATTGAGTGAATACACGTCCTAACATGTGCATGTCAGTGAAGTAGAGGAGCAAGAGAGATGCAGTGAGAAGTGAGCTGAACTAGAGTGAGGCAGGATTTTCAGGAGATGGTGATCCCACACTGTGGTTATGCCAACATAGAATGAGGAGAAGGCTTGCCCTTCACCATGAGGACTTATTCAGGTTCAGCATTAAGGGCTGCTGCACAGCTTGGTGGAACGGAATCAAAATCTCATCAAACTTTAGATCCTTAGCTCAAAGTGCTGGCAGAGTTTAGGCTTCTTCTCTGGCAATTATTTTATAAAATGTGATTTTAAAAGCATCCGAAAGTTTGAAGTGCCTGTGTGTCATGTTGACATCTGATTCATCAATGGGTAAGCACCTTGCAATTACTACCGGAGCATTGTTTTCACCCTCCTGAAAATGAAGCCTCAGCTCAGCAAGAAAGACATGGAAATGTGGGTAAATCACTTTATTACTCTAAGTCTAGACTACTGTAATTCTCCACTTGTGGGTCTTCTTCACTATGTTATTTATAGGTGCATCTTAAGAGGATAAAGCTGCCAGAGCCTTCCTGGCATTTTGTCACCTCAGCGTATTTACAACCATCAATTCAATCCTTGTATCGGTTACTCATAAAATTCTGCATTGATTGTGAAGTTGTTTTACTCACACAAATGGTGCCTCAGAGATATGGTTTCATTCTTCCTGGCTGGAGAATTGTTGTTGTTGTCATCCCATCCAAACTTGATTACTTCTAAAGTTTCCAATTTGGAAACTTTGATGTGTCCCATGGTCTTGAGGTAGGTATATTCAAAGTTGCATTGATTAGTTGTAGTCTTCATTGTCATTTAAAATGTAAAATCTTTTTAATATAAGATATATATTCAGCATAGATTTTAAAAACACAAATTTTCTTTTTATGTGTGTGTGTGTGTGTTTTTTTTTTCTTTTAAGATCAGAATACCCATATTATGTGGGTCATACAAGTTTCAATGTCTGTGTGCATACTATAGAATGTTTAATAAAATTAGATTTATTATTTATAGTCTACTTTTCAAGATATTGTTATAATGAAGGCCTTTTAAAAACTTGATTTTAATAATTACATGATATTTCATCTTGTAAAATGTGTGATTTATTTAATTCATTTTATAATTCTTCCTTAAATAAATATTTTTCTTATGCTCTTTCTGTACATGGCCTTGCCCCAGCTTTTGAAGATACAATATAATGGAAAAGACAAACAAAGTCCATGCCCCTATGGAATTAATTCCCATTGTTAAAAATTAGAGCTTTTCTTTTTCCATTTTGGAGCGCTTCTAAATAAGTTGCCTTTGGGTGTTGCCCTCCCTGTACATCCTTGCTAAGAATATGTATATTCTAAGAATATGTATTTATGAAAAGTTCATATCCTTCAGGATGCTTTCCATGTTCTACTGTATTTTTGTAGATCTTCTTCAAATGATAAACTCCTAACTTGATCATCTTCTTGTTGATATACACTCTGATTTTCCTCTTGAACCTATAAAAACAGAATTCACTTGACCTGTTGTCTGGTACTACAGGATTCTTTGGGTGATGTAAATAGTTAATATGCTCAGCTGCTAACCAAAATGTTGGAGGGTGAAGTATACACAGTGGCACCTAGGAAGACCTCGTAATCTATTTCTGGGAAATCATGCATTGAAAAGCCTATGGAGCCCAGTTCTCTCAGACCCACATGGAATCATCATGAGTTACAATCAACTTGACAGTAGTTGCTTGCTTCAGGGTCTATAAATCCTATGTCTGTAGTTAACTTCTCGGTAGCCATAAGCCTAATCCATGGCCAGGTGTCTCTGCTCAATGCCCTACTACTCTAGGTTTCTTCCTGTCTGGGAAGAAAAGGTAAGTCATATCTGTAAATGAGTATTTCTCATTTGCACGCTAAGTCGTGAGTTTGCTTTTATGTGACAACCTATCTATTTTACTCTTTGGGATTATTCACTTTGTTTGTAGAAACACTCCTGATATTGAAAGCATTTCCCCTGGCCACAGTTAGTACACTTAGGGTTTTGATATAAACCACCATTATAGCTCTGCATTATTTCTTCAAGGATTCCTAGATTAAGTCTTCTTCTCTCTTACCTCAGTGAAATACCCATGCTATTGGCACGCTGTGTTAATTATCTCAAGAAAGTGTCATTGAGTATAACCACATTTATAGACATGATTTAGACATGACTGAGACAGCCCTTGAGGAGCAAAGTCATATTCTAACACACATGGCGTCGCCGTGCGTCAGAATCCGTTCAATAGCAGCTGATTTCTAGGTTTGGGAATACCTATCTTTCCTGATGTGGCGCTGTGGGTTAATGCACCAGACTGCAAAACCATTTGAACTGCAAGGTTGGTGGTTCAAGCTCACCAGCTGCTCCTCGGAAACCCTATACAGAGTCGCTATGGGTTGGAACCGACTCGACGGCACTTAACAACAACAACATATTTTCTGAAATAAAACTTCCTCATACCTAGACTTCCTTTTGTTTTCTTTATGTTACACATCCCTTGACTGATAAAATAGGGCTATATATAGAATTGAAGCTATTAAAATATATTTACAGTATTTAAGAATAACTTGTTACTGTGAACTGTCTAGTCGATTCCAACTCATAGTAACACTATAGGACAGAGTAGATCTGTCCTGTAGGATTTCATAGGCTGTAATCTTTTGGGGCTCTGGTAGCGTGGTGGTTATGAATCGGGCTGCAAACCTCAGGGTCAGCAGTTCAAAACTATCAGCTGTTCCATGGGAGAAAGATGAGGCTTTCTGCTCCTGTAAAGATTTACAGCCTCGGAAACCCTGTACAGGGTCCCTATGAGTCTGAACCGACTCCACGGCACATAACCGCCACCAACCATCACCTGGTGTGGCACTTAGGATAAAGCGCTGGACCACAAGGTCAGTTTGAACCATAAGATCAGTGGTTCAAACTCACCAGTCACTCCTTGGAAACCCTATACAGAGGATGAGTTAGAAAAGGAGCTCTGGTAGTATAGTGGTTGCGAGTAGGGCTGCTAATACAAGGTCATCAGTTTGAAACTACCAGCCGCTCCATGAAAGCAAGATGAGGTTATCTGCTCCTATAAAGATTTACAGCCTTGGAAACCCAATGCAGGGTCGCCTTGAGTCGGAACTCATTGCAGGGCATACCACCACCACCACCATGAGTCCGAAATGACTTGATGGCACTTAGAGACAACAACAACCATCTTGATGGGAGCAGTTTACTAGGTCTTTTTCTTCCATAGTGAGACTGGTAGGTTGCAACCCCTGACCTTTTCCTTTGCTTTTTAGCACTTTAAAGAGATCTTTTGCAGTAGATTTTCCCAAGGTAATGCACCATTTAATTTCTTGACTACTAACTCTCATTAGAGTTAATTGTAGACTCAAGTAAAATGCAGTCCTTGAAACTTCGGTCTCTTCTTCATTCATTTTGATATTACTTATGGTCCAGTTGTGAGGATTTTTGTTTTCTCTACATTGAGGTGTGATTTCTACTGAAAGCTGTATTCTTTGATCTTCATCAGTAAATGCTTCAAGTACCCTTCACTCTCAGCAAACAAGGTTGTATCATCTACATATCATAGATTTTAATGAGTCTTCCTTCAATCCTGATGTTGTGTTCTTCATATAGTCCAGCTTCTTTACTCAGCATAGTAATTGAGTAAGTATGGCAAGAGGATACAACCCTGACTGACTTCTTTCCTGATTTAAAATTCTTCACTATCCCCTTGTCTGTTCAAATGACTGCCTCTTGGTCTTTGCACAGGCTTTATATGAACACAATTAAGTGTACTAGAATTCCCATTCTTCTCAGTGTTGTCCACAATTGATTATGAGTCACATAGTAGAATGTTTCTGCATAGTCAGTAACACTGGTAAACCTTTGTGGCATTCTCAGCCTTCATACAAGATCCATCTTCTAGTAGGTTGGAAGTCTGACTGAATGTATCTACTACTAAACTTAGACTACCTTAGAACTATATTGGGAGTGTGGTGACTGTGGTGAGTGTGTTCACAGCACTGGACTGTGAACCATAAGGTTGATGGTTTGAGCCCACTCACTTTTCTCTATGGTTAAAGATGGGGCTTTCTGCTCATGTGAAGATTGATAAACCTACAGGGTCGCTAAGAGTTGTAACCGACTTGATGGCACTTAACAACAACAAGATTATACCATGCAGTGCCAAGTGCTACCTTTCTATATCCTTCTGTCTTTAGCCAGAAAATATGAAAGCTATGTTTCCATCAATAGATAACATCGGACTTTGCGTATAAATTCCATATATGGATTGAGAACCTGAGAAAGCACATTGTATTTATTTTCATCTTCAAAATGTATAAACTATGACAACAAAATGCACAAACTAACCCAAATGGGAAATAGTAACTGAAAATAATCTTAGCAGTCTGGATTCTCATGAGACAAATCTCTTTCTTCTAGACATTGGAACTCAGTTTATATCAAGTTAATCAGGTTAGAAATAGTGTTGGTATCCAGTTATCTTTCTGTATAAATATATAATGTCCATGTGTGTTGTTTAATATGACAGGGAATGTTTTCATTCATTAAAAGGAACGTTTCTTAATGACCAGAATCAGACTTGAATGCTCTGAAAGTATTTCAGTCCTTATTTTTATAAAGTTAGCGAT
Source organism: Chrysochloris asiatica (assembly GCF_000296735.1). NCBI lineage: Eukaryota > Metazoa > Chordata > Mammalia > Afrosoricida > Chrysochloridae > Chrysochloris > Chrysochloris asiatica. The sequence goes on along the minus strand of NW_006408589.1, from coordinate 13,492,054 downwards.
GCAGATAGTAGAGGAAGAATGAATTGTGCCCTTCCGTCTCTTTTTACATAAGAAGAACTAATCTCAAGTAGTGATGGTGTGTCTGCAATCATATGTTATCCTAGATGACTGAGAAAAAAATCTGATCGATTGCCTATGTCACACTACTTTTGATACACCAAAGTCCTTGTGATGTTACTTACAAATACATATTAGCAAGTGGAAAGCTGATTGGCTCTGGCAGTTTGAAATGTGTTCTGTTTCTTCTGACCTCAGTTCAAATGGAAATGGAATGGTTCCAATCCTTGAAATGGTCCCGAAACTTAAACGACTCATTTGAAACTGCCAGGATTGATCAGTGCAAAACCGAGAAGCTCTTTTTGAGTCCTTCATTTGGAGAAGATCAATTTCAAGGATTTAAGATAATCATCTCACCTTATTATTAGATAAATCTTCTTTTACATGGGCAGCTACTATCTCTCAAGACAGTCTCTTGCTTATTAGTGAAGGGAAAGGAAAAAGAGGTGCCAGGAGATTAAAGAGAAATCAAAAGAGAAATTAGTAAAACTGAGTCGAAAGGCTGTAAGATACATTTTATCTTTTGTTAGACACTCACAATCTCTAACGTACCAAGGCATATCTAGCCCAAAGCCAAGTGTTGAAAGATGGGGAAACTGAGGCCCAAGAGAGCAGATAATATTTTTTCTGCCAATTAATGCAGTAGTGGGGATGAGAATTGGCTCCGGTTTTTGTCCCACGATCAAGATTTCTGATATGAAATCTTACATCTACAAGAGTCACAGTAAATAGACCCATTAAGAAACAGAAGGTTAATTTTGAAACCCTGTTCCTTCCTCAAAAAAAAAAAACAAACAAACAGAAAATCACTAGCCTGCAGTGTTGGTGAAATATTTCTTGTATTGCTGCTCTCATCAAAAAGAGTAAACAGAGAACTATTTGGGTTTTTCCAGTGGTTAAGTATTCTTTTAGCTATTTCATACTTATCTGTGTCTGAGAAAGAAAGCTTCTTATATCAAAACATGACATATAAACTACCTGCTCTTTTTGGCACTGAACTTCAGATGTAGGGTTGGTGGGAGTGTTTGCCGTTAATGTTTGTAATGTACAAAAGGCCCTGCTTTATATCCTCAACAAGGACAGCCTTGTGCAAACCTGTATCTGTTATTTCCTCCTCATCCTCTTCACCCAAACAATAAAGGCAGAAAACCTCATTGTAGCAATAAGCATGGGGATTATCAGAGAGTCAAAATGACTATTTGTTTTAAATATAATTTCACATCTATCTAAGGGTATTGCTAATGGAAGGCAAAACCCCTCACATTCACTTAGGTTCCCCTGTGAATTTAAATACATTCCCTCAATGCTACTTTTACCCGGTATCATCAAGAGCACCTAATTCTCTTCTAGTGTGATGGCAGGTTTTATACTGATCACCTGTTGAAGATAATGGAGAAATAGCAATGCTGATGCAACGCTTATTGTGTGCCAGTTTGCAATCATTATCACAAGTAAAACTCAACTCTGACAAATGAATACCAGCCTTATTTTCAGACAAGAATACCGAAACCCAGAAAACCTAAGTGATTTCTATAGTCCCCACTGTTGTGAAACAGAAAGCTTGGATTTAACACTTCCAAATCCTTATCTCTAAAGTACTGATCTACCTACTCAAAAGTCTGCTTCCAGACCTTTCATTCCAAGAGTTTCTTGAACTATTCCATTGATTACACTCAACCACTTTTATTGTTTCACCAGTGGATTCTCTGTACTAATGAGAGGGGGAAAATATTCATAAGTATCAAGAAATTTCTTTCTTAACAGGATAAGCCTTATCTGTTTGGTTTAGCAGAAGGGGTCTAAGGTTTTTCTCCAGCAATCAATTTACCTTGTTTGTTGTTGTTAAGTGCTACAAGTTGGTTCCAAACTACCGTTTTGTACTATAAACGGTTTCCTAGCAGCAGCTAATAGGTTTGAACTACCAACCTTTTAGTTAGAAGTTCAGTGCTATCTATCCTGTAGCACCATACCAGGACCCTAGTTTACCTTTGCTATTGTTGTTAAGTGCCGTTGAGTTGGTTCTGACTCATAGGGACCTGGAATAGGGCTTCTGAGGAATGGCTGGTGACTTTGAACTGCCAACCTTGCAATTCAAACTGACCTTACAGTTCAATGCTTATCCTACAGCACCACACCTAGAGGACATACAACAATGCTAGAACTGAAACTCCCAAGAACACATGAAGAGGCCAGCTCAGAATGCTACTTTTCCAAATCCACCTTTTTTTCAGAATGAATATCTCAGGCTCCACCTTCTACTTTTCAGCCCCCATCCAAATGGAGTTATGCAGGCTCCCTCTAAGTGAATAGTATGACCAGGGCAAGTGGTCCTGGGATGTCAAAATGAATGTTGAAAATAACTGTTGGATGTTGGTCATTGGTCGTGATGTGTCATAGAGTCAGATCTGACTCATAACGACCATGTATAGGGTTTCCAAGGCTGTAAATCTTTACGGGAGCAGAAAGCCTCATCTTTCTCCCATGGAATGCCTGCCATACTACATCCTCCATAATTACACAATGCATACATGTCAATATAAACATGCTCCTACATATCTGTTCCACATAGATACCACTCTTAACTTACTGTGTATTTTCTATCCTATGTTACCCATTTTGAATCCCCCATTACCTAACATACATTTTAACTACATGGTGATGGTGGTTATGTGCTACTGAGTCACTTCAGACTCATAGTGACCTGTCTAGGGTTTGCGAGGCTGTAAATCTTTATGGGAGCAGAAAAACTCCTCTTTCTCCTACTGAGTGACTAGTAGGTTAGAACTCTGACTTTGCAGTTAGCAGCCTACCTCATAATTCACTATAGTACCATAGCTCCTTGTTAACTATATAAGAAATGTTAACAGAAAGAATTAATGAACAAACCTATGAATGATATGATGAAATAAGATTGCACCCACATTTCAAGAGCTTAAATGCATTAAACCCTCTTGGAATCAGAAAGACTGGGTCATGAGATCAGTCAAGCATGGAGGGGTAAAGTAAAACTGGCACATGGACATCATATGTGGGTCACTGTCTGTTAACTTTCCATTTTTATTTTACATACCAGGAGAGCAGCTTGATATTGCATTTTAATTGTGTATATTAGAGGAAGGCATATGGTTACAACATTTTCTTATTTACCTTCTGTAACATGAAATTTGTCATTTTATTCCCAAAATAAAGGATTGAAGGGAGGATGCCTGCTTTTTTACACAAGTTCAATTTTCTCCCTGCGAAAGTCCCCTGAGATGTATAGAGAGTCAGTGCCAAGATGATGCTGGCACCGTTTTCTTATTACCATGGTAATTTCCAGCTCTCCCGAAATCTCAAGGGAGACTATGATATTTTAAAAGCAACTTGAATTTTGGTAATTAAAAAGACTGGAAAGAATAATATTTCTACATTTTGCCAGCATGAGTAAATATAGGTAGCAAAGGATGTCTATAGAGAAAAGAGATTATTTATTGTGCTTTATTAGGTTGATAACCCCACATACAAGATTGAAAGTGCCCTGAAAGTTATATATGGGTTATTTCAGAACTGTGTGTGTCTAATCAGAGCCTCCATACTTGTGATGCTGTGGGCTAATGCGCTGGACAGCAGAGTTTGTTTGAAACACAAAGTCACCAGTTTATGCTCACCAGCTGCTCCTTGGAAACCCTATACAGGGTCACTATGGGTTGGAGGCAACTCAATGAAATTTAACAACAGCAAAAAGTACAAATACCTAGTCTCTGTCCTATAACCACTACCATTTTTACTTAGAATTAAAGGAATGATTGTCAGAGCATTTTGATGTTAAAAGTAGTGTGTGATATACGTAGATGTTGGCAGTTATCAAAATAAAGGGGGAAAGTTGATCCTCTTAAACTGGAAATAAACTTGTTGTTTTTAGGTGCCATCAAGTTGGTACTGACTCATAGCGACCCTATGCACAACAGAATGAAACACTGCCCGGTCCTGGGCCAACCTCACAATTGTTGCAACACTGTGGGTCGGAAGCAACTGAATGGCACTTTACAACAACAACATGCTGTCTAAAGAAGATATTGGAAATGAACAAATCATTGGTTTTGCAGAGTTCTATCATGCATTCTCCAGCATCATTTCTATCACCAAGGCCATATTTCCCAACTACTGATCCACCACTCGTCTGTCAGTTTGTTGTACTGTGATGGCTTGTGAGTTTCTGTGATTCTGGAACCTATGCCACGGGTATTTTAAATACCAGCAGGGTCACCCATGGTGGACAGGTTCGAGATGAGCTTCCAGATGAAGACAGATTAGGAAAGAGAGATGAACTACTTCTGAATATTTAGTCACTGAAAACCTTATGAATAGTAGAGAAATACTGTCAGATGTAGTGCTGGAAAATGAGCCCCTCAGGTTGGAAGGCACTCAAAATGCAACTGGGGAAGAGCTGCCTTCTCAAAGTAGAGTTGACTGTGATGACGTGAATGAAGTAAAGTCCATGGGAATAAAGCCTGTGGGACCTTCATTTGCTGATGGGGCACAACTCAAAATGAAGAGAAACAGCTGTAAACATCCATTAATAATTGAAACATGGAATGTACAAGTATGAATCTAGGAAAATTGGAAATTGTCACAAATGAAATGAAACACAGAAACATCAATATCTTAGACATTAGTGAGCTAAAATGGACTGGTATTGGCCATTTTGAATCTAACATCCACATGGTTTACGATGTCGGGAATGACAAATTGAAGAGGATTGGTGATGTATTCATTGTCAAAAAGAACATATCAAGGTCAGTCCTGAGGTACAATGCTAACTATGATAGGGTAATATCTATGCACCCACAAGAAAGACCAGTAAATACCACTATTATTCAAATTTACACACCAACCACTAAAGCCAGTGAGGATGAAATAGAAGAATTCTACCAACTTCTTCAATCTGAAACTGATCAAATATGCAATCAAGATGTGTTGATCATTACTGGTGATTGGAATGTAAAGGTTGGACACAAAGAGGAAATTAATTTAGACAAACATAATTCAGAGTCTAGGTGAATCACACTCCTCCCCAATACAGAAAGTTCTTACACTAAGAGTTTTTTGAACTTCTTTTGAGCAAGCATACACTCCTAGAAAAGCCCCCAAGATTAAAAGGAATTGTTTCACTTGAAAAGACAGCTGAATATTTTTAAGGCATTTCTTTTGAGCTATCTAATGAACACTTGGAATAAATGAACAAGGGAGCAGACATGAAAAGACAGAAAATATATAGGAGAGAAACCCCAGGCTAGTGGAAGAAAAATGATTTCCTGTGTCTTTGTGCATAACTTTGCATATATCTTTTATAGTGGGAAGTGATGGACAACTTAAGGGAAGGCTTGGTTTGGAGTATATGTGTGTCATCTTGTTTGTGCAGCGAATCATCAAGGGCAGAGAAAGAAAGGGTAGAGCCATGCTCTTTAATTAGGAACTTTGCAAACAAATGCAGATCCCCCATTTGCAGATGGGCATTTTAATTGATTTTCACAAAACCACCTACACCTAATGTTTCACAGTTAAAAATAAACCAGATAACTCTCAAGTGCTGCCTCTTTCACATAATTAAAACCTGATTATATCTGAACATCAACACAAGCTCAATGTTCAGAATTTTCTATGGATCAGTTTGAGTCCACTGGGGAAAATGATGCCTGGAAGAATAATTTGGCAGCCTCCATGGCAAAACTTAGAGATCCGTCTTCTTGTTTCAGATATCTTTGGGTAAAAGCAATTGCCATGTGGTTCATAATCTTATTTTTTTATACCATTTTAGCTGCTATGACCCCAAATAGAAATAGCTTGATGACTTTACCGGAGTATTTTTGTTTGCTTGCCTGATATATTTAGTTGTGTTTTTATCACAGAGGTTTATTTTTAATTGTTCACTGTTTTTTGATTAGCAAAGTATACTTATGATAGCTGACAGATGATTTACTGGATATAAAATCTCTATGAGGTGACTGAGAATTGTACTAGCAGTTTCATTATTTAGTTTTCATTTATAACGTACATGGAGTCCAGGGAAAAATGTCCTCCTAAGGCTATTTTGGTGTCCTGGTGTACTGTTAGGATAAAGCGCTGGACCACAAGGTCAGTTTGAACCACAAGGTCAGAGGTTCAAACTCACCAGCCGCTTCTCAGAAGCCCTATACAGGGTCGCTATGAGTCGGACCTGGCTCCACGGCCCTTAACAACAACAAGGCAATTATATTGCACAAATGTGTTACTATTCATATTAGACTGAAAACTTTTTTTTCATGTGTGTTCTCTCTAATGGTATATCCCTGGGTTAATGTTTTCATCTATGCATTTAATGAAATAAAGGATTTTTACTTTCTTCTAGTAATATATGGAGTACTGGCGTGGTGCTGTGGGTTAATACACCAGACTACAATGTCACTTTGAACTGTAAGGATGGTGGTTCAAGCTCACCAGTTGCTCCTTGGAGACCCTATACAGGGTCACTATGTGTCTGAACTGACTCAGTAGCACCTCACAACAATAATGAAAATAATATGTGCTTGAGGGTAAAAGGGGGCTTGCTTTGGGCTGTCAGTTAGAAACTTTTTTGTAATACAATAAGCATTAAGTATTAGGTGTTTGTTCTTGTTATATACAGGCAAGAACATGTTTCTTCATTTTAAACTACTGTTCTAATTTATATACATATACATGCATACATAATGCATATTCATATGTATATGTATATATGGGGTCCTAGTTTGGCACCATAGGATAAGCACTGAACTACTAAAACCCACCAACCAATCCTTGGAAACCCTATACAGGGTCGCTACCAGTCAGAACTGGCTAAACGACACTTAAAAACAACAACATATATGTATAGACACATACACACACACACAGAGCTTCAAAGAATTCATGGAAAAATTCCACTATGTTTGAATTTCATTTTCCACAAATTTTCTGAAGCCCCATCGTATATAGAAGTATCTATTTAAAAGATCATTTTAACATCTCCCCCCATGTCATTTTAGTTTTTCTTTTCCTGAAAATAGATCTACAAATGTCATAAATTAGTCTGCAAATTTTACCTTATTATGCTTCCTCCTTCAAAAATATGCAGGAAAGTGATTATATGTGGTGTTCGACTCAGGGCTGATGAGTTGGTTATAATTATCAAGGCAGACGTAATGAGATGAAAACAACTCCTTCTTGAGGGCCTCAAAGGAGTTTTCAGTCACTATCATAACCCTGTCACGCTGGGTTAACTGTTTTCTGCCCAAGTAGATGTCAACACAATTAATTTCACAGTTTCCCCAGCCGATATGGTTAGGGTTCATTTGCTCATCTAGGCAAGAAGATCCACATATGTTAAGGGTGAAATTGATTTCTGGGTTCTTCATAAGCTGATACAGCAAGGAGACAAACAGACATTTCTTTTTATTTATATATGTAGCAAAATGACTTCTCCTCTCTTTTATGTTTGTCTCTAGATATGTTTTTGTTTTGATTATCTGGCATCGACATTTGACATTCATTCCATCACTGAGTCCGTTTACAAATATTTCTCAAGGACCAGCTTTGCAACAGACTTTCTGCAGCCCCTTAGATTACAATGAGAACAGTACAGGAAAGATGGAGCCTCGTGAAGTTGGCAATAAATATGAGGAAAAAGACATTACTAAGCAATTGCACAAATACATCTAATTATCAGATGTATTTCTAATTCAGATGGTTTTGGTAATGAGTGCTTGTTTAGTTGGGCTTTCCATGATGATGGAAGTGTGCCCTTCTGAAAGGATGGTTAGTGTGACTGAGGTGTGACTGAGGAAAGGGATGTCTAATTTTAGTTCATTTAAACTTAAACAGCCACACATGACTAGGTGTGTGTGTGTGTGTGTGTGTGTGTTTGTGCACGCTGTTAAGTACCATAGAGTTGGTTCTAACTCATCGCCAACCCTGCATAGGTTTTCTGAGGCTGTAACTAACAGGTGGCTATGAGTCGGAACCAACTTCATGGCACTTAACAACAACAACTAGCTTGTGAACTCAAACCACCGACCTTGTGATTTACAATCCAGTGTTTATGCTATAGGATCTACCACTTCCTGTGATATTTTAATTCCAATTTTGGATATAGTCCATATTGGACAGAAATTGTGTCAAGATTGATATTATTGGTATATCTAGGGGCAGTATATGAGCAGGACAAAGTATATAATAGAGATATAATTTATCATTTAGTGTCGAACTACTACAAGGAGTACCTTCAAAGAGCAAGAGAACCCATGAGGGAGTCACTATGCTTTTGCCTATTTGATAAGGAATGATGAAATTATGTCCTTGATCTTCGTGTGAGACTAGATTACAAATGAATCTTTAATTTTTGTCTTGAATCATGTACCTGACTAGGATATTTTTAAAGTCCAATTTGTTATTTACTATTGTTACTCTATGTATCACTGAGATAATATATCAATTTAGTTGATTAATATGATTTATTACCATAACGCTTCTCTTTTATCATATGCTGTTGCTTTAGTAAAATGTGCAAAATCTTTTCCCCCAGAGTCATACTCCATGTCATTTCACTTGTAGCCAGTTTCTCATGCTTATTTCCTAGTGAGTATGTGCAGATGAAGGAGAGAAAGAGAGCTGGGTATGGAGGAGATGGAAGAAAGAAGAGGAAAGGAAATGGGGAGGGGAGAAGAGAGAAGAAGAAGAAAAAGATACTATTGGATTTTAAAAAATGCAGCGAAGTTAACTTTTGTTGCCTGAGAATGTGAGAATCAGTTAATCTTGAATAGTGTGAAAATTATTCAATTTAGCATTGTATTTATTTCCTCTAGCACTTAAATTACTCTCCTGATTCCTTTTCCCTGCAGAGTTTTGTAGTATGTAGGATAACTGGGCATTTTTGGATCCTACATTCCTCCACAGCTGCTTGTTTATTTCTCATTCTAATTCTTGTCTGTTATTTGTTGTTGCTAAGTGCCTTCGAGTCAGCTTTGACCCATAACAAGCCTGTATAGAGTTTCTAAGGAGCAGCTGGTGAGTTTGAACCGCCAACCTTGCAGTTCAAATGGTTTGCAGTCTGGCGCATTAACCCACAGCGCCACACTAGTCTAAAAAGGAAAAAATAAGTCAAACACTGTTCTGCTCCTTCCCCTTTCCAATTGGTTGGAGGACCTTTTAACTCACTGCCTCGTATGAAGGCCACTGCTGGCCATCTGTAATACTTGAACAGTGATGTGTGTGTGTCTCACCTCTCAGGGTTCATGCCTTCAGATTGTATCAACATCTGTGTGTTTTTACTGATGAGGACAGATCAGAGAAAACATTTCTCTATCAATTTCTGCTGAAGATTGAGTGTTCTGGGTCATGCTATAGGTCAAGTAAAATTTGGGGGCGGGGGAGCATCTATATTCTTGAGACTATTTAAGACTACTTGCTCATTTTTAATTTTTTTTTAAGTAAACAATCTCCTTACAAATACACTGGGACTCACATACATGAGTATATTTTTTCAAATGATATAAGTTGAGTGAATTTACCCACTGGACATTGTCCTAGGTTTTGAAGACATACAGACAGAGAGAACCAGACAGACAAGGACACTGCTAAACAGAACTTACAACTTGTTCCAGGATAGAGCTTGGTAGGAGACAGACTATAGATACTTAAACCAAATGATTAAAGAAAAACTCATATAGATGCAAAGGGGCTAGAATAAAGTAATACTGGATGCTCTGATAGTAATTTGTCATGAGGAGAGCTCCCTAAAAGAGGATGGTCAAAGAAAACCTCTCAAAAGTAGGTACAGTGGCACTGTAGCTCTGATGACAGTAGGAAGCTGTCACAGGAATCACTAGGATAGCGGTTTTCAGGGAATAGGAAGGGCCAAGATCCTAATGTGGGTATGATACTGATGTCTTAGATTCCCAAAATAGAGAGAAACACAAAGAGGACCAATTGGTTGAAGTAACATGAAGAAGACAGAGGTGGTCACATGACAGGAGGTTGTAGAAGCTAGATGATTGTATCACTACAATTCAACCACCTGGAATAGCATTTCACCCATTTTATGGGTTGGTTAAAGCACTGGGCTGCAAACATGGTTTGATCCACAAGGTTGGAGGTTTAAGCTCACCAGCTGCTCCTTGGAAACATTATACAGGGTCACTATGGGTTGGAACCAACTCGATGCACTTAACATCCAAAACAAATCAATCAAATCAATTAATAGGCCTTACAGTTTCTTAAACTCCATTAGATACAGTGAAGTAATAATATTATTTTAGCTTTCATTGGTGAAATTCAGGTCAGAAGTGTTTCCTTGAATGGTTTCATATTTTGAAAAAAAAGTTCATGGTTGTCTGAGATGTCATTGCACATTTCTGAGAGATTAAAAAAAAAGAATCTAGGTTATGAAATGCTAATTGGAAAATATCCTTTAGTACCATAGATTCCTTTTGATGAATGAAATCTATGTTCAACAAAAAAGTTGAACTTACAGAGTTGTCTCTTCATCAGTAGGGATACATGGGAAACTGAATGGATGTCTATCTACACACCTTGTTAAGGACTGATATCCTAAAAGTAAACAGGTAGACGACGGAAATGTCCTATAAGTAAACAGGTAGAAGACAGAAGTGTGGAAATGCAAAACAGCAACAACAACAACAACAACAAAATCCTCTATTTTCCATTAATTGGCTCGTTTAATTGATCTGGAGTTGCATGTAAGATATGTCTGTAGATTTTGATGAATGTTTAGGAGATGAAGTCTGAATCCCTAATTTAATGAGTAGTTAGCTTCTTTCTGCTACAGCAGTGCACATACAAGTAAGACTCCAGATTCCGATGAAATTCAATAGTATCACACTGATTTACCATTTTCTCTAAGCACTGAGTTTGAAAAGCCAAAGAAGCTAGGTGATAGTAAAAGAAAGAAAGACTGAAAGCAGAATCCGTCAATATTTTTCCCTACTAAAATAATATCTGGCACATAATAGATACTCAAAACATATTTGTTGAATCTATCAAGAGTGACAGAAAGTAGAGATAGGAAATAAGCTCACATGGTTACTATTAAAATTACTTCAGATGAAGTGGCTTGAACTTTAACTTTTAACCTTGAAATATAAATTGAATAGTTAGCAGTTAGTTAATTGTGGGGCAGTGGGACATTTTTTTCAGGTTCTTCCTTTGTATTATAAATCACTGGTGGTGTTGGTGGTGGTGATTAGTGTCATGGAGTCAGTTCTGACTCATAGTCACCCTGTACAGGGCTTGTTGTTGCTGTTAGGTGCCATTGAGTTAGTTGCCATGGGTACTGACCCATAAGTAACTTTATGCACAGCAGAACAAAAAACTGCCCAATCCTGGGCCAGCTTCAATACTGTTGCCATTCTTGAGTCCATCGATGCTGCCGCTTGGCCAATGAATCTCGTTGGGGGTCTTCCTCTTTTTCTCTGACCCTCCACCTTACCAAACATGATAATCCTTCTCCAGTGAATGTTCCCTCCTGACGATATGTCCAAAGTATGAGAGATGAAGTTTGGCCATCTTGGCCTCCAAGGAGCACTCTGGCTGCACATTCTTCCAAAATAGATCTATTGGTTCTTTTGGCAGCCCATGGCACTTTCAATATTCTCCTCCAACACCATAACTCAAAAGCACCAGTTCTTCTCTGGTCTCCCTTATTCACTGTCCAGCTTTTGCATGCATATGAGGTTATTGAAAATACCATGGCTTGGGTCAGGCGCACCCTAGTCCTCAAGCTGACATCTCTGCTCTTCACCACTTTAAAAAGGTCTTGTGCAGCAGATTTGCCCAGTGCAATACGTCATTTGATGTCTTGACTGCTGCTTCCGTGAGTGTTGATAGTTGATCCAAGAAGAATGAAGTCCTTGACAACTTCAATCTTTACTCCGTTGATAAAAATGTTGTTTATTGGTCCAGTGGTGAGGATTTTTGTTTTCTTTACATTGAGATGCAGTCCATACTGAAGGCTGTGCTCTTTGTTCTTCATCAGTAAATGTTTTAAGTCCTCTTCACTTTCAGCAAGCAAGGTTGTATCATCTGCATATCACAAGTTGTTAATGAATCTTCCTCCAATCCTGATGCCATGTTTTTCTTCATAGAACCCAGCTTCTTGAATTATTTGTTCAGCATACAGGTTGAATAAGTTTGGTGAAAGAATACAACATTGTCGCATACCTTTCTTAATTTTAAACCATTCAGTGTTCCCATGTTCTGTTTGAACAACTGCAGGGCTTACAAGGCTCTAAATCTTTACAAGAGCAGAAAGCCTAATTTTTCTCCTGCGGAACACCTGGTAGTTTCGAACTGCTGACCCTGAGCTTACCAACCCTAACTACTATGCTACCAAAGCTCCTTATTATAAAACAGTACTGAAGATAAATATTGTTGTTGTTCCCTTCCCCCACTCAGATTATCAAATACTTGTTTATTTCAGTGTTTATTGTTCTTTATAGATCCATTTAAAAAGTAATTTTATTCTAAATAAGCTTATCTTACTATTGTTACATATCACCTTCCACCTTATCACTCAAGTTAGCACAAGTCTACCCTCTAACCATTGAATTACCCTTCCCTCCCACCCCTAGTTATCATCAAAGAATGTTTTTTACTATGAAAATCTTTTCTTGACATTTTTACAGCAGTGATATCATATGATATTTCTTCTTTTGTGATTGATTAATTTCATCCAGCATAATGTCTTAGGTTCTTCCACATTATGAGGCATGTCCCAGATTTATTGTTTTTCCTCAACATTGCTTCATATCCCACTGTGTGAATGGACCAAAGTTTTCTTATCCATTCTTCCATGAATGGGTATTTAGACTGTCTCCATATTTTTGCTCTTATGAATAGTGCTATGATGAACATGGATGTACATATATTTATTCACTTCATGGTTCTTATTTCATGTGGATATATACCAAGTGGACGGATTGCTGGGTCATGTGGTATTTCTATTTCCAACATTTTGAGGCAGCACTGTCACATTTTTAAAGTGGTTGTGCCATTTGACAATAAAAACATTTTATTGTGCTTTAAATTATCCCATAACATTTTATTTTTGCACAGTGTGTCAGTACTCTTCAGTTTCCACCCTGGGTTCCCTGTTTCTGTGTGTCTGCTTTCCCTGACTCTCCCTATCTTCTCATTTTTGCTTTTGGGCAGCTGTTGCCCTTTTTGTCTCATATAGCTGATTGATATAAGGAGAACATCTTAAGTTTTACTGCTATTTTATAAGCAAATTTATTATTTGCCTGAAAGGTAGTCTCCAGGAGTGGCTTCATTTCCAAGTTGTTGATGTTAAGTGCTATTGAATCAGTTCAGACTTATAGTGACCCTGTATAGGATTCCCCAGGCTGTAAACCTTTACAGAAGCATAGTCTAATCTTTCTCCCTCAAAGTTCTGGTGGATTCAAACCACAGACCTTGTAGTTAGCAGTCCAGTGCTTATTCTATAGAGCCACCACATCATATTCCATAGTTCCAAGTCTTATGGCAGTGGTCTTCTACATTTTTTAATCCATTCTAACCAGACCTTCGGAGTCCTGTATGGTATGGTGAGTTAATGCAGTCTAGTGCATTTGGTTTGGACTGCAAGGTCAGAAGTTCAAGCTCACCAACTGCCCCTCAGAAACCCTATACAGAGTTGCTAGGGGTGGGAACCAACTCGACAGTACTTAACAACAACAACAACAACCAGACCTTCTGCCCTTAATCAGAGCAGTTAGGAGTGGTAGCCAGGTGCCATCTAGTTCTTCTGGTCTCAGGTAAGAAGAGACTGTAGTTCATGTAGATCTATTAGTCCTTTGGAGTAATTGTTTTCATGAATCTTCAGTTTTCTTCATTCTCCTTTGAGAAGATAATAATTGTTGTGTATCTTAGATGACCACTAATAAGTTTTTAAGTCCCCGGACACTACCACCAAACTAAGATATAAAACATTAACTTTGGGGGATTCTTTGCTAGTTACTGAGATGTGGGGGATGGGGGAGGGAAGGGAGGGGAAGGTGGAGTACAGGGCAGGGAATAGACAGGATTGTTTGGGTGCTAGAGAGGGGGCAATACATAAGAAGGGGGAGGGGAATGGAAGAACAAAGGGCGTGGGAAAACAATTAGGCAGGTTTGCATGGGTAGTACAGAGGTAAATAATGATGTATGCACAACCTTGGCACAACAGGGATCTGAGACACAGGGATTGAGATATGGTTGCAATGGGAAAAAGTGGGGAAATAATGTTAAGATGCTTGGCTGTCTTTTGAATCTTGGTTTCCCTGGCATACCATTATAAAATAAACACTTGATGGGGAGAGAAAGGAATAGCCAAAAATATCACCTTAGAAAACTTTTAAGTCCATCTTCTGCCTACAACTGATTGGAATACCTAAAATAGGGCTACAACGCGCCCAGTGAAGGAGGTTTCCTGCGGAGCCTCTGCATTACATAAGAACATAGGTGGAATCCTGAACAGCATCCAGAATCTTCTGAGGTGGAAAATTTTCACTTGAAAGGACAAGCAGACCAGCCTGGAGCAGATAGAAGAACAGAAGATACTTCTTGAAAGAAAGACCGACAGGAAAAATACAAAACAATAAAAGCAGTCCAACTGATTACTATAAGACCAAGCAAGTGGCTCGCCCAGGAGACATCAAGGCAAGTGGTCAGGTCCCCTCAGGGCAAACCCCCTTCCAAGACTAAGACTTAATGGGAATACATGCTCTTATTGGTGACCACATTCTTCACCAATAAGGGGAAGTGAGGGAAAAACAGCAATGAAGCTGCGAGCTAAGCCCTACAAGGTTCAATAGACTCTTGATAATCTGGGTGGAGACCTGGTTGACCAGCAGTGTGACAAGACCTGGGACTCTTGGGCCCAGAGTCAGTGACATGGCCACAGAGCAATAAAGTGGAGATTGAATTGTCCACAGCTGATAAGAAGAGAGGGCATATGCATAAGAACACCTACACTTGCAGATAATACCCACTTGACCTGGCTTCAATGACTGGATGATCAGAGCTCAACTAGAAGAAGAAAGGAGAGGAAAAAAAGAGTAATTCAATACAATTTGATGAACTTGACCTGCACCTATGGATGCAGTAGCTCAAAAGAGGGAACAAATCTTTACAGCAAGTATTATTCCCACCCCCTCCATACACAGAGTAGACAGGGATGGGCAACTTGGACATTAGCTATCCAAAATGGGCAAGGGAGTTGCTACAAAGGCAAGACATGACTAACTTACAAGCTTTCGAGAGGGAGCCTAGATCCAGAGGGTGTAGAGGAAGGTAGAATCTCCACTGAGTGTATCCAATCTGTCTGGGTGGGGCTGATGAAAGGAGATATGGATAGGTCTCTTGTGATACAATAGTGAATAACTGTTATCAGGCCTGACTGTGAGGGTTGGAAATGTAAAGGTAGATGATTCGTAGCAAAAGGAGGGGAGTGATTGACTTTGTAGTCTAGGAGCGGAGGTCCCTGGAACCATCAAGGGAGAAGAGCGGAGAGCAGGACCCTACCCAGAGAAGCAGTGATTCCAGAAATGGAGGCAGAGATGATGATGTGGAGAGATGGAGTGGCTGAGAACTCTAGACCCAGAGAGGGAGAAAGGTTCTGTGCTGACAACCAAAAACCTTAATCCCATGAGTTTTTTGGTTATGTCTAAACAGTTTCTATGACTGTGTACCGTATGTGTTACATACAGGACTTGCAAACATGTATGTAGTAATAGCTACAACCATAACTCTCTATGCAGAGGTGTTGTTTTGAGTTGTTTGGTCACTGTTAATTTTGGGGGTGGCTTTCTTGTGATCTAGTATCTTGCGGGTCTCAATGTCTGTAAATAACATATTGGAGTAGGATTTCTATAAGGTTTGTTGTTGTTGTGAAGTGCCTTTGAGTCAATTCCGACCCATAGCGACCCTGTATAGAGTTTCCAAGGAGCAGCTGGTGAGCTTGAACTGCCGACCTTGCAGTTCAAACAGCTTTGCAGTCTGGCACATTAACCCACAACACCACACTAGGACTCCTCTATAAGGTTACTCATTCAGAAATCCCCTAGTATTTCCCATGTTTTAGAAAAATTAAAGTCCTGTATAGTATATTCCTAATGTCTGTGATATCAGGATGAGAAATAAATGCATCAGTGTCCTCATTCAAGGAGTCCTGGTATGGTGCTGTGGCATAATGCACTGGACTACAAGGTTGGTTTGAACCCCAAGTTCGGTGGTTCACATTTATGAGCCACTCCTTGGAAACCCTGTACAATGTCACTATGAATGGGAAATGACTCAAAGGCACTTAACACACACAGAGACACTCATTGGAACTTATGCACTCTTTGGTGGACACGTGTAACAACCCAGGTCCTTCAGATTTCAGAGCTTTTAGAAAACCTAGGACAAAGCTTCATGTGCCTTGCTCTCTATTAGGGGAAAAGATACACAACTATTAAGCCATAGAGAGTGGTGAAGGCACCATGAAGGAAGTTTGATGATGACGTAAAGTGAGACAGGACATTGAATTTTCCTGGACAGTTTAGGAAAAATTTCATGGAATTGAATCTTGAAAGGTTTTGGGAAGGCACACAGGAAGATGATATTCCAGGCAGAAGAAAGATATTTGATCAAAGACTTAGGTGCTTTCTGTAGCAAGGTTTGTTCCTTGAACTGCAATTAATAACAAGGGATTTAAAAGAAGGTACAGTGAGAGATGATATCAAAGAGGTTACCCAGGCCAGATATACACATGCTCCCCAAATATATTGTGAATTTTCAGCTTCATGCTCTAGGCCATAGAAAGTCATTAAAGGTTTTTATACAGAACATAATGGGTCTATGAACATTTAAATTTTTTGAAAGAACATTTGGATATACTGAACCATGGAAATTATACTCGTCAATTTCTTTTTGAAAATTTCTTTTGTATGTTCATTCATCATTGAATATTGAAAGCCTACCATGAATCAGCTTAGTGTATGTGCTTTATATAGGAATTGAGAAAAGGGTAAACGTTCAATGTGGTGCACACTGTGACTTTCAGAGGCATTGGTTAAAATGTCATATTGTCCAAAAGGACCAGTGAGCAAGTATTCATACGAAAGCGCTCTTTTTAAATATAATCTATGTCTCCACTAGAATCTTCCCCTGGGACTTCTGTTGCTGAACAGAATTAGACCATTTGCATGTGCCCTTGAGGATTATGTGTTGGACAAATTCTTCTCCTCACTTGTTAAGTTCCGCCAAGTTGGTTCCCATAGCAACCCTGTATAGGGTTTCCAAAGAGCAACTGGTGAGCTTGAACTCTGACCTTGAAGTTCAAATTGACTTTGCAACCCTGCATATTAGCCAACAGGGCTACACTAATTTCATATGGGGGTCAATTTCCACTTCAAATTCAGTATTTCCCTCTCATGGGAGCTTGATGTTTTAGCATCGCTGCAGGCACACTCTCTTACTACAATTGTACATTCAAAGTCATTCTTTCCTCACTTCTTCTCATATGATAGCTGAAGGAATTGTATCACCTCATGCGGTGCGTCTTAATTGGGAATACTCATCTAGATCAAGTGAGATTTTTATTTTTAATACGCATATTAGGGTGCCATTCAAGAGGCTGAGCTTTCCAGAATAGGGATGGGGCAAAGGAAAATTTGTAGTGTTAAAGGTTCCCCCAGGGGATTCTCAGACATTCATCTACAAAAAAAAAAAAAAAAAAAAAAAAAATTCACAATCCTAATCAACACAACCAAAGCATAGACTTTTAGAAGCAGTCCTAGAAATACAATCTGCCTGAGTCCTTGCCACGGGCAGTGTTCATTACGTCACATCTACCTGCATCCGTAATGGGGGAACTCACAATTTAGTGGTATAAATCTTTCTTTGCATGCCAGAGACCTGAGTTTGATTCCTGGCCAGTGTACCTCATTTCCAGCCACCACCTGCCTGTCACTGGAGGCTTGTATGTTGCTCTGAGACTGAACAGGTAGAAGCAGAGCTTCAGACTAAGATAGACTAGGAAAAAAGGTTTGGCAATCTAATTCTGAAAAGCAGCCAGTAAAAACTGTAAGGCTTACCATGGTCCCATCTGTAATGAATCATGGCAATGGCACAAAATCAGACAGTGTTTTGATGTGCACAGGTTGCTCTGAATTGGGGGTTAACAAAAATAATAACAAAAACTTGTGTCCATCCAAGCTGCCCTGGACTGAGCAAAGACATTTGTGTCTGTACTGCTTTTATCTGGGAGTGGCAGGAGAGGGAAATTTGCAGTCTAAGAAAGTGATTCTCATCCCTGACTTCACATTAGAGTCATGAGGAAGCTTTAAAATAATACTGGTGCTCTGACCACAGTCCAGGAGATTCGTATTAAGTTTGTTTACCGGACCCACCTCTGTATCCTGCTAGTGATGTAACCTCACTAACACTTTCATTTCTTCGTCGTTAATATAGGGATGATATCATGAACTATGCCAAGAATTACATTAAAAGGGTTGGTCACCTCTAACGTATTATGGAAATAGTATTTTTGGTCCTGATTAACAAACTATGATTCTATGTTGTGCAGCTGGAGATGGAATCATTATTTGAAGCTTTGTGTATCAGAGGTTTTAATATCCAGGCTTTCTAGTTGTCTTAAGGAGCTCTGGTAGCATAGTGGTTATGAATCGGGCTGCGAACTGCAAGGTCAGCAGTTTGAAACTACCAGCTGTTCCATGGGAGAAAGATGAGGCATTCTGCTCCTGTAAAGATTTACAGCCTCGTAAACCCTGTACATGGTCACTATGGGTTGGAACCGACGCCAAGGCACACAGCAGCAGCAGCTAGTTGTCTTGACTTGGGACTGCTGTTGATGTGAATGTATCAGAAAGACAATCACACAGGAGGCCAAACCTCAGGTGTCACAAACTCAAATACCCACAGGGTCCACGCAGATCATGGAAATGAGGGAAGACGGTTGGCTGTGAGAAAAATCATTCCACCCTCTGAACCTCTGTTGATTGAGACATGGTAGGAAGAAATGTCTCTACTCTTAGAAAAGGAATAGTGACAAATGGCAGCTGGTATGTGGTCTCAGCATCTGCAAGATGCTCATGACTGCGAAGCCTAGAAAGCAAATGCCCATGGGAAGGGCACAGCTGTTTGTAGCTATTCAATTGTTGCCTGATCTTCCAGTTCACCCCAATGAGAATCCAAAATCCAAGCTCTTATATAAAAGCTCCCAGTATTTAAATGTTAGTAACAATTTAGGGGTGGGGGAGTAATATCTCAGGGTGACATTGACTGCAATAAACAAAACGTATTTGTGGTCTGAATTTAACCAGTGTCCCCAATTTGGCAAGTACACCACCAGTTGGTGACCATTCCTTTGAGGTTTTTACCCTCCCACTTCCATCACATATCCCATTGCCGTTGTGTTTCTGTTTGTTTGTTTACATATATTGTTTACCCACACATTAAATGCATTACTATGCATTTAGTACTATGGATTAATGCACTGGACTGCAAAGTCAGTTTGAACCACAAGGTTGGTGGCTCAAGCTCACCAGCTGATCCTGGGAAACCTTACACAGGCTTGCTATGGGTCAGAACCGACTCGACGGCAATTAACAACAATATGCTTGTACCCAGTGGATAATCCTGGCATGGATCCTATGTCCTTTCACTAAATGTTTTTGCATCTATTCCTATGGATTATATTTATTCATCCTATCAACATTTATTGAGCAGATATTGTAATGTATGATAAAAATATACAATTCAAATAGACATATTCTCAGCTCTACATGAGTTTCTGTCTTGATGGGGAGGTAAGACTTCTAACGCAACCTCCTATAGATAATTCATTGCTTCTGATTATTTTAATAACCAAAAACACATGCCCCTCTTTTTTTTTTCTTTTTCTCACCCTTCTTTTTGTCCTCAATTTTTGAGCACTTGGTGAAGGCACTGAACGCACCAGGTCAAGACCACATCTAACCTTTGGTTCTTGTAGTGCTTAGGAGATATTTGTTATCAAGAAAGTCATGGTATAAAACTCTACTTCCTACCATTCCAAAGTAGTACTAATAAATAATATCATCAACACATCACTTGAATCGCAAAATACATTCTAGCTGTATTCAGCCAGACATATTGCCTCCTTGGAGCACTTGGCTAACACAGGCTCCTGACTTTCACGTTTGTGATCCTGAGTTTTGATGGTCTGTGATGCCAAGTGGTGGCTCGCCCGGTGACTGTCTCATGTTGCAGCCTTCTCTCCAGGGGAGTGTCTCCCAATCCCTGAGATGGGTATCTGTTAATAGAAGGAAAAACAAGTTGTGAAAGTAGGCCATGCGCATCACCAGTAAACATGAACATTTCATTGGTGAGAGCCCTTCTCTCCCTGCCAAAGTGACCTTGGTTGGTGCAAAGATGACAGAGTGCTTCCCTGCCCAGGTCTGACAGCATTGCTATCGCAGCACATTTGACAAATCGTTCACATTAAATCGGGGGGCACTTTCGGCAGCGCCGACGTCCCCTCTCCATCACTCCTGATTACCACACAAACGTCAACCGTGGCACCAAGCACATTTGTCAGAGGGAGTAAAAAGCAGTTGTTAGTAAGAGCGCTACCTGTCATACTAATGGACTAGAGCTTGTTGCTTTGTGTCTCGCAGGAGCATACAGATTTGCAAAAACACAAAACATAATTTTTTTTTGGAGGGTTGTCCACTGTTTCTTGAAAATGCTTTTTTGCTCTGGTAGAGGGACATATTGAAAGCTTGTCAGATGGGACAATTGAAAGTCTTTCCTTGGAAAGGGAACCATAGTCTAATTTAAAGGGACTTTGACATTTAGGGATTGCTATCATTTCTGTGTGGAGGGACATAGGCAATAACAATGTTTATCATCTGAGGAAACTCACCACAGATAGGCTTTAATTACACTAGTAAATAAACAAATGAAATACTGCTTTGTTGTACAGTGGTAAGTATTCTACTCTTGTCTTTAAACTTCATGAAACCATTTGAAGGCAATAAGGATGAGGCTGTTTCTTTCTATCACTAGATCAATCACCATTGTGTGTACCATTCTTCACATCAGGGGCTGGGAACCTTTTTTCTACCAAATTTTGTAACATGATTCACAGGCCATACAAAATTATCAATTTAAAAATTAACCTGATATATTTGGTCAAACATTTAATTAGCTCACCACTAATGTGATGGCTGACAGTTTTTCTGTGCTATTCATAAGGTTTTCAGTGACTAAATATTCGGAAGTTGTTTGTCACTCTTTCTTCCTAGTCTACCTTCCTCTGGAATCTCATCTGAAACCTGTCCACCATGGGTGACCCTGCTGGTATTTAAAATACTGGTGGCGTAGCTTTCAGAATCACAGGAACTCAAAAGCCACCACAGTACAACAAAGTGACAGACAAGTGGTGGCTTGTGAGTTGCTGTGATTCTGAAAGCTATGCCACCAGTATTTTAAATATGGGTTACATCAGTATGGATTACATTTCAATGTAAAGAAATCAAAAATCCTCACCACTGGACTAATAAACAACATTCTTATCAACAGAGAAAAGATTGAAGTTGTCAAGGACTTCATTCTTCTTGGATCAACTATCAATACTCACGGAAGCAGCAGTCAAGAAATCAGATAACGTACTGCATTAGGCAAATCTGCTGCACAAGACCTTTTTAAAGTGTTGTGAGCAAAGATGTCAGCTTGAGAACTAAGGTGCGCCTAACCCAAGCCATGGTGTTTTCAATAACCTCATATGCATGTGAAAGCTGGACAGTGAATAAGGAAGACCATAGAAGAATTGATGCTTTTGAGTTATGGTGTTGGAGGAGAATATTGAAAGTGCCATGGGCTGCCAAAAGAATCAATAGATCTGTTTTGGAAGAAGTGCAGCCAGAGTGCTCCTTGGAGGCCAAGATGGCCTAACTTCGTCTCTCATACTTTGGACATATTGTCAGGTGGGTCCAGTCACTGGAGAAGGCTATCAGGTTTGGTAAGGTGGAGGGTCAGAAAAAAAGAGGAATACCCCCAGCAAGATGAATTGGCCAAGTGGCAGCATCAATGGACTCAAGCATGGCAACAGTAGTGAGGCTGGCCCAGGATCGGGCAGTGTTTTGTTCTGCTGTCCATAAGATTGCTATGGGTCGGTACTGACTCAATGGCACCTAACAACAACAACAATGTGATGGCTGGAATTGTGGTTGCCTTGGAAGGGCCAGAGCAAATGATTTTGTGGACTGGAAGTTACCCACCCCTGCTTTTCTTGTTGTTTATATACTTTGTTTTATAGTCCAATCATGACCGCTCTTAGACTAGTCAAGAGCTATCACTCCCATTTTAGAGATCATAAAACTGAGAATCAGAAATTTTCTCACCCAGGATTGAACAGGTAGAGTTTTATTTGTAGTTCATGCTTGTGGTCTCAATACCACAATATCAGTAATATTTGGATGTCGAATAAAGAACGTGCAATGTGTTTAAATGTGGCCTCTTGACCACACATGAAAGCTTCATAACTCTGTTTCCAAACCATTCTCCGTAGGTCCCCCTTCCCTAGGTAAATTGAATTTAATTTTTGCCTTGAGTTTTTACCTGGGGATGAGAAAAAAAAAAAAAAAAGAACATTTATTTCAGAAAGTATTTAGAAATAAAAGGAACAGAAAATCAATGAATTGGAACCATTCACCAGATTGTACTTTATAAGGTAGAGTCAATTCCTCTAAATACTGCTTTGAGAGGGTAAATTCCTGTTACTACAAACAAAGGGATGGCTGGAATAGAATTTGAGAGCTCTTGCTACTCTACTTCTTTTTAACATTGTTGAGGTGGCTACCTTTGGCTTCTTATGAACTCACTTTTCTTAGTGATGTAACAATCAGGAGTAATTTTGAGATAGCATTTGTAGAATATTGTAGCAATTCCTACCTGTTGGATTCCTTTCTTGTTTTATTCCAGAATACTTACATAAAGATGGATGCTCATGCTGGTTTATTTTTATTGCACATGTTAGTTATTAAGGGTGTCCTGTTCAGAGGAAAGTAATTAATATGTGATTGGTTCTTTAGAATGACCTTCCAAGATGCTAGAGCCAGGAAGCCCAGTATATAAAACTTTCTCTGATTCAAATAAGACAATCTCTGATAAATGCATTCATTTTCAATTTTATTATACTGTCACTATATGTCTAGCACTGGACTAAAGATTGGGAATACCAAGGGAAATCTGGACTTTCTGTTCACTTTATGTGGATTATTTTATAAAGTCATACACACCTTAGTCCTAAAACTTAGCTTTGAGGACAGAGGTGTACCTGGCCCAACCCATGGTCTTTTCAGTAGGTTAATATGCATGTGAAAGTTGGACAGTAAATAAGGAAGACCGTAGAAGAATTGATGCATTTGGGTTATGATATTGGAAAAGAATATTAAAAATAACATGGAATTCCAGAAGAACAAATAGATCTCTATTTGAAGAAGTACAGCCAAAATGTTCTTTAGACGCCAGAATGGCAAAATTTTATCTTTTCATACTTCAGACATGTTATCAGGAAGGATGGGTCCATGGAGAAGGACATCATGCTTGGTAAAGTAGAGGGTCAGCAAAAAAGAGGAAGAGCCCCAAAGAGATGGATTGACACAGTGGCAGCAGCAGTGGGTTCAAGTGTAACACTTGTTAGGATGGTACAGGACCCCATAGTGTTTCCTTCTGTTGTGCGTAGGGTCACTATGAGTCAGAGCTAACTTGATAGCACCTCACAACAGCATCTTATAAAGGGAAATGTTTTTTCCATGCCCACTATAACTGTGCTGCTCATGGTGATTGTATGCCATCAAATTGGTTCCAACTCCTGGTGACCTTCCAACTCAGAATATCCAAGGCTGTAAATCTTTATGGGAGCAGAAAGCCTCATCTTTGTCTTGCAGAGTAGCTGGTGGGTTTGAACTGCTTACCTTGTGTTTAGCAGCCCAATACATAATCCACTGTACTATTAGAGCTCCTTCACTAAAACTGTAGAATTTCAAAAAAACACTCACCTTCACAATGACCTTCCTAAAAAAATTAGATTCCTATCCAGAACTTTGTATTACTAATTCAACTCACTCGTACCTACCTTTTCTTGTGTCTGAGAAAACTTTCTTTTGAAGTCAGGGTGTCATCTAAAGTATTAATGTCAACTCTATTATTATTATTATTAATTTTAGGTATTCTTTCACATTGTGATATGTAAATCAGATGAAAGAAAAGCAGGTCTGATAGAAGCAGGAAGATAGGATGACCAGGGTCTCCTTGGTGTGGTCCCTGGACACCTCCCTAGAGCATGCAGTTCTGATTTTTGATGAAGAAGGTGTGGGAAATCCTGGTCTAGGGTTGCATCCATGTAGTACACAGAGTCTCCTGCTCTCTCAGAGAGTTTCACCTGCCTTTGTTTGCATGGGCCAGTTTGAACAACACTTCTATTAGGATTTCATCCCAGCAAGAACGGAGTCTAGATGGGGAGGTAGTTTGAGGGGATTTAACCTGTAGCTTGAATAATAACACTTTGCATTTTATATCATGTTTCAAATACTCTGGAGCAATTTGCATTTTTATCTCAATGGTTCATTATGACTGTGCCCTAGTAGGTAGTTTTTTGTTTTGTTTTTAATCTTATAAATAAAATAAAGACCCAGTGACTTGTCAGAGGTCAACATCTGTGGTTATTATAGGAACTTTTACTGAGCACAAGTCCTCAGAGTCAAGTCTTGTTATCTTCTTTTGCATCCCACCCTCATACAGCTCTTAACAGCACTTTGCTGTCTGAAATAGACCTATTCCCCAATCACCCAGTGCTCTTTTCTTCTACTCCTCCATCACTAAGCTTGAGGCATCGCATTCCAACCTGTAGCAGAGTTCCCACCCAGACACATATTTCCACAGAAATGAACACACACAAAAGAAGATAGGCATAAGGGTGCACTTGTTTAATTTTCATGAGAAACTTTGCCTTATTTCCTTTATGTCTAGGCATACTGGATGTTTTTTTTTTTTCCACGGCTGGGGAATGTGGCCCTGTGTTAATTTCCATGGCTACATATCCAATCATCCAACAGTGACTTAGTGGCATATGATATATTCAATACATTTTAAACACTGCTGCATTTAAAAATAACTTTAAAAGGTTGTAAATGTCAAATCAAGATTTGAAATATGTCAGATAGCTGTCATTTTTATACCCTTCATTAATTTCAATTGGACTCAGTGAATTGTATTTGACAAACTGTTATCATACATTGCCTACAAGCATGCTACATTTATGTAGCACATCACTGACATGTGGAATGTTTTGAGGGGAACTTTTATATATATATACCTTCTCTTTGACCTCCTCAATGACATGAGACCATCAAGTGACAAGTAAGGCAGCATTCAGCTCTTAAGGTTTTCCAAATGGTGGCATTTGGAAAATCTTCAAGAGGCTTGATCATAAATGAAAATGTCCACTGGAAAGTTGAATTTATAGTGACAAAAATGAGCACATTTGTTTAAGGTGCAAAACTGAAAAATTTGAACTAGAGCTAAGGCAAAAGGGTCATGTGTAAAAACTTTCTGCTGGCAAATCTCAGCAGGTAGAGACATGCATGGAAGAGATAGATCTGATTATAAAACAGTAGTTATTAAAATCAGTAACTACTAAGTGCTGTGTGAAGAGGGCAGAGTGAACAGTTAGGTTAATGTGCTTGTCTGTTAACTGAGAAGTTGCAGGTTGGAGTTCATCCAGAGGCGCCGTAGAAGAAAAGCCTGGCGTTCTACTTCTGAAAAATCAGCCATTGAAGACCCTATGGATCACAGTTCTATTCTGACACACATGGGGTTACCCTAAGTGAGAGTCTACTCCACAGCAGCTGGTACCAGTTATTCTAATGCCATAATGTGCTGGACTGCAAGGTTGGTGTGAACCACAAGGTTGGTGGTTCAAGTTCACCAGTCAATCCTTGGAAACCCTATCAATAGGTCTCTAAGAGTCAAAACTGACTTGAAGGTACTTAACAACAACAACAACAACAACAACAATGCTTAAAGACTTTATTTCTGGTACTAGACTTCATAAATTAAAATGCTTGTTCAAATTCTGGCTCCAACACTTTCTTTGTGGTTTGGGGAAAGATCTAAATGCCTTAATTTTCTCATCTGTAAAATCAGGACAATATTACTTACATATGGAGTTCTTAGGGTGGTAATCTGAGTTCAGTGAATGCTGTTGTTGCTAAGCGCTGTGAAGCCAAGTACGATAAATAGTAGCCACAGTGGCTCTGTATGGTAAACACTGGACTGTGAATCACAAAGTTGGTGGTTTGAGCCCACCAGCCAATCTGTGGGAAAAAGGTGAGACTTTCTGCTCCTGCAAAGATGTACAGCCTCAGAAACCCTATACAGGGTAGCTATGAGTCAGAACCTGGACTCCAGAGTACCTAACAACAACAAGGATTATTATTATATATGAGAACTGTGTTAAGTGCTTTGCACATTTAATTCATTTAATTCTTTAAATACCCTGTGATATGGGTATGACCAATGTCATTGCTATTTTCAAATGAAGACTCAGAGACACCTAAAAATGTTTTGTTTCTGGAGTTCTTTCGCTACTAATGAACAGAAGGAAGCAAGGAGTCGGCTGAGGGAGAGCAATATCGGAGAAGTCATGTCCACCTTTTAGGTCATTTTGGTTACCTGTAAAAGGTGGTAATTGAACTTGAAGATTTCTCCTGCATCAAACAGTATTGGGTGCAATGACAACAGCACCCTGACCACTGTTGTGCACTGAGAAAAATGAGCCAAATAAATCCAAATTCCTGGTCCCAGAGAGTCAATGTTAGGACCTGCCTGGCTGAGCAATTGGCTTTAAAATGTATACATCTTCATATTTGCACCCTTTTCTCCATTAAGAAAAGAATCCATTCTTGGTATAAATGTATGACTGGTAGTGTTTAACATGGCTTTAAAGAAAATGTCAACAAATAAATAACATGCTAAGTATAGTTTTTAGATGCAATGGCAGCAGAAATTTTACTTAGAAGCACTGATTCTAAAACCCTAAATTGATCTGAAAAATAAATTGTTTGCATTGCTTGTTTGCTTTTTCTTTATTGTGGCTTTACCATGGAAACGCATTTGAAAATCAAACAATAATAAAATCTGATTTTTAAAATTTTTAGGATCTATAGAGATCATGGATTTGAGAGTTCAATTGTGTATCCAAATAAAATGAAATCTTTGACAATGTCATTCTTTTCTCCATTTATCATGATGTTGCTTATTGGTTCTCTTGTGGGTAGTTTTGTTTTCTTTATCCATATTGAAGGTGGTAGTCCTTTCAGCTTTCAGTAAGCAAGGTTGTATCATCTTCATATTGCAAGTTGTTAATGAGTCTTCCCCCAATCCTTATGCGTGGCTTCACATCATACAAATCCAGCTTTCAGACTATTTACTCAACCTACAGAATGAATCAGCATGTTGCAAGGATATAGCAGGATGCAAAGCTTTCCTGATTCCCAGTCATGCTGTATCCTCTTGTTCTGTTGGAATGACTGCCTGTTGGTCTATGAACAGGTTCCATATGAGCCAATTAAGTAGCCTGGGATTCTAATTATTCAAATTTTTATTGCTAATGTGCTATGATAAATACTCTTGAATGTATTTGTGTAGTCAAGAAAACATAGTTAAACATCTCTCTGGTATTCTCTGCTTTCTGCCAAGATCCATCTGACATCAGCCATGACATCACTCATTCCACATCCTCTTCTGAATCTGCCTTAAATTTCAGCTAGTTGCCTGCCCATGCACAGCCACAACAGGTTTTGAATTACTTTCAGCAAAATTTAACATGTGTGTAATATTAATGACAATGTTTGAATTTTTCTGCATTCCTTTGTATCACCTTTCTTTGGAACGGCTGGAAGTTCTTCTAGTCAGTTGATCACTTCCAGTTTCTTGACAACATATCATGTTGTTTTTGTTGTTAAGTGCCATAGAGTTGGTTCTGATTTAGAGCTACCCTGTATAGGGTTTCCAAGGAGTGGAGGGTGGGTTTGAATTGCCAACCTTTTGGTTAGCAGCCCTGTGCTTACACTACAGTATCATACCAGGAGTCAAGTATGTATCACAGAATTTATTTAAAAACACTCTTAAGTCTTGTGAAGTTCCTCATGTAATCATTTACCTTGATCAAATTGTATGAATTTCACCCATATTAGATATTGACTTTCCCATCCCCCAAAAGTGTGAACCACCAGGTCGCCAGTTCAAACCCACCAGCTGCTCCTCAGAAACCTATACAGGATCACTATGAGTTGGAACTGACTTGACAACTCTTAACAACAACAACAACAACACTGTGTAGAAAGTGATTCCCATTCTCTCTGTAGGGTTTCAATGACTGATTTTTCATAATTAGATGGCCAGGTCTGTCTTCCTAGGCATCTATGTTGTTGTTGTTGTCAGGTGCCATCGAGTTTGAACCGACTCATAGCGACCCCATGCACAGCAGAACGAAACAATGTCCGATCCTGGGCCAACCTCACTACCGCCGCCACACTTGAGTCCATCAATGATGCCAGCTGGCCAATCCATCTCATTAGGGGTCTTCCTCTTTTTCTCTGACCCTCCATCTTACCCAGCATGACATCCTTCTCCAGCGACTGTTCTCTCCGGATAATGTGTCCAAAGTATGAGAGACGAAGCTTAGCCATCTTGGCCTCCAAGGAGCACTCAGGCTGCACTTCTTCCAAAACAGATCTATTGGTTCTTTTGGCAGTCCCTGGCACTTTCAGTTTCTCCTCCAACACCATCCATCTATGGATTCACTCAATCCTACTTCCTTTTGGTTACCAGCAGAGTCTTTGTAACTATTTACTCCACTCAGCAACTGCTAACTAAA
Source organism: Chrysochloris asiatica (assembly GCF_000296735.1). Taxonomy (NCBI): domain Eukaryota; kingdom Metazoa; phylum Chordata; class Mammalia; order Afrosoricida; family Chrysochloridae; genus Chrysochloris; species Chrysochloris asiatica. The sequence continues at coordinate 13,463,043 of NW_006408589.1, read as the reverse complement.
AAAGAAAGACAGTCTTTATTTCTTATATTTAGGAAGTGTAAAATACTTTCTGGTTAGCTTGCTAGACTAAAGCCAAAACAAACCAAGCAACAAACAGAAAAAGCCTATGGTGTTTTGATTGCATGAGAACAAAATACATCAAAATCAAACAGGACAGGTGGACAACCCTAAGAGAGGTGATCTGTGTGAATAATTAGTGAGCAATGGAGACTGCTGGGAGAAATGAGGTGAGTTACTTCCAAATCCATGTAGACCGTGTTACATAGCAGTCCCCTTCTGCAAACATATCTATATCTATCTCTTACCCCCTTTTTTCCTTCTCCTTCCCATGGGTTAAGGGTTAATTCCTTATAAAGTAGGTGAAAGGGTGATCTCCTTTATCCAGGCTCCTCTCCTCATTGATGACTCTGAGGAGAAGCATCTGCTTCCTTTGTCTTGCTGTGGGGGATTCTTGCTGTTGTTGTAAAGTGCCATTTAGTTGGTTCTGACTCAGAGAGACCCTATAAAGTGTTTCCAAGGAGCAGCTGGTGACTTTGAGCTGCTGGCCTTGTGTTTCAAACCGACCTTGCTGTCCAGGCCTTATGGTAACCAGCTCCACGTGTGGACTGGACCGCAGACCACAAGGGGGGTTAGCATCCTTCATAATAGCTATGTTTATGTAAACAAAGGATAAGGGTGAAATGATAATTTATGAGAAGTGCATGGAGCTTCTGACAATACTCATAAACATTCTAAACAACTTGATCTTGTTTCAGAATAAAACATACATTTTTTTGTGACCTTGTAAGTGCTTTGACTGTATCAACAGTTCTATTCTGGACTGCCATTATGAATAATATGAGTGGGGTGAATTGTTTATTTTCGTTTGGTTGGTTTCTTTCTATATGTTTAAAAGCAATTGATCATCACTGAGACTCTTCCTTAAGCATTAGCCTGGAAGTCCTGGTGTGGCGCTGTGGGTTAATGCACCAGACTGCAAAGCCATTTGGACTGCAAAGTCGGAGGTTCAAGCTCACCAACTGCTTCTCAAAAACCCTATACAGGATAGCTGTGGGTCAGAACCGACTCAATGGCACTTAACAACAACAACAATAGGCCTTACCAGGTGACAATAACCTTGTCCTGCTAAACTGATTATGACATTGTGAGTTTTAGACTCATTTGGTTTCTATAGGTCGTCGCCATTCATTGTGGTTTTGTCTCTTGCAAAAACAGAGTAAGCGAGTACTTCATTATGGTATAATTTCAGAATATGATCAATGTTTCAGTTGGCATTCTTTTAATTCAGAGAGAGAGAAAGGTGTCAGACTTTGGAACTTGGCAGGTTTTTGTTTTGTTTTTCTTTAACCTTTAGTGACATTGTTGAATAAACAGACTATCTTAATTATAATTAAGGGACACAACAAATAATACATTTTCTACTGGAGTCAATAACCACTTAAGAAAAGAAAAAAAAAAAAAAACAAGGCAAACTTAACTTTCCAATTAGATCCAGCCTTAAGTCCCTTCCGATTCTCATGCTGCTTATGAATACAGACACCAAGACCAATTTATTTTCTCCCCCTTACTTCTTTTTCACTTTGGAAATGGGAAAGGAAAAAAAAAAAAAAAAAGCCAACAAAACAGCTTCATTTTTTTTCTTAGAAAGTATTTGAGCAAAAGGCCATTAGGTAGAATCTTAGCTTTCATATTTAAATGTTCATCTAAGGATAGCCAGCATAATCAGCTGAGCTTGCAAAGAACACACAATCATAAAATCGTTTAATTAAATTCCATCTATGTTGTTTGTTTTGGCGCCCATTTGGGTATTAATAATACCGTTGCTGTTTTTAATGCCGAAGGTTTTACCACTTAATTATTATCTTTGCTTATTCGAGATGTTAGCATCAATTTGTAGGGTTTCATAATCACACACTGAGTATTGCTTCACCAGATAGAACAAGCTTTCCAGAACTATAAGTCCTACAGCGTGAGCTTGATCTGACGGCGAAGCTGTGGAAATCAAATGAAAACATTTGTTAAATTGTAAAAATGTAGCACAGCAAATAAGCACAGTTATTCAGACTGTGAGTAAATTTGATGGGGTGTGAACTGATCACTTTATTGCTCGCTGTTTATAGCATCCTTGCCATTTTCTGAGATGGCAGCCCAAAGCTTTTCATTGTCTTAATTAGATTAAGAATGGATTAGAGGAACCAAATCTATTATTAAACAGGCAATTCTGCTGTGTTCCTGAAAACCCCCTTTTGGTTTTTAATTTCTTAATTTCCACTGATGCAAAATAGCAAACGCCTTACTTGTAATTATGAACATATATGCATTCATTTAAAGGACTGTCAGGGTATTAGGAAAATCAGACCTTCCATTTTTTTCTTTAAAATTATTTTTGAAAGGATAAAGGCAGAAAAAGGAGGAGGGGAGGGGATGCAAGGCTGAGTTCTTTTTTTCTGTCACAAAAACAAACATACAAAACATGGGGCAACAGTTGTTTTCTAATTTTGATTTACTCAAAGCTGAAAAGAAGTATAAGGAACTCTGGTAGCGCAGCCTTTACGAGTTGGGCTGCTAACCTTAAGGTCAGCAGTTCGAAAACTACCAGCTGTTCTGCATGAAGAAGATGAGGCTTTCAGCTCTCATAAAGATTAACAGCCTCGGAAACCCTGTACCAGATCTCTGTGAGTCGGAACCGACTCCATAGCACATAACCACCACCACCAAAAAGAACTATACATGTTTATATGGAAATCTTTCATTTATTTCCGTACTTGAAATCTTTGAGAATGTAGATTTCTCCTACTTCTGATTTAGATTAAGTATGTGTTCCGTGGGAAACCCACGAAGACTAGCTGGTTTCCCATCTCTACCTCTCTCCTTGTTTATTGCCTATGCAAATGTAACTTTCAGCTTAAAGTTTTGTTATATAATCTGTCATAAATATTACACAAGTATTTCTTTGAGTTGCATTGGAAGCTTAGCCATTGTGTTGTAATATACATGCCATGTTTAGTGTTGTTTTTCCAGTAGTGCCCTAGTTTTAATTTATTGTTGATTGTGTCCTTTTCAAAGCTGTGTCACATCAAGACATTGTTTCTTACATATTTTCTCTGAATTTAAAAATCACTGTTTAGTCATGTGATAAAAGTTCAAAGTACACACACAAAAATGAGTGTATGTGAAAACTGGTGAAATCAGAATAAGGTCTGTGGTTTACGTAATGTTATTATACAATATCCACTTCCTGTGGTTACATAAGATTATGTCATTTGAGAAAGCTGGTTGAAGACACCACAAGAACTGTCTGTACTGCTTTTGTAACTTCTTAGTGTTAATTCATTTTTTTTAATTGGAATGTTTATTGTATAGTTTTAGTCCATTAACTTCTAAACTACTACCAGCAAACACTGGTCCCATTTCATTTATATTAGATTTATTTTATTTTGATAACTGACACTCAGTTATCACCATCTTTTGAGTACTCAAAATTCTCTTCTTCCAACTGAGTAAATTGCATGCATTTCCTACCCATTCATCTCTAATAACCCATAGGATAGGGTATGTCCTGAAGGGTCTTTGTTGCCCCAGAGCCTAGCATTGTAATGTGAACATTGTGTTCCTGTTGCATTTGCTTGTTGAATATTCTAATCAGAAGATAAATCATGGCAGGATAGTTAAGTAAATAAAGAACAACTGTGCTCGCACAATGTTGTCACACAGTAAACACTCGGCCTATAGTCTCAATGAGTGGATTTGCTAATTCATTAATTTCATTCACATAAATTCTGTTCACATGTGGATTTTGTACCTAGGCAAAATAGGACCAAGTTTCTGTGAAGCCATTTTTCCTTCTGAGTATTTTGTAGTAGATTCAGATCCTGAGTTCCTTCATTAATTAATGGATTTTACTTCCATACCGTGATTTGTTTGGGACTGGAAATCTTGAAATGATACTCGAGTGAACACAAGTGAAATGATTAAGAATAAAAGCCTGGTAAATCAGCTTCCAAAAGTTTACAACCTTGAAAGCCTTATGGAAGGGTCTGCACACATGGCGTCACCAACAATGAGAATGGATGGGAACTGGAAATGGAGCAAAATTTATCACTTTATTACCTGTCTTTCAAATAGGAATCATGTTACCAGCAGCATATAAGAGGATGATAATGGTTATCATTTAACAAGATATTTACATGTACCTTAATGCATCCCTTCATTTTACTTCTGCTCCTTTACTAGAGAAGAGTTTAATAAAATAAGGTTCCCAGGGTCACACAAAGTTGAGGAATGAACGTCAGACAGGAGGAGTTAAAGAAAGTACATGCCATATAGAGGAAACACTTACTGTTCGAATCCCAAGAGGAAGCCACACAGGAATGCTGCTCAGTGTTCTGGATGCTTCAGCTTTGTAAAGACTGGTCAGAAATCTAGTTTTGTTTGTTTGTTTTCCTTTGTGTTTTTTTCAATTGCAAAATTATTTGGCACCTATTTCCATTTCCTTTCTTTCTTTTTTTAAGTTTTTATTGTGAATTATGTCAGTTTACATGGGAGAACATCAGTTTTACATTCATGCTATCGTATTTCATTTCAGTGCAATGATTCCAATCCCCTCCATGCATCACCAAACAACCAAAGGGTTCACACCACAGGCCTGTCCACAGGCCATCAGCACACAGCCCCTCTTCCTCCCTGAGTCCAGTGTCCCCAGCCACTCCATCTGTCCATTCCCTTTCTTTTTTCCAACACTAAATGGGTCAATATTGTGTCACCAGGAATGAAGCAGAAAAACTTGCATATAATTCTTTCAATCTGCTAGCAAGTAGTTCTTTTAATCCACTAGCTTTTCTCATTAAAAAAAAATAATGTATCTGCCTTCAACCTAAATACAAAATACATCTGGTTCCAATCTTTGTCAGAAATTGCCATTCTGACTTTTGACAAGACAAGAAATTTGATGGATCTGGTTTTCTCGTTTATGAAACTGAACCTAGAATAAGGCATTCTAGAATCATAGGGTCTGTTAAGGGCATACTCTTTGGGGTAAGATTGGTGTGAATGACGCTTTCTTACTACTATTTAACCAGCCCTGTGACTATAAATGAATTATTTAAGATTCAGGCATTTACACTTCCTGAACTGTAAGTTGTGTGCCACAACTCTCTTCCAACTCATAGTTACTCATAGGATTTCAAAGAGCAGCTAGTGGATTTGAACTGCCAACTTAGCAGTTACAAGTCCAGTGCTTATCCTGCAGCACCAAACCAGGGCTCCAGCTGCAAGATAGAGATGTAAAATACTGGTTCTCGTGGTTGTCTTAGGTATTAAATTAAATTGTGTGTGTAAAATGTAATTTAGCCCTAGTAAAGCACCAGCCTTAGTAATAATAAAAGCTATATTTATTGGGTGAATCTTTTTTATTTCAGTGGACTAAAATAAGACTAACCACTGCCCTTGACTCTATTCCATTGCTTTTGGAATTGAGCTTGCGTTAGATAAATCTGCTCACATATCTTTTGCTAGTGTTTTTGCCAGTGTTTAAAGGTCTCTCCTTTACTCCTTCGATTCAAAATTAGCAGGAATGACATCTTCATGCTGATGGACCAAAATCCAAGTAGTGTAACTCTTTCCTACTACTACCTCTGATGTGAACTGTGCTTATCTGGAGGTTATGCTTGTAGACCCTGAGGAAATCTCTTTGGGATGATTAGAAGCAAAGCATGATTAATAATGAATATATGTATGTATTTTAAGTGTGGGGTTGTGTTAAATGTGAAGAGTCAATAAATGCCTGTTAACCTTCTCCGAGGTCAACAGCCGGCTGGCTGGTTGGTTATACAGGGCAGCCGGAGCAGCTGCAGCCTAATTCAGACCTGCTCTTAGATCTGATGATGGTACGTACAATTAGGAAAATGTCTTTGTAATAATGGTAATCCGTTTAAACTGCGAGAACAGGGCACAGCTGTGGGGAGCAGTTGGCGAGAGAAATCAGAACAATTCATAAGTTCCAGAGAAGCAAGCTTTAAGCTCTCCCATTTTAATATGAGTCTGAGGTAGTTTGTGATTCTCTCTTGATCATAACTTATTGAAAGCCATTTTAAAAATACATATATGAGTCTTGGAGAAAAGACTGTTCACAGTTCTTGCTGTTTTTTTGTTTGTTTGTTTTTAAGACATCTAGTGAATGAGTTGTTATTGTTCATGTTCTGTTTTAATCATGCTTTTGTGGTTTTAAATTTCTAACTCGAACCATGCTTGATATAAGCTTTGTAGTTGACGTTTATCTGTTATTCAGGAACTGAGCTCAAAACGTGCTATAGAAAAGCTATATATTTTGAGGACATATATCAATTCAGCTTTGCCTCACTTGAATGTTGATATTTGTAAATGAGAGAGCAGCTACTTCCCTGGGCTTTCAGTTCTTCAGAGAAGCAATCTTCAAAGAAGAAATGCTTTTACTTCTCTTTGATTTTCCAAGAGATTTAGCGCTCTCTTCTATCCCCATTTCCCGTTTATTTTTCTGTCTTCCTCATCCCTCACTTTCTGTTGTCCCTGTTGTTATTGTTATGTGCCATGGAGTCAGTACAAACTCATGTTGTTGTTATTGTTAAGTGCCATCGAGTGGGTTCTGACTCTGCAACCCTATATAGGGTTTCTGAGGAGTAGCAGGTGGGTTTTAACTGCTGAACTTTCAGGGTAGCCCCTTTATAGGGTTTCCAAGATTGTAAGTTTTCACAAGAGCAGAAAGACTCATCTTTCACCCATGGAGTGGTTGGTGGGCTTGAACCACTGACTTTGTGGTTTGCAGTCAGTTTTTATCATACAGAGCCATGGCACTCCACATTCCAGGTATTTTTCTGCTTCCTCATCTCATCCCTGACTCTCAGTAGCCACTGGGCACCAGAAAATAGTTCTCTCCACAAATACATATAAAGTCTCATTTCACAGTTGGTTCTGAATAATTAATAGTAATAGTAATAGTGTGAGAATGGTTTACATCTATGCCATGCTTTCTATTTTGAAGGTGCTTACACATTCATTTTCTTGTTGATCCTACTATCAACACTAAGAATTACTAGGGGGCTTCAAAATGTTTGTAGAAAAATCCCATTATCTTAAAACCTCATCATAAGAAGTCCTGGTGTGGTAATGTAGGATAAGCAATGGAGAGGAACGTTGATTTGAACCACAACATCAGCAGTTCAAACCTACCAGCTGCTCCTCAGAAACCCTATACAGGGTCACCATGAATCAGAACCAACTTGATGGCACTTACCAACATCAACAACATAAGAAGACCGGCAGGATGAGAAAGTCAAGGACATTCATATAGTGTTTCAATTGCTGATCCATTCAGTTAGTATTTAATAATTTACACAGAAACCCTATACAGGGTCGCTGTGAGTCACAACTGACTGTGTGCTACATGCTGTCCCAAAAACACGGTCTCCAAAGTGAAAATAGAAGATAAGGTCCCAATACCTTTTATTGAAAAAACCAGGTAATAATTACATAAATGAATGAATAATACCATTTCAGATCATTATAAACAGTCTGAAGAAAATCTTTAAAAGATGATGTCTTTGAAGGGCTACTACTGCTATTCTTCTGACTGGATTATCAGAGAAAGTGGTAAAGAGATGATGACATTTAAGCAGAGAGTGAAATAAATTAAATGAAGCCAGAGTGGGGTCTAGGGACGGCACGTCAGTTTCAAAGGCCCTAAAGTAAGACCCACCAGCCACTCCTCGAAACTTCAGTAAAGGGTCACTATGAGTCACAACTGACTCGAGGACACTTAGTAATAACAACAAAGTGAAAAGGAGTAAAGTGGGGAGAATGGCAGGAGATGGAGGGCAAGCAAAGCAGGAGCTGGGTTATTTAGGAACTTCTGTGGCTGGATGTGGCCCTGTGGATTGATGCACTGAACCGTAAAGTCAGTTTGAACAGCAAAATCAGTGATTGAAACTCACCAGCTGAGTTTGGGTTCAGAACCAACTCAGTGACATTTAACAACAACAACAATATCTGGGTATAGAGTTCAATTGGGTCAGAACCAACTCAGTGACATTTAACAACAACAACAATATCTGGGTATAGAGTCCTAGTGTGGTGCTGAAGGATCAACACTAGACTGTATGGTCAGTTTGAACTGCAGGGTCAGAGGTTCAAACCCACTAGCTGCTCCTTGGAAACCCTAGACTTGAAGGGAATTAGCAACAACAAATGTCTTGGTGTGGAATTCTTGTGTGGCACTCTAAGATTAGCACTAAACTGCTAAACATAAGGTCAGCAGTTCAAACACACTAGTCACTGCTTGGAAATCCTAAACAGAGTCACTATGTGTCAAAATTGACTCAGTAGCACTTAACAACAGTGTACCTGGGCATATACCTTCTATACTCTTATATATAGGAGTCCCAGTGTAGTGCTGTAGGGTAAGCACTGGACTGCTAACCACAAGGTTGCAGTTCAAACCTATTAATCACTCCTTGGAAACCCTATACAGGGTTGCTGTGAATTGGAACTGACTTGATGACACCTAATAATAAAATTTGTGAGTATATAAAAAAAATTGAAGTCGTAGAAAACTTCACTTTGTTTGGACTCACAATCAGTGCTCATGGAAGCATTAGTCAAGAAATCAAATGATGTATTGCACTAGGTGAATCTGCTGCAAAAAAAAATCTGTTTACAGTGGTAAAGAGCAAAGAAGTCAGGTATGCCTGACTCAAGCCATAGTCTTTTCAAATGCCTCATATGCATTTGAAATTTGGACAATGAATAAAGCAGACCAGTATAAGAACAGATGCATTTGGAATACGGTGTTAAAGAAGAATATGGAAAGTACCATGAACTGTCAGAAGAACAAACAAATCTGCTTTGGAGGAAGTACAAGTCAGAATGCCTCTCAGAAATAATAATGGCAAGACATCTCTCATCCTTTGGATATGTTGTCTGACAGACTAGTCCCTCGAGAAGGACATCATGATTGTTGAAGTGAAGGGTTAGTGAAAAAGAAGAAGAGGAAGACCCTCAATGAGATGATTGAAACAACGGCAGTAACAATGAGATCAAACATCTGTGAAGATGGGGCAGGACCAGGCAGTGTTTCGTTCTGTTGCGTATAGGGTCACTATGAGTTGGAACAGACTTGATAACACCTAACAACAACAAGCTCTGGTAGCGTAGTGGTTACAAATCAGGCTGCGAACCTTAAGGTCAGCGGTTCAAAACTACCAGTCGCTCCGCGGGAGAAAGATAAGGCTTTCTACTCCCGTAAAGATTTACACTCTCGGAAACCCTGTACAGGGTCGCTAATGGGTCGGAACCGACTTGATGGCACTTAACAACAACAACAATAGCAGCATACCTGAGTGAGACAAGCAATTGATGAACTTGGCTGTTAACCAAAAGTTTGGAGACTCAAGTTCACCTCAGAGGTACCTCAGAAGAAAGGCCTACTGATGTACTTTTAAAATATCAGACATTGGAAAAGCTGTGGAGCACAGTTTTTTATTCTGGCACAAATAGGGTTACCATGAGTCAGAGTTGAATTGATGGCAATTTACAGCTGGTATACCAGTCATAAATTGCCATCTATTATTTTGGAACCATTGCTTCATTTTCTATGTTTTGAAGAGAATAAAAACTTTCCCAGTGCCTTTCTCCTGCCTGGATAATACTAGAAATTGAACATATCCATGTAAACTCAAGTCAAGTTGAGTCATTGCCGTTACTAAATGGTGAGCTTATGAAATGAAGGCATTTCCTCATACACCTTTGCATTCCCAGCACCTGGTGTAGGGCCTGGGATGTAATAAGTAAACATTGTTTGGTAGAATAAGCTAGCATATTTTCCAAGTGTGGTTGTGGACCACCGGCATCAAACCCATCTAAGGATGTTTGTGTAAAATGGAGATTCTAAGGCATCACCCCAGGTTTAGCAATCCAGAGTTTCTGGGAGTAGAAACTCTGTTAATCTACATTTTCAATTAGCTCCTGGAGTCATTCTTATGCACAGAAAATTTGAGAACTGACCTCCTTTTCATTTCTTCTAAGAAGTCTCTACTATATTACAAAAATCTCAAAGGGAAAAATATTAAGGTTAATGTGTCTGTATATGCAGGAGAGATTCCTGCTGACAGCTGCATGTGTTTACACTATTTTATATACTGGGTCTTAATAAGATTACATAAGCATGTCAATTTTTAACACACTTATAATTCATCTTTATTAATTCAGGCAGAATGGGTGAAATTGAGAAATTAATTATATTTCTACTTTTGTTCTATTTCATATATTTGATTTTTATTATCAAAAAAAGGAAATGTGAGCTTTGCCGAGGGAGACTTGACATGAAGGGCACCCCGTTTAGGTTGCTAATACTAGCAACTCTCTTGGAAATCCCAGTTCTCAGGACTGCACAATTCCATATAAACACAGTGCAACGAACGGTCCACCATGCTTTAAGAACACGTATTGAGTGGGTTAGCAAATTAATTTTTGCAAAGGTGAAGTGGCTACAATAACAAGTTGACTTTCAAAACAGGCTTCTACCTTTGACTAGTTTTATCCAAATACCACTATGTAGTTATTTGGATTCCCTGGGTGTTACAAACAGGGCTTGCAACCTAAATGTTGGAAGTTCGAGATCACCCAGAGGCACCTTGGAACAAAGTCCTGGAAATTCTATTTTTTTTTATTTTTATTTTTTTAAATCAGCCTCTCATATAGAAGGAGTTGCCCAAAGTCAGAGCTGACTCGACGGTGACTCCTCTATTGATATTTTAGAAAAATATCAGAGGAAAAGAAGCAGCGTGAGTCATACCATACAGTTCAAGTGAAAGTACTGTTCTCCTGTTCCACATACATGGTGTTTTTGAAAAACTCTCAAACATTGTAAGCCTGACAGTTGCTAAAAGTAGTGTTTCCAGGGATGAAAGTGACAGGTCTGGAAGGAGGGCCACACTTTACAGATCTGTTGCTAAATGTATATCCAAACAGCCCAAGAGGAAGCTGGGAGGATTGAACTGACTTCATTTCATCTTTTTCTGTTTTGTTTTGCTTACTCCTTTCTGATATTCCCGTCTTTCACTACCTTGTCAAAGCTGCGTCATCTATTATCATCCATTTCCTCTTGTTCTTACCTGTTTTCTAACAAAGTTTACAGTTGTTAGTCCTTGCGGGAAAGAAAGCAATAAACGACTGATTTAAAAAACAAAAACAAAATTCTCTTCAAATGTCATCCAAAGGAACAATGAAATGACTGTAAGAATTTCCATCAAGGGAATGCTTGAGATGAAAGAAGAGTGAGATTTGCTTTTGGACTTTCAATCTAAGAAACAGAGCTGCTACTTCTTGTTCCCTAACTAACTGCTTTTAACCATAGATCATTTAATAGGAACCCCCGCCATCCTCACCAGAAAAAAAAAAAAAAAAAAAATGGAAGGAACTATAAAAGAGAGCTTCAAAATGCTCATGGGAAAATGGAATTGAAAGGTAGGGGAATTTGTGTAGTTCCAGAACTGCCAAAATGCAAAGAAATCAAGTAGATTTCAAGATGAAACAGACTGTTTGAAACTTGGAAAGAAATTAATAAATTGCACGGTAACCTCAAGGAAAATCAATAAACCTTTTCCTCAAAATATAAAAGAGGTCAATCATAAAGATTTTGCACACATTAAAACAGCAGCAATGGAGAAAGTGACAAGAAAGCCTATCAGCAAAATGAACCCAGCATGGAAAAGCAACCAGACTATGCAACACTGAAGAAGAATAATGACATTATGCTGAATGAAGGTAGTCAATCACAAAAGTACAAATGCTATATAAGACCACAGTTTTTAAAAGTAAAGAATAGGTTTTCACATGAAAACAAACATTCTTTGATGGTTACCTTGTTTGGTTCTGACCCACAGTAACCCTATATAGGGTTTCCAAGGAGCAGCTGGTGAGCTTTATGGTTCAGACTGACTTTACAGTCCAGCACATTAACCCACAGTGCCACACCAGAACTCCAGGGGTTAAAGGAGGAGTAATTCACTGGCTAGAGGGTACACAGGAGCCCTGGTAGCATAGTGGATTACAAACTGCACTGCTAACCCCAAAGTTAGCAGTTCAAATCTACCAATTGCCCAGTGGGAGAAAGATGAGGCTTTCTGCTCCCATAAGAAGATATAAACTCAGAAACCCTCCACAGGGTCACTATGAGTCATAACTGACTCCATGGCAACCACCACCACCAGAGAGTTGTTGTTGTTGTTAAGTGCCGTCAAGTCAGTTCCAACCCCTTGTGGTTCAAACTAACCTTGCAGTCTAGGGCATTGTTCTGCAGCATCACATGTGTTAACTTAAGTCACGAGGAAGGAAGAAAAAAAAGTGGAGGCAGAGGAAGACATGAGGAGGAATGTGAAAGTTAAAGGCAACAGAGGTAAATGCTGCTGCATACACAGTCTTGCAATATCTGTGAGCTGTGTATAGATAGGGGTCCTGGTATGATGCTGTGGGCTAATGCTCTGGACTGCAAAGTCATTTGAACCACAAGGTCGGTGGTTCAAGCTCACCAGCCGCTCCTTGGAAACCCTATACAGGGTCACCATGGGTCAGAAATGACTCGACAGCACTTAACAAAAACATGGATAGATACCTGGATAGACACACAGATTGAGCAGGTGTGAAAGGGAGCGGGAAAGATGGTTCAAGTCTACCAGCCGCTCCATGGAAACCCTATATAGGGTCGCTAACTGATTCAACAGCACTTAACAACAACATACATAGTTTGGACTGAGATGTTTGCTGCACATACATCTATGAATGTGGTTGAATATATGGGGGGCAAAGGTGTGAAAACTCCTTAGATATAACCAAACACCTTGAGTGAATGAGTTGCTGGCACTTAGGGTTCAAGACCATAGTCTTGGGGACATGATGGCCAGTTGGCATAACGTGGTCCACAAAGACAGTGTTCTACATCTTAGAGTAGAGATGGCATGTAAAGCTCTTGCACAACCATCTAAGGTGTTCTCCCTCTGTCCTGAGGAATAAAGTAATGAAATTAAAGATACATGGAAACAATTTGTCTCTAAAATCCTGAGAACAGAACTAGCTGGTGCCTGACTGCTACTACCAGCCACTCTGAAAAGGATCACAGTAGAAGCGTTTAAATAGAGTGAAAGAAAATATGGAACAAAACTCAAAATCATAAAAGAGACCAGAGTTACTGGTTGACTAAAGACTGGTAGGAGCCTGAGACTGTGATCTTTGGTCACCCTCAAGTCTGGAGGGTGAACTCACCCCTGTGATTCAACTTTCAGGCAAGTCATAGATAGGTTTATAGAGGGGACCAACATTAGAGAGGTATGCATACCATTGAATGGCCAGTCATTTGAGATTAAAGGACAGCATTTACCCAAGGACAGGGGGATTGGGAAAGAATGAGGAATGGGAACAGGAAACCCAGGAGGAATTGGGATAAATGATATTACATTGTGAGGATTGCAATCAATGACATGAAACCAAGTGTGTATGATTTATTGAGTGTAAAACTAATAATCTGGTCTGTAAACCTTTACATGGTTCACAAAAAAAGTTTTAAACAATTATGAAAAAGTAAAGGGTAATGGAACGTACCCATGACTGTTTGAAACATGTCATATTTTGTTTCATTTTTTGGATTCTGAATTCTACCACTTCTCACTTTTTGTACTTTTTTTTTTTTTTTAAATAACATGATCTTACAGAAAATTGCCAAGAGGAATTGAATCTCCTTTGTCCAACCTCTGTAGTTTGATTTCTCTTGATCATTTCAAAAAATTCATGAGAATTTCTTTAGGACCTCCTTTCAGATGAATCTGCCTTTGAGTTGATCTTGCATAGGATTTTCAAGGAGCACCTGGTGTGTTTGAACTACCAGTCTTGTGGTTAGCAGTCCAGTGCTTATCCTACAGCACCACACCAGGAGTCCCCCATGAATTTAGTTGGTGTAATTTTGCTTTCTTCTTTAACCCTCTGCATATTTTCCAATCCTGAGATTCTAACAACTTGGCAGCCTGCAGGCTACATCATGATCAACAGCACAGTTTTTTGTTTTTTTGCTTTTGTTTTTCTTTTTTGAATGGTTGAATTTGAATTCCTTTAGATGAGTATACTCCCCACTTTCGACTTTTGTCTCTGTTCTGGTATTCACCTGTCTAGACTCAAAAGTTGACAAGACCAACTCCTGTTGATTGTTTCTACCTCCTCCATATATTTTTTCTCCTAGGTAGCTGCAATGTTTTGAAGGCATGTGTTTATTTGTTCCTGTGTGAATACATGGTGATGGTGTGTCTGTGTGTGTATAGTGTTTGTGTGTTACCAGGGGGTGCTAATTTGTTTTTATGTTTATTCCTTTGGTTTTTCCTATTGTAGCCAAATGACTTCTCTCCCCTTTGGACTATTTCACTAATTATTCAAGAGTGGTTTCCACATTTTATTTGCCAGCCTTTGCTATAGAACTACAAGGAGCTGTGGTAGTGTAGTGGTTATGAATCAGACTGCGAACCTCAAGGTTAGCAGTTTGAAACTACCAGCGGTTCCACGGTAGGAAGATGAGGCTTTCTGCTCCTGTAAAATTTACAGCCTCAGAAACCCTGCATAGGGTCGCTGTGAGTCAGAACTGTCTCCACGGCACAACTGTCAAACTCCACCACCTGTCTAGCATTATGTTATAGTGTGATAACTCACATGTTGCTGTGATGCTGGAAGCCGTGCCACCAGGATTTCATATCCTAGCAGGGTCACCCATAGTGAACAGGATTCAGCGGAGCCTCGAGACTATGACAGACTAGGAGGAAAGCACTGTTGCTCTACTTCTGAAAAAATGTAAAAGCCCATTGCCATAGAGTCGATTCTGACTCAGAGAGACCTAGTCGAACAGAGGAGAACTGCCCTGCAGGGTGTCCAAGGTGATAATCTTTATAGAAGATGACTTCAACATCTTTCTCTCATGGTGCAACTGGTGGGTTCAAACCACTGGTAATTAGCCAGTGAAAACTCTATGGTCAAAAAGAGCATGATCTCATATCAGGAAAATGTTACAGAACTAGGCAACGTTTTTTTTTTCTGTAATACACTATAGGGTACCACAAGTCCAAGCTGACTCGATGGGAACTCACATCAAACAGTTTGTGAAATATGTTTTACAGTCAAAAGACAAATTCTGGTATGACAAGTTACACAGCTGGTTATAATATCTTGGACTTCAGAAATTTCACTAGGTCTATTAAGATCTTGGAATTCAAATACTTTTCCTTGACAACAGCTGGTGGCATTCTTTTACCTTAGAACTTCATTGAAAGAACACTTCTTGGAAATAACAAAATTAGGATGCTATGAACTCACTCCCAAACACACTGCTAAAGTATTTACCTGCAAATGCATGTCATAATATGTGTTGTTGGTCTTGTTAGATGCCTTCAAGTTGGTTCTGACACATAGCAATCCTGTGTACAACAGAATGAAACACAGTCGGCCCTGGCCTATCCTCACAATTGTTGTTACACTTGAGCCTGTTGCTGTTGCTGTGGTGCCAATCCATTTTGTTGGAAGTCTTCCTCTTTTTCACTGGCCCTCCACTTTGCCAAGCATAGTATTTATTTGTTGTTGTTAAGTATCATGGAGTCGGTTTCGACTCATGGCGACCCTACACAGAGTTTCTGAGGCTGTAAATCTTTACAGGAGCAGAAATCCTCATCTTTCTCCTGCAGAACAGCTGGTAGTTTCAAACAGCTGACCTTGAGGTTAGCAGCCCGATTCGTAACCACTACGCTGCTGTAAATACGGTTCTTCTTGCACTATTTATCATCCATCCTACTTTACTAAGAGACATTCACCCTCTTAATTCTCGGATCTTCTTCTTTCATCACCTAGTTTTGAGCTATTTGCTAATTTTCCGTTTTCTATTCCTTGAGGACTCATTTAGCTAATCACCTTCTTGAAGCACAGCTTATTTATCAAAAACTTAGAACTCTTCGATAACTTTTTCCTGCGGTTGTAGGTTTGGATTTTTGGTAACTCCCTTAATCTTTTGTAGTCTAGTCCTGATGTTGCTAGGTATCATTGAGTCAGTTCCAACCCATAGCTACAGTATGCACAACAGAACGAAACACTGACCAGTCCTGCAACAGCATCAACAATTGTTGTTGTGTCTGAGCCCACTGTTGCAGCCACTGTGTCAATAATTCATCTTGTTGAGGATCTTCTAGCCTTAGGCACTACTATTCCTATTTTGCTCATTGAAAAGTCTTTGTAGAGCCAGAACTTAGATGAGCTTGCATCCTGAACACTAGAACTATTACCAGTAAGTCTAAATCTATGTGCTTTGGTGTAACTTTGGAAAAGACAAGAAAACATCCTAGTTAAAGGATATGTAAAAAATTTCCACCATCCTTCTTCTTTTCACATGCCACTTTGTTGAACATTCAAAATTGTATTTAACCATTGTGTAACTAACTAACTTACAGTTGCTGTGATGGTATGCCATCCAATCTAACAGCAATCCTGTGTGACAGAACCACCCCATAAGGTTTACTAGACTGTAATCTTTCCTCAGGGTTTTTCTCTCACAAAGCAGTTGGTGTATTCAAACCATTGATGTTTCAAAATCTGTGAATCATTGCGCCACCAATGTTCTCTCTACTCATAGTTGTTGTTGTTGTTGTTAAGTGCCATCGAGTCGGTTCCGACCCATAGCGTACTGCTTACGAATTATGGACTGGTCACATGTATGTGTTTGAGCATTCATTTCTAATGTCTGTGTAGCTCAGATAAAGAATAAACATTTATTTTATTTATTTAAAAATATATCTACGTTAGATATGGAAAGTCTGCTCAGCCGTATCAGTTATCTATTACTCTATAGCAAATTATCACCAAATTCAGTAGTTTAAAATAATAAACATGTAAGAATTGCTCACAGTCAGCAGTTCGAAACTACCAGCTGTTCCATGGGAGAAAGTTGAGGCTTTTGCTCCCGTAAAGATTTGCAGCCTCAGAAACCCTGTTACAGGGTCGCTATGAGTAGGAACCAACTCCATGGCACATAACAAAAACAATAATAATTGCTCACAGTTTCTGTAGTTTTAAGAGTTGTATTTTAAGTCATTTAAGACTTGCTGAGTGAGGCAGTCTGGCTCCAGGCCTCTTACGAAGTTTCAGTTAAGACACCTGCCTCAGCTACAATCAACTGAAGACTTGATTCGGGTGAGAGAATCTGTTCCTAGCTAGCATACTCACAGAGCTGGCAAGTTGGTTCTGACTGTTGATGTGAAGCCTCCATTCTTCCCTGCTAGGATTCTGCCACAGGTTGCTTGAATGCACCCATGACACAACAACTTGATTCTTTCAAGTTGAACCAGAGATTCAAGGGAGAGGAAAGTGGAATGTCTTTTATGACATAGACTTTGGAAGTCACCTCTACTATATCTGCGACCTTCTGCTCATTAGCATTTAGTCATTCCAGGCTGTGTTAACCAAAACCCATTGCCAGGAAGTCAATTCTGATTCATTGTAATTCTGTCAATACAGAGTTTCTGAGACTGTAAATCTTTACAGGAACAGACAGCGTCACCGTTCTCCCACGGAGCAGCTGGTGTGTTTGAACCACCAAGCTTATGGATAGCAGCCCTATGCCTGACCCACAGTGCCACCAGGGTTCCTGACCGGCCTACTCTAAAGGGGAGGGAAATTATGCATCCAAGAATTAGTGAACATATTCTAAAGCCACCATATCCGATTTCTATAATTTTTGACGTTTGTTCCAAATGTTCCACAAATTGGGGTAGTTTTTCATTATGTTTCTTTATCATTCTCAAAATATGATCAGAAGGTCAGTGTGGGAAGCAGGATTCTTCCAGATACAAAGAATGGTCTCAGGTTGGATAATGTTGTGCGCTTTCTCAGGCTGTATGTGTCTGTCATAAAACCTCAGATTCATAAAAATTGTTACTGAAGCTAGCGCTATTTGTTAGTGTCTCATATAAAGCAATTCTAATCTTATTTATCCATTTAGTCAGTGGCTGTTTTAGAAAAGAAAACAGAAATATGATCAGGCCAGTCGCTTTTAAACTTAAATTTTGCATCGAATTCTCTTCAAGATTTTCATGAATTAAGATCCCTGGGCACTAGCCAAGATCTACTAAACTGTAAGCTCTAGAGAATGAAGCGCTGGAAATTATTTTTATTTTTAAAGCCTTTAAGTAATTCTGAGATAGTCAGTTAGACTTGTGTTTGGAAATTACTGGCATACTTTACCAAATGTGTCTACCTACTGAAAAGACTTGAAAATCACCTGGAAGAAAAGACAAATAGCAAGCCCTCTCATGCTTACCAATCTAATTTTGCTACAGAAAGGGTTGGCTCTGAGTTTCTAGGTGCTCTCTCTACATGAGTCCCTGATGAAGGATGCCTATCTGGCTCTGTAGATGCATCCCTGAAGGCAGAAACACTAGGACCCGCCACAGTGGTCAGGGCACTGGCCCAGAAATGCATTGTTCACGCTTTCCCGAAGACAATGACTCTCTTTCTGATTAGAGTTGTCTTCCTTTTACCCAAAGGCTTTCCATGCAACCAGAGAAGCATAACAATGACATGAGGACTTGCAAAGGAAATGTCTTCATTGATTTTTATTTCATGAATTGGAGGTTCTATAAAAATGGCACAGACTTGTTTTACCGTGTCAATTTGTGAAATTGAGGGGAGGATGGTTCAAACCCATCCATTTTCCCAAAGTTTAAACAACCCTAATGAATTAATCCATAGATAATGGATTGAATTCAATGCAATTACCCTAGTAAGTAAGGCTTGTTAAAAAGAGATCAGGCAACACTCTAAAGAAAACAGCAATTTCAGCTATTAACTGGATTTCATCTGGGCTCTGATAATTCTGTATATGTGTTTCCTTTGAAAAGCGAAATTGTGGGGTCCCATTGTCAAGGTACAGACCAGATTCTGGAGTTTACCTGTTGAAATTCCACTGCAGGGAATAAAGGCAACAATCCTGATAATTATTGTCATTACAAGGTCTAGATCCCAGGGTACATGAGCATATTGATAGACACCACTTGTTGTTTGCATTGTTGCTAGGTGCCATTGAGTTGGTTCTGACCCATAGTGACCCAACGTACAACAGAATGCAACACTGCCCAATCCTGCACCAGCCTCACAATTGCTGCTGCCACTGTACCAACCCATCTCATTGGGGTCTTCCACTTTGTCACTCTGTCCCTCCATTTTACCAAGCATGATGTCCTTATCCAGGTACTGGTTCCTACTGACAACATGCCAGAAGTATGGGAGACACAGTCTGGCCATCGTGGCTTCTAAGGATCATTCTGGTTGTATTTCTTACAATACAGATGTGTTTGTTCTTCTGATAGTCCATGGTAAATTTAGCCTTCTTCTCCAACACCATAACTCATTTATAGCAATAGATTTCTATAGAGTACTTTGATCCTTTCTCCAACGCCATCCATTATTACCTTAAATTATCCTAGTTATACAAGCAAATAATCTGAGAAGCTGGGTTGTATGAAGGAAAATGTGGCATTAGGATTGGAGGAAGACTCATTAACAACTTGCGATATGCAGATGGTACAACCTTGCTTGCTGAAAGTGAAGAGGACTTAAAACATTTACTGATGAAGATCAAAGAGCACAGCTTTCAGTATGAATAACATCTCAATGTAAAGAAAACAAAAATCCTCACCACTGGACCAATAAACAACATTCTTATCAATGGAGAAAAGATAGAAGTTGTCAAGGACTTCATTCTTCTTGGATCGACTATCAACACTCACAGAAGCAGCAATCAAGAAATCAGGTGACGTATTGCATTAGGCAAATCTGTTTAAAGTATTGAAGAGCAAAGATGTCAGCTTGAGGACTAAGGTGCGCCTGACCCAAGCCATGGTATTTCCTATAACCTCATATGCATGTGAAAGCTGGACAGTGAATAAGGAAGACCAGAGAAGAATGGATGCTTTTGAGATATGGTGTTGGAGGATAATCTCGAAAGTGCCATGGGCTGCCAAAAGAACCAATAGCTCCATTTTGGAAGACGGAAGACGCGCACCCAGAGTGTTCCTTGGAGGCCAAGATGGCCAAACTTTGTCTCTCATATTTCAGACATATTGTCAGTAGGGACCAGTCACTGGAGAAGGATATCATGTTTGGTAAGGTGGAGGGTCAGAGAAAAAGAGGAAGACCCCCAATGAGATGGATTGGGCAGTGGACTCAAGCATGGCAACAGTAGTGAGGTAGGCCCAGGATTGGGCAGTGTTTCGTTCTGCTGTGCATAAGGCCCCTATGTGTCAGTACTGACTCTATGGCACCTAACAACAACAATACAAGTTCTAAATAGATCCACATTGTTTTGAATAAACTACCAAACAAAATTTCTGTATGTGGTACACAAAATAAGGCTGATCTCAAAAATGAGTCTTACTATTAAAGAACTTTGCCATTGAAAAACAATATTATGGAGATCACACTTCAGGGCATATGCATTTTCTGTGCCCATGCATTGAAGCAAAGAAGTTGAACACACATCCCTAGCCCTCAAAAGACTGCCCTAGCTAATCTGGAACCTGAGTTTTACTAGCCCATGTATGCATTTCTCTTCTGGTTCCTCCTCCTACCACTATATTCAGGGCTCCATTCCTAACTACTCTGGGATTTAGGGAAGTTGTTGTATTTCTTGTGTCTTATGACACCACCCAGGGTGTGTGATAATCATCCAGAAATGAATGCACTACTTACTGTGTCTTGTTGAGACAGTCTCTATTTAAGAATAAGAAGAAGGAGGAGGAGAATACTGTTGTAAGAAATCCAAATGCTTTTCTTGGAGTGACTTAGAGGATCCAAACAGCGTGTGGTTGCAGTGACCACTGACCTCAAAAAACATCTCTAATTAAACAATGCCTCTCCAAACATCCATTATTTAAAATAGAGTCAGCATTCACTTCTTTTAAAGATAAACAGGAACAGTATCCTTGTAGTGTGACATTATGATGTGCCACTACTAGAAGGACTGGAGTCCTGGTATAGCATTATAGGGAAAGCACTGGACTGCTAACTGTGGGTTGTTCAAACCCACTAGCCACTCCTCAGAAACCCTATACAGGGTCGCTATGAGTCAGAACCAACTTGACAGCACTTAACAGCAACAACTAGAAAGACAATTAGGAAAACACATGGGACTGTGTCTGTGAGTAGATTTTCTCCATTGAGGAAGCCCACTTTCAGAAATATCTACCTAAGTACAGTGAAGATGGATTTATTTTTGACCCATGTAGGAAAGTCCTCCTCAGCGTAACTGGCCAATTACGCCTCTATCATTGTATGTTTGTTGTCATTTCTTACTTCCTCCCTTCCTCCCCTTCCTCTTTCCCTTCCTTCCTTTCTGTCTCCAACAGTTATGCATTGATTGCCTACTATGTTACAGTTCTTTAGGCTATAAGACATATGAACTCTCTGCTCTCTGGCTGATTGCATTATATTTGCAAAAACTCACTCTCTAAGCTTTTAAATGGAGTCTCGATGTGGCGCTGTGGGTTAATGTGCTAGACTGCAAAATTGGTTTGAACTGCAAGTTCGATGGTTCAAGCGCAGAAGCTGCTCCTTGGAAACTCTATACAGGGTTACTGTGAGTGAGAAAAGACTCAACAGCACTTAACAACAACAACATAGATAGACAGACCTCTCTATATATTTATTTTTATTAGTGCTGTCAAGTCGGTTCCCTATAGCGATCCTATATAGGGTTTCTGAGGAGCAGCTGATGGGTTTGAACTGACAACCTTGTGGCTCTCACTGATCTTGCAGTCAAGTGCTTACCCTACAGCACCACACTAAGACTCAGTGGTGCTGTGTGATAAAGCACTAAACTACAGTCGGTTTGAACCACAAGGTCAGCAATTCAAGCTCATTGGAAACTCTTGTTGTTGTTGTTATGTGCCATCAAGTTGGTTCCGACCCATAGTGACCCTGTATAGGGTTTCTGAGGAGCAACTGGTGAGCTTGAACTGCTAACCTTGCGATTCAAACCGACTTTGCAGTCCAGTGCATTAACCCACAGCACTACACCAGGACGCCGGAAACTATAAAGGGTCGCTATAACTTGGAATCGACTTGACAGCACTTACCAACAACACATATATCCAAAATAAATAATACCAGCTAGATTACAATTCACACTATTATTTCCATGTTTAAAAAAGGAGAAACCAGTTTTGAAAGAAAATAAATTACGAATTGCAAAGTTTAAAATACCGATGAGAAGTTTCTTATTCTATAAAGGGTGAAGTGATTTCTAGGTATGCCCTTTATTTTCTTCTCCATCAACAACTTCTGATGAATTTTTCACCCAAACATCTCTCCATTTCTATGTACACAGCTGCCACCCCATCCAAACCACCATTTTCACTCATCTAGATTCTCCTTGGAATACCAGTTATCCCCCCTACATGTATTGAAGTCCTGCCAACCTGCTATAAAGCTTGCAACAGCTTCATTATTTTCAAATTGGCTCATTGTACATGTCAGTTTTCAATCGTTCATGAGGAGCTTCCCATTTTCATTAAAACAGAAACCTAGTTGTTCAACCTGATTTATAAGGTATGGCCCCTAACACCTCATCAGACTCACTTTCATAGCTGAGGTCCTTGCCCAGGGTCCTTCTTCCTTTTCTTCTGATAAGAATTGCTTTTTTCCCAACCTTAAGATCATCTCACCTTTTCAAAGAAGGCTATCTCCACAACATCTCTTTGTACCCTTTGCCCATTCAGGTCGATTTCACTTTCATATATTTTGCTTCAAACTCCATTTTCTCAGCAAAGTCCTACCTAACTCTCCACTCTCTTCTCCCATGCAGTGTCATGATGCCTGTCACAGACCCTTGCATTTTTCTTCATAACCCAAAATCTGGATTACAATTGTAGTTACCCATCTGTGTATCTGCCCTTCTCATGCTGTTGTCAGGCCTGTGAAGTCAAGAACTGGGTTGGTTTTGCTCACTGTTGTTCATCAGCATTTCCCATGACCCTGGCATGTAAAATGTGTTCAACAAATATGGGTGCCGGCAGACTCTCTTACACCTTCCCAAGGAAATGGCAGTGAATGGGTCTAATTATGCCGTCTCACTGCATGAGGGTTTTAAATAGCTTCTATGGATGCTTCCTCACCCAGCCTCCCAGCCCTGAGACAAAGCCCACTTGTGAGGGTTCTAGAAGCTCTTTTCCAAGGAGCATCTGAAATGAAAAATCTTTGACCAATGAACATTACCAGTCCCACTGATCATGATGGCATCTCTGGGACATAGCATCCTGAATCTAAATATGGCATGCAACCCCTCAAGAAGGAGGAAGCTCTTAGGAAACATAGTTCTGTATTCTTTGTGGATAAACTGTCCTGTTATGAAATATGTGAACGTATATAAATGTAATAAAACACCAAAGTGACATTGGAATAGAGATTCAATAAATCTCAGCACTACATTGTGAAACAGCTTTTTAATACATATCTGTAAGGCAGCCTCTGTAGCAGTATTTGAATCTGTTCACCCAATTGAGAGAAATACTCATAAATCAATTATGAACCCTAAAGTGACCAAGCTTTTCATTTTTAACTTTCAAAGAGGTTCCTTTACTTTGTTTGAACCAACTATGGTGATGTGGTGGTGGTTGTGTGCTATCTGTTTGGTTCTGACTTATAGCAAACTTGTATAGGGTTTCTGAGGCTATAAATCTTCATGGGAACAGCCAAACTAGTCTTGAAAACACATTGCAAATTCTGGATTTAACCCAAGCAAATTTGCTTGATAGCATCAGGTAGAGAATCTTTTGAAGCACTGTGAGTGTTAGTTTAAGGGATCTTTATAAAGCAGGACTGAGTTGGTTGTGCCAATCTCCTAACCGTTGTATACTCAATTTGGCTCCTTGAAATACATTCCTAACAAATGAGCTACATGTTTTTTTTCCCCTCCCTCTCTTCTTTTCTTCCTCTCAGTCCATTTTGTTTCCCTCCATCTTTGCACAAATATTAATTAATCACCCTATATGCTCCAGGTACTGCACCCTCCTATAAGTATAATTCTTCAAAAGAGGTTTTATTGATCAGTGGAAATTCATCTGCGAAAGTATATACCAAAGGCCATAGTAGATCATTTTGTAGTCCCTAGAATCCTGGTGTAATGCTTTATGATAAGAATTGGACAATTAACCACAAGCTCGGTGGGTCATACATTGCAGGTATTTTTCAGAAACTTGGTTGCCTTAAGTTGGAACAGACTTGATGACACTTAACATCAACAACAACATATGAAGGGCATTTTTTAAATTACCATCAGCAATTTGCTTTGGTTCATTGACTCAATCCCAAGAGAGAAATTTCCTTCTGGTATCAACCAGGGAGTTCTGTTGTAGCACTGTAGTATAAGCACTGGACCGCAAGGTCAGCAGTTCAAACTCCCAAGCCACTCCTTGGAAACCCTGTACAGGGTTACTAATGTGTCAGAACCGACTCAAAGACACTAAACACAACCACACATCAGGAATGGTTGGACTGTTTCTGAGCAATTGGTTTGTTTCTGTATTATGTATGAATACTGTGAGTGTTGTAACTGCATATACTTCCCTTTTGAGTTGGGTGCCAGAAAACTTGGTCTTAGAAATGAATATGTGACTCAGCCATATTGAATCATGGAGTCCTAGTATGGTGCTGTGAGTTAATGTGCTAAGACCACAAGGTTGGCTGTTCAAGCTCACCAGCCACTTCTCGGAAACCCTATACAGGGGCGCTATGGGTTGGAACTGATTGGATGACATTTAACAATAGCAACAACATACTGAATCATAAACGTGAGAAAGCTAAACTCGTGATTCTGACAATCTGTGGAGTTTGAGAGCCAGGACTTTGTTTCTGTTTTTAAGCCACTTAATGGAATCCTGATGTGGCACTGTGGGTTAATGTACCAGATTGCAAAGCTGTTTGAACTTCAAGGTCGGCGGTTCAAGCTCATCAGTTGCTCCTCGGAAACCCTATACAGGGTCTCTATGGGTTGGAATTGACTCAAAGCCACTTAACAACAACAATGGTTTATAATGAATATGTGGTCAATAATTTCAATTCACATATAGCCCCAGGACATATATACAGATTACTGTGACAAGCAAGGAATTCTGTTGATATTTGACATAGACTTTGCAAATAATTCAAATGTTAAAATCCCACAAACTTAGCGATAATGCCTTCTTCTCGTTGTGGTGTGCCATCGAGTCGGTACCGACTCATAGCAACCCTGTGTACAATGGAACGAAACACTGCCCGATCCTGGGCCAACCTCACTATTGTTGCCACGCTTGAGCCCATTGATGCTGCCACTTTGCCAGAGATAATACCTAGGGAATTGGAAATTCCCTTTGTGGAGCCTTAATGGGCGCTTAAAAGACAAATGTTAATTATTTATGTGACTATTTCTATAATACCAAGCACCTAAAAGGGGCTCCATTAATGTCTATGGACTTTAACAGATTAAAAAAATTTTTTTTTTTTAAATAAGAGAAGCATAGAAAAGTTACATAACTTGATCAAGGGAGGTCACACAGTTACAGTTACTTATGTGAATTCATCGCCACTGGTTCTGGGCTCCACATCTTTTGATTCATAGTTCAATGTTCTCTCTGAAGGACCAACTTCATAAAGGCAATTGATGGCTCTCTAAATAAAGTTATTTTAACACGTACTTAAATTGAAGCAATCCCATTTAAATCCCCTAAATTCTACAATTTATTCAGCCAGGGAGAAACTGTTACACAAAACTTCACTGAAGTAAAGGTCTCCCCAAAGCATTTATTTGCCCTTGAAAACTTTTGTTGTGGTGGTCATAAGCGATATGCACCAAACAGAAACATTTGTAAAGTCAACAAAAGATTTAGACCTTGGTGTTAGTGATTAAGTTTTTGGAAATTATGGGTTTTTGACAGGTTAAAATTCCTCACATTGCCAATGTCCAAAGAGCATTGCATTTCAGTGTGCTGCAAGAAGGTATTGTGAACTTCTTTTCACTCTATTAATCTCATCTTCATAAAATGCTATATATCCAGTAGCATATGTAACACAGTGTGTACAGTACAGTATTATGTATGTACCCTTATTGTGTTCATTGGAGTCCTGGTGTGGCACTGTAGGAAAAACACTGGATTGCTAACCACAAAGTCAGTGGTTCAAACCCACCAGCCGCTCATTGGAAACGATATACAGGGTCATTATGAATTGGAACTGACTCGATGGCACACAACAACATCGTGTGCATTTATGCCTTTTTCTAAACTGATATGATCCTATTGAGTAAAAATAAGTTTTCAGACCACTGAGAGACAAAAACTGGTTGTTCTATTATTTCTACCGGAGTTTGCTCAAAGAAAAGAGCCACCACAGTTTCTCCCTCCCTTCCCTTTTCTTTCTTTCTTTTCTTTTTTTCCTCTAAGCCTGTCCTCTAAAGGCATATCTGTATTCTCAATAGACCAAGCTCAAAGATTCAGTAGTACTTTTGAAGTTGAACCAACCACCAATCACATAGTAAGTTCAAAGAATTTTAGCCATTCACCAAGCTCAAAAGCCCTGTCAGCATTTTCTTTCAAAAATTTATCTGAAACACCATCTTAATTTCCCTAAGTATAAGAATTCTGACTTTTCTTGATTCAATCAGGTTTTTTTTTTCCTGGTTATTTATTGGATAAACTCACCAGAAGTTTTGAAAGCTATGGCAAGAAACATATGAGGATAAAGTTGTTTTTTTTTTCTCCATTGTTCAGTTATTTTAATGTAAGTTTCAGCCTAGTTAACAATAAAAGCCTGCTTCTGATTTCAATTGAATCTTTTTTTAAAAAAGAATGTCTTAACTTACCTTCTCACATGAGGATGTTCACATATTCAAAAATTGAGGGTTTTGCTTTGTTTTGTTTTGCCAAAAGAAATAATCTTTTCGTTGATTATAGAAAATTCTAAGTATATAATAATTAGATATAAGAGGATTCTCTTGGAGATGCAATTTAAAAATTCTAAATGCATGATACACACTTCTGTGAGAAGCATAATAATCACCTATACAATTAGCTAAATGATTCTCGGGAGTTCAAGAATATAAATTGGTGAGTGGCTATCTGAATTAATCAGATAATTTCCATGTTTTACGTTGAGATGTAGAATTTTTTAAAATACTGCTTTGTAGTTTTTAGTTTCATTAGTAACTCACTGCAATGGAAGGGGGAAAAAGTAGATTTACTCCATGCTTGTGGCCTAATGTTCTGTCTGATTTTTAAAGGACTTTAATCTGTAACTCAGAAAACCATGAGGGTGACAGAAAAACCTATCCAGAACCATATCTGGTGCATTTTCTCATTGGTTTCATTCATTTACTTAATGTTTGTGTTTATTGTCTAGTGCCAAAGAGTCAATTCCAACTCATAAGGACCCTGGACCCTATATAGGGTTTCCAAAGAGCAGCTGGTGGGTTTGACCTATTGGCCATTCAGTTAGCAGTCCAGTGCTTATCACAGGGTCACACCAGGACTCCACTTAATGTTTATTGAATACTTATTCTGAACCACTGTCATGTATATGAACTGTGGCTTCTTCTATGAAAAATTGTAATTGTTTGCCAATTTATAAAACATGAATCTAAAATGTTAGACAGACATTTGACATATAGAAGGAATAATCTAGAATTCTTATAAAATTGATTATTTTATAGTTTATTTAAAATAATTTTACTGCATATAATAATAAAATAACCACTAATTCTTGAACCATCTTTGAGTTACAATGCTAGGCATTTTAGATTTGCTCTAATGCTTTCAACTACCCTACAAGGTTAACATGTATGTGAAAGTTGAACAATGAATAAGGAAAATCATAGATGAATCAATGCATTTGAATTATGGTGTTGGTGTAGAAAGTGCCATAGTCTGCCAGAAGAACAAAAATATATGTCTTGGAAGAAGTAGTTAGAATAGTTCTTAGAAGCAAGTATGGAGAGATTTTGTCTATTGTACTTAGGACATGCTGTTAAGGAGGGAATAGTCCCTGAAACATCATTCTTAGAAAAGTGAAGGGTCAGTGACAAAGAAGAAGAACCCCAATGAGATGGATTACCACAGTGTCAGCAACAATGGACTCAAGCACTGTAGAACCAGGCAGTGTTTAGTTCTGTTGTGCATAGGATTGCTATGAGTTGGAACCAATTCAGTGGCACTTAACAGCAATAACAAAAAGGGTAGTAGTTAACGGATTAAACTCCAGAGCTACATTTTCTGGGTACACATTAGCTCAGTCCTCTCAATATCTGAGTGACCCATTACAAAGTTAGTCAGTCTCTCTTTACCTCTGCTGTTCATGTGGAAAATGAGAGTGGAAAAAAAAAAAAATCACTTGTTGATATCATACAGCTATTATGATGATTAAATGAGCTGGTATCTATATGCAAAACACAGACTCCTAGTATTGTGCTGTAGGACTAGCACTGGACTGCAAACCAAAAGGTTGCCAGTTCAATCACATCAGCTGCTTCTCGGAAATCCTACACAGGGTCTCTATGAGGTGGAATCGACTCAATGGTACTTAGCAACAGGGGCAATACAGTTGTTCTATCACTATGATCCTTGCTGTTCTTATCTACATAGTAATTGTTGAGGAGAATATATATTAGTACTTAAAAAAAGCATTATTTCATATTGATTTTACCTGGAACAAGGAGGACATATTCACTTGGTCCTTGAAATTTGAGTGAGATTTCAACCCAAGTAAAGATGTATATTCCAGGGAGAAGGAATGAGATGGATGTAGTTATGGGTATATTAAAATCCTAAATATTAGAGGAAAAAATGAACACTTGAGGAGTTTAGAACTCTGTGTATATAGTAAGAAGAAGAAAATGATCAGATTATAAAAGATCTTAACACGAAGCGTGTTGTTGTTATTGTTAGATGCCATCCAGTCGATTCTGACTAATAGTGTTTCTAAGCATAGTGGAAAGAAACTTTGCCCAGTCCTTCGCCATCTTCACAACTGTTGTTAACCTTGAGTCCATTGCTGATGTCACTGTGTCAATCCATCTCCTTGGGGGGTTTCTTCTTTTTTTGCTCACCGTCCACTTTAGTAGGCATGGTATCCTTCTCCAGGAACTGCTCCCTCCTGACATGTCCGAAGGATAAGAGATGAAGCTTCGCCATTCTGGTTTCAAGAAGCATTCCGACTTTACTTCTTTACTTCTTTCAACACAGATTTGTTTTGCACTCATCAAAACTTGATATGAAAAAGGAACCTTAGAAACACTCAGACATAAATAATACCTTTATTGTACTCCATAGTACTCTAAGCCAGGACAGCAGCCATCAGTTAAATGGAACAAAAATTAAATTGAGATTAAAATGACTAGTCCCAGCGCAGAATTTTCTAGTTGATGGTGATTGGACTACTGGTGTGACGCTGTAGGATCAGCACTGAACTGTGAACCACAAGGTCAGCAGTTCAAACCTACCAGATGCTCCTCAGAAACCCTATACGTGGTCGCTATGAATCAGAATCAATTCGATAGCATTTAACAACAACAAGAAGAAGATATTAGGCATATCCTTAACTGTATTTCAGGGACCCTGTGTATATCTTCATGGGGACCCTGGTGGTATAGTGATTAAAATGATTGACTCTTAACCAAAAGGACAGTTGGTCTGAACCGACCAGCTGACCTTGAGAGATAGATATAGCCATCTGCTTGCATAAAGATTTACAGCCTTGGAAACCCTGAAGGACATTTCTTTTCTGCCCAGTAGGGTCGCTGTGAGTCAGAATTGATTCATTGGCAATGGGTTTAGTTTAGTTTGATACATGTCTTCCAATTTATAAAGTATCATAAATGAATCACCAAGAAGGATTAGTTGTCAGCTATAGGACAGAGTGTGAAGGATGAAGCACTCCTGTCTTCTCCTGATGTCAGTTGATCTATTAAATTAACAAGCGTATAGATAGATTATTTAAAGATCAATTTAGCCAAGAATTGCTTTCAAATGACTATATCAGGCATCAAGCTTGCTTTCTGAAATCGTTTTATAATTGGAATACATATTATAGGCAACTTCTCATCACAGAGCTCAAGCAGTTTCAATCAGGAGGCTTTGCTCTTCCTGCAAAGTGTGTGGAAATCCAAAAACGAGCAGATCCTCTTCATTATGTATAATGAGGAGATCTGTAGGTACTCTGTAAGTAATTGCGGAAAAGAATGGCTAGAAAAATGTTCCTTGCTCACATAACTGGCTCAGAGCTAACATTTCCCTCGTAGAATAACCTTTCAGCATGAAAGTTTTGAAATTAAGTTTCTAATAAACTTAGGAAGTCCAACAGCTGTGAGTAATTATGATACAAGCATATCAATCCATGTGCAAACAGATTTATTCGGTAAGCTCCAATCCTCATGCTAACCCTTCACTGCAATAATTAAGCACACTCTAATGAGTTTGTTAGCAATTTCCATATGATTTTCCCCCTAATTATTATTTGGGTTGCCCATGTTTATAATTCTTAGTAATATCCTTAAAGTATCAATGGTAAAGACACAATTTGGGCTGGTATGTGAATTCAAATTTTCTCATTCATATGCTAAGTAAGCTAAGGGAAAACAGTTATTTAAAGGTCAAGAATTATGAAATTGGTTTTTAGGTACCTGTACACTCATTTTTGGAGTCCTGATGTGGCGCTGAGGGTTAATATGCTGGACTGCAAGGTTGGTTTGAACTGTAAGGTCAGCAGTTCAAACGCACCAGTCATTCCTCAGAAACCCTATAGAGGGTCGTTATGGGTCAGAACTGATTTGATGGCACTTAACAACAACAACAGCATTCATTAACCACCAAATCAATGAGTCATTTCATTGGGGATGTCCTTCCCTGCTTCAAGACCTCCACCTTTTTATTGTGACCTTCAACTTTACGAATGCTCTGACTCTGCCTACCATTTGGACCTTGTATGCTATCACTCATTTGCTCACCAGTTCCAGAATACTGACTTTCTTCCTATTTCTCAAACATAAAATTGGGCTCACACTACAGGGTCTTTGTATATAGGACAGCTTTGACTGGAACTCCCTTTCCCTATTGCTTCATCTGCTTGATACCCTTTAATCAGCCAAGTGCTCACTCAGATAGCATTTTGTTAGGGAGAACCCCGACTCCCTCAGCTACAATAGTGTTTCAACCACTCATTCTTCTGTTATCTCACTCAACTCTATTATTTTGAATGAGCTTGTTTATTTATTTGTATTTCTTCCTACTCTTTCTCCCATCTAGAATGTAAGCTTCCTGACTGTTAAGGATGTCATTTCAGGACTTTTGCTCAGCTATTTTTCTATGGTACTTAAAACGGTGCCCGCTGCATGATAGATACTAGATGAACACCTTATTAAAGAGTGACTAGTTATACGAAGAGGCTTCAAACGGTTCTTGGGAAAATTCCATTATCTTTTCATTCCATTTTTCCATTAACTTTTGAAGCCCCATTGTATGATAAAATGAATCAGGAATATCAACTATCTGACCTATCCCTTATTTTATAACCGAGTGAACCAAAGACTATTTGTATCCATGACTTGTTGCCAAGAGCAGAGCTAGGAAAGTCGTTTCTAAGTTTCCAAATGCATGGTCTAATGCTTTGTTGTGATATTTGCCTTCATTTGTGCCCATTGAGACATGTATTTACACATATGATATATGTACTATATCATTTTACATTTTTTATATTGTGAATTAGAAACCAGACTAATTTTAACAATTTCAAACCCTATGAAAAAGTTTCTTTACCGTCTTTGCTTTGACTGCTTCATCTGTAAGACTAGGGATAGAAATCATGTACTGTTTTTGTTATTATTTGCCACAGAATTGATTCCAACTTATAGTAACATTCTATTACAGAGTAGAATTGCCCCATAGAATCTTCTAGGCTGTCATTTTTAGGGGAGGAGATCACCAACTCTTTACTCCATGGAACTGCTTGTGATTTCAAACTGCCAGTCTTTCAGAACCACATACTTTCTCATCAGGACGATTGCCACGCCCAATCTGTCAAGTGGTTATAAGAACCAAGTAAGACACAGTTTTTAAAATTGCCTAATAAACTATACAAATTTAATTTGAAATGATAATGATCAAAATCCGTATATCACTTAGTAACACAGTATAAAGTAGGTTAGAACACTTGGTAGGTTCAGTTGCTAAGATTCCATAGAAGTTAAAAATAAAATAAAATAAAAAACAAGCATCCTTTTCTATAAAGTAAAGCAAGTGAAATATAGTTTTCTTTACATTTGTCTGTTTTCTTTCCTCTAAGCCAATGGTTCTCAAAGAGTGGGCCCCAAGTAGTGTATCCACATCATCTGAAAACTTCACAGAAATGTACATACTCTAGTGGATCTTAAACCTACTAATGCAGAAACTGTAGGGGTAAGCCAATCTGTGTTTTATAAAGTGATGCACACTGAAGTTGAGAGCCCTTGCTTTCAATGATTTTGTTTGGTAAACACGATGACATTAACTTTTAATTTCTGCTGTGTTTGTGCATATGTCAATAGATATTCATTGTGAAACTTAAAAGTCAAAATTACATCAAAGTGTAACATCTAATTATGTGAAGGAAGGCTCACAGAACCAAATAAACATTGGATAGAGGTTGTCCATAATGAGACCATACTAAAAACCCAAGTTGATTCTGACTCACAATGGCCATGTATAGGGCTCCTAAGCATGTAAATACTTATGGGATCAGAAAGCCTTACCTTTCTCCCATGGATCAAGTGATGGGTTTGAATTGCCAATCTTGTGGTTAGCAGTCCAGTGCTTAGGCTACAGTGCCACCAGGATTCCTTCTTAATGAGACAGGAGACCAAGAATTTATCACCTACCTATCATGGCTAATTGCAGAAGGCTCTCATAATTAGTCACCCTTTCCAATTAGGCAGTTATTTTGAGGAAGTAAGGAATTGATCAGATGGATCAAGTTGAGGGGAAGGGGACCCCATTTGGTTTCCTTGAAAAGATGATCTTTCACATTCTCAGAATTTTTGATGTTTCATCTCTGAAACAATTCCTTTTTTTTTTTTTTTTTAATTAACAAGGGAGCAGAACAAATTGCTATAAAGTTTGCTAAGTCGTAATAAGACAGTAGAAGTTAATGAAGATCAAAATCAATTTTAATTTTGACAAATGGATGGTAGAGTCAATTCTATTTACTTCACTTTCTAGGTTGGGGAACTGAAGTTAGTTAACTCTCTATCACTGTGGTCTTCATCTCTGATCTTTCTCTTCCTCTCTGAACTTCAGCTTCCTCACCAATGAAAAGACAGTTTTTAACACCTGCTCAGAGAATTGCAGTGAGGACTAAATAAAATCATGCATTTAAAGAACCTACCAGCATGTCACCATGCCTATCACAAAAATTTAATGCCCTTACTGGTTGCTTCCCCTTTCCTTCTCCTTTAGATAAAAAACAACAAATAGGTCTTCTCAGGTTTTATTTTTTTTTTTTTTTGTCTTTGGCTATATCCCTGATTTCCAAAATGACAAGTATTGAGAAAAAGAGGAGACAGTGAATAAGAACATAACCTCAAAACACAGCAGTTTAGGAGTTAGCATAAAATGTGTTTTCAAAATGAATCCCTTTTATCTGAAACAGCAGACTTTAAGCAGCTATCCTCAAAGTGTGTTAATCTCCCAATGTGTCTCTCTTCACTTCCCTCCCTCATACTCCTTACACACATGTGCATGCATGTAAATGTTTCTACATTTTGTTGTTGTTGTGTGCTGTTGTGTCAGTTCTGAATTATAGCGACCCTATGTAGTGTTTCCTGAACTGTAAATCTCCGTGAGAACAGCCCAGCCTCCTCTTTCTACCATGGAGAGGCTGGTGGACCAATACTGCAGGTAATAGCCCAACATGTGACCCA
Organism: Chrysochloris asiatica; assembly: GCF_000296735.1. Taxonomy (NCBI): domain Eukaryota; kingdom Metazoa; phylum Chordata; class Mammalia; order Afrosoricida; family Chrysochloridae; genus Chrysochloris; species Chrysochloris asiatica. Next base: position 13,429,031 of record NW_006408589.1, on the reverse strand, counting down.
CTATGCTACATGTGTTTCTATATGGCAGACACCAAATTTTAGACTATTATTTGCTTTAATTATCTGTATAATAAGAAGCTGTGGTTAATTAGCAGTACTGGGAACTTCAGTGCGACTATCATTGTTGATGTTGTTGTATGCCATCAAATTGTTTCTGATCCATAGCCACCCTGTGTAGGATTTCGGAAACATTACATCTTTATAGGAACAAAAAGCCTCATCTTTCTTCCAAGGAGCAGCTGTTGGATTTGAATGACTGAACTTGCATTTAGCAGCCCAATGTGTAACTACCAGAACTCCTGCATGTATCTTTGTTGTTGTTAAGTGCTATCATGTGAATTCCGGCTCATAGGGTTTCCAAGGAGAAGGCTGGTGGGTTTGAGCTGCTGACCTTATAGTTAGCAGTCCAGTGCTTATCCTACAGCACCATACCAGGACTCCACAAATATCATGTTGTTGTTACTATTAAATGCCCTCAAGCCAGTTCTGAATCATAGCAATTGTGTATAGGATTTCCAAGAAGTAGCTGGTGGGTTTGAACTGCCAACTTTTTGTAGTTAGCAGTCCAGTGCTTATCCTACAGTACCACACCAGGACCCCACAAGTATCACAGCAGGACATAAAATTAAAGGATTTAAGATAGAAAAGAAATCAACTGATAGACCTGAAAAGGGGTTGTACATAACAGAACTGTTCAATGGTGGAAAAATGGCAATTGTATAATGGGCTTACCAAATCTTAATAAACTCAAAGAAAGGATTAAGGATTTAGCTTAATATAAGTTTGCATATTGACATCCTCGTGTGACGCTGTGGGTTAATGCGCCAGATTGCAAAGCCATTTGAACTGCAAGGTTGGCTGTTCAAGCTCACCAGCTGCTCCTTGGAAGCCCTATACAGGGTCACTATGGGTCGACAGCACTTAACAAGAACAACAACAACAAAGTTTGCATGTTAAATGTATGAATATTGAGTCCACCGCAATATGTGTGTATGGATATGGTATGTGAGAAAGAGCTGCAGTGGGAGGAACAATGTCTTCTAAGGAAGACAGTGTCAGCAGCTGCCTCAACAAATCACACAGCTTTATGGAGCTTCCTTGGCTTTATGTGCCACCGTGTTCTGCGCATCTGCTTTAACCATCAGGGTCCCCACAGATGTTCCCATGTGTGATCTGTAATGTGGGATGTGACTCTGTGATGATGCAGAGGACCAAACTTCTCCTAAAGCAGCCTGCCCTGCAATTAATTAAAAATAATCTATGTATGAATCACAGATTCCTCTTTTACTTTATACAAATTTATTGATATATATTTTACATATCATATAATTGTCCCATTTCAAGCATACAAATCATTGATCTTTAGTAATTTGATTGAGTAGCACTAGCATCATCATAAATCGTTAAAAATGCGTCTACATTCCCCCAATAGGATTCCTCAGTCCCATTTACAGTTAATTCCCATTTCCATGTCAAGCCCTAGGCAAGCACAAATCTACTCTCTATATCAATAAATTTGCCTTTTTTCTCTTCTGGCTATTTCACATTAAAGAAAGTCTGTAATATTCTATTTTGTCTTCTGTATCTGGCTTCTGTCTCTTCACATAGTTTTCCTGAGGTTCGTCTATGATGTCACATATGTCAGTTGTTTATGACATTTTATTGCTGAATAGTATTTCAATAGTTTCTTATAAAAATTTTTAAAAAGGCTCACATTTATTTATTTCTATTGTTATTAAGATCGAAGGGGAAACAAATGTTTTCAAAATAAAGTAAGGTGTTGTTGTTGTTGTGAAGTGCCATCGAGTCAGTTCCGACCCATAGCAACCCTGTATAGGGTTTCCGAGGAGCAGCTGGTGAGATTGAACCGCCGACCTTGCAGTTCAAAGGGCTTTTCAGTCTGGCGCGTTAACACCCAGCACTGTGCTTTATGGATCTCAGAAATGATGTGCTAGCTGTGGTTGATTTCACTTTATTTCTGAGCCATTGGCTCATCCTGTAAAGGAAACACCTTATCAAGTGCTGCTTACAATTATCAATGTACAAACAAAACAAAGCTTCACAGTTGCTTATACAAGCCCAGAAAGGCAAAAATGTAAAGGCAATTTCTGACAAATCCTGGTTGAAAAAAGTTGTTTGACGTTCCTTTGGAGAATGTTGTGATGCAAATTTGTGTTAAGTAATGTAATGGGGTTAAAAATTATCATAGTATTAAGATGAGTCATAGAACCTGAAAATAAGTAGAAGATTCATTACTTTTAATATCTGAAAGTAAATTAATTCAGTATTTCATACTTTTGTTGATTTCATTTTCTTTCATATTCTAATATCATGTCAGAGAGATTGCTGCAATATTTACATATTGTCTTTGCTGCATGCAATAGAGTTACCCTCTCAAATTATCCACCTGTATCCATTTAATTTCATAATGGGTTTCGTGGGGGGTTTTTGAAAGTTGAGTTGTGGAATATCATAAATGCTCAGGGTAAAGCATGGCACTATGGGTTCAGAAATTATACCAAAAAAAAAGCTTCCAGTACATATGCTAAATAAAAGCAGGTCATATAAAGTTTATTAACTAAACAAATTAAACCAACTTGGTAATGGGTGTTTCACATGAAATTTCTAGAGCAGCATAAATATACTTTGCAGCCTAAACTTTAAGCTCATGCTTTTCTCACATCAAATTTGGCTTTTTTCCCCTCTCCAGTTTTTCTTCCAAGCGGTGCAAACCCTATCTTCCTCTCACAGTGGGATAGGAGCTATTTCTGGAAGCATAGTGCAGATTTCAAGATTCACGTATTTCTGGAGGTTTGTAAAAAAAAGTCAATAGGTGGGTTTGTGGTGATACTAGTAAGGAGAGTATTATGCACTCAATAAATGGTAAAGTACTATTAAGGAGTCTTGGTGTGGCGCTGTGGGTTAATGTGCTAGACTGCAAAGTCAGTTTGAATTTCAAGGTTGGAAGTTCAAGCATACTAGTTGTTCCTTGGAAACCCTGTACAGGGTCGCTATGGGTTGAAACTAACTCAATGTCACTTAACAACAACAATACTACTAAATTTAGGCACCTGGTGTGGCACTATAGGATAAGCACCAATTAATTCAATGGCACTTAACAACAACAACAACTATTAAGTTCTGGTATGGTGCTTCAGACATTGAAAGGTTTACTAAGATAAAAACCTATGACATAATTTCTATTATTGTCCTACTAAACATATGAGACAATTAATGTCAGAGTCAGAATGGACTCTACATTTGGTTTACCTTAAAGTTCATTTTCTTAATAATTATGCTACGCTGTCTGTCAAAATGACCTGCCCCTCCTGACTTCTGCCCCTCCCAACTACATTAACAAATCAAATCAGCTCTCTGGTTTGACTATTCAGAAGGATGAGAGAGTCATTCACCATCACATGCCTTTTCTTGAGCAGAATGAAATATTCATTTCCCCAATCTTTTAAAATGGCTCATGGCTAGAGTGAAAGAGGAATTGCTTGGTGGGATGGATCAGGTTGAGGAAGTTGCATTGTGTTAACATTGAAGAAAGGTGAAATTAGAAACCACCAACACACAGGACTAGGGCAGTTGTAATTGCCACAGGGAGAGATCAGTACCACTTAAGTATGAATATGAAATGCAACCAGAAAATCCCCCTCAATCTCTTACTCTTCTTCATTATATTTACAAGAAAAACTTGTAAGGTCTTCCCCTTTTGTGTGGTACACATAATGCAGAAAGTAGAGTTTTTTTCTTTTTTCTTTCCCATTTAAGTATCAATGATTAAGAGGAAATGGAGAATGAAGCTTTAAAAAATATTTTCATAAAACTTTCAGCGGATTTATTATTGTTGTTAAGTGCATTCCAGTTGGTTCTGACCCATAGTAACCCTGTGTAGGGTTTCAAAGGAACAGCTGGTGAGCTTGAACCACCAACCTTGTAGTTCAAATGGCTTTGCAGTCTGGCGCATTAACGCACAGTGCCACACCAGGGCTCCCATCCAGTGGATATTATTCAGTAAACAGGAGTTTCTCTGTATGTTATCAATGTTAGCTTGGAGAAAGAAAGGTCAAAGAGTTAAACTTAGATATCTTCATCATTTCACAAAGGTTATTCCTGAAAGAGTTATATGTAAAAAGAAAAACAAAAAATAATATATTACAAGAGCAAAAACAAAACAAAAAAACAACCCCTTTCTAGTATTCCTTCCAAATAATGGTTTTCATTTCCTAGCTATTCTTTCCTGCAAGAGGTTTGCATTATTATTGTTGGGTATTATTTTCTGAAGGTATATCAGTTTATTTCTGGATGGCACTGTTAAATGTGGCGGTGCCAGAGTTATTTCCATTAAAATGCCAAAAGAAAGCAAACGTGTGAAAGTAGCCCGGGTAGTTTGAGGAAGCCAAACAGAACCTTAGAAAAGGAGACAATTTGATGGTAAAACCTTGACTTGTGACTAACTTCTCCTTGTTGCTGTTGCCGTTAGGTGCTGTCAAGTCAGCTCCAACCTATAGCAACCCTGTACAGGGTTTCCGACGAGCAGCTAGTGAAGTTGAACTGCCAATCTTACAGTTCACAGCAACCTTGCAGTCCAGGACATTAACCACATTTTTCTCCTTACCCTATAATAAAGAAAATAATAGCACAAGTGCAAAGTTAAATAGTAACAGACATTCAACCACAGAGTCAGGGCTGGAATTGGGAGTGCAAAGACTATGGTAAGCAGAATGGTTCATGAAGAGAGACAGTATAAGCCAATGGCCAATTACTCCTTCCTTCTTTTTTGAGTCTGAATCAAAGTCCAGAAGAGAGAAAAAAAAATGGTATAGGCACCAGAATGAAGAGCAGGTAGCAATTAAGATGTCCTTTGATATCTCAATAATATTTGCAGATGTGGGAGGATTTCCCTATTTTTGTCCAGAAGGCAGTAAGTAATCCTCAAATGGTTCATTCCATTGGGGAGTAATGATTGATATCTAGGATCTGACTTGGAGAAATTAACCAGACAGTGTTCTTTTAGATGGTCTAGAATATGGAAATCATTCCTGGGACAACTACAGTAGTCCATTAGAGCAAGCAGAAAGACAAGCATTAGCAAAGTAATCTGAAAATGATGAGAAATATGGGAGGTTGATGAATTTTGTGAAGGGAGAATGATTTCACCTGAGCACTTAGGAGGACGTGTAATGTGTATCTGCCCCAAGATCTGCCCCACCTGTAGGAGGTACTTGTATATTCCTTTTCAGATCATTTGAGCTCAAGATGTTGGCAGTACCCCTCCCAATTAGAATCATCAGACCCGCCCATCCCTACTTTATTCTCATTTTTTCCTCTCTGCAGTCCTTTAGGAGCCCTGGTGATTGATTGGTTAAATGCTTGGATGCTAACTGAAATGATAATGGTTTGTTGTTGTTGTTATGTGCTGTGGAGTCGGTTCCGACTCAAAGAGACCCTTTACAGGGTTTCCGAGGCTGTAAATCTTTACGGGAGCAGAACGCCTCTTCTTTCTCCCTCGGAACAGCTGGTAGTTTAGAACTGCTGACCTTGCGGTTCGCAGCCTGATTCGTAACCACTACGCTAGATAGTGGTTTAAACCTACCCAATAGGAGTCCTGGTGTGGCACTGTGGACTAATTAATGCAAAGTCGTTTGAATTACAAGATCGGTAATTACAAGCTGGTGGGTCAAGCTCACCAGCTGCTCCTTGGAAACCTTATACAGGATCGCTATGGGTCGGAATCGACTTGATGGCACTTAACAACACCAATAGCTCCATGCAAGAAAAGATCTGGCAATCTGCCCCATAAAGATTGCAGCCAAGAAAATTCTTTCGGAAAGTTCTACTCTGCCACGTGGGGTCACAATCAACTTGATCACACCTAATAACCACTGCCTTTATTCCTTTGGCACATTTTGACAGTGAGCTACTTAAAGTTTTGTTTCAAGGAGTGCCTCAGGCACAAAATCTGTAAAAGCTTTGGTTGCAGATGCTCTCTGTCCAAAAAACAATCCCCTGGATTTGCAAGAGCGCATCTGTAGATACCTTTGTGGAAAACCATAGAAACTAATCAGTGGTATGAATGAAAATAAAAGAAGCCAGACTCATCAAGCGTATTTTAAGATCACCATATTAGAGTTCTGCTGTGGGCTAATGTGCTGGACAGTAAAGTTTGTTTGAACCACAAGGTTGGCTGTTCAAGCTGACCAGTGAAACCCTATACAGCTTCATATGGGTAGGAACCGACTGGCAGCACTTAACAAGAACAACAATATTAAAGTCATAATAAGGGCAATATGCATGTATGCCAACCTGCATGGGTCTGGATGGCTGTCATGTATGTACCTAACACCTGACTGGGAGGAAATGCCCCATACAAGTTTGCTTGTCTCTACTGAATGCCAGTGTGTAATGCTGTCTACTTTTGTATTAGAAATGTATACACATGCATATTTGACACACTATGATAATTACGGATTCAACTCTTTGTTGATCCGTAGAAGGGAATCAACATTTGTGTATCGTATAACATGCCAGTTTCTTATTATCACAGTGACTCTGTTTGGGGATCTGACCCTACATTGGGGACAACAGATCTGAATATTAGCAACCTAGACAGCCTAGAAACCTCTGGACCATATGGTTGCTTACCTGTACCTTCCTCATTTTCTCCTGACAGATCTTGGTAACTCCAGCAAGTGATTTGGAAGTCTGTTTGATGTTGGTCTCTAGTGAGAAGCAATGTGACTATGTTCTTGCTTCAATTGGATGGATATCTATCTGGGAAAGAGGGCGGAGGGTAGAAGGGGTGCAAGGGGACCCCTCACCACAGGCTTTGATCTTCTGTGACTCCTCCTGGGATATCTCACCTTTTGATGTTAGGAATCAGTTAATTACTAGTCGAAATTGGTTTGAGGGGCTAGGAAACAGTTTGAAGGCTCTGCTCTCAAACTGCCTGTTCTTTGATCTGAAGAACTTTAGGCCAACTTTTTAGCGTCTCAGGCATATGAAAAAGCTGGGTCTGTGGGCCCCTTCCTAGCTCTGGTTCCTGATTTTAATCCTCTTGTTCTGCCAAGCTACTCTTCTCACTTAGAAAAGTTCATTTTCCTTTAAAGCCCTTGTGTTTACATTAATAAAATGTAAAATGATGTGCTTTTAGGATCATATTATAGACACCTTTTCCAGTGCAACCAGCATGCACTTTGACCTTCCTTTTCCTTGCATCTTAACTTGAAACACCCATCCCTTGTTAGTACATATTGTTGTTGTTGTTTAGTACCATTGAGTCGATTCGGCTCATAGAGACCCTGTATAGGGTTCTGAGGAACGGCTGGTTAGCTTGAATGACCAACTTTGTGGTTCAAGCCATCTTGTGGTCCAGCGCATTAACCCCCCTGGTGAACACTGCCCTCAATATCTCCTGCCACACAATCTTGATTCCCACATTACTCTACTAAATGAATGGTGTAGGAGTCAAACTCTCTGACCTTTCCTTTGTTAATGCAAGTTAACATCCTCCAGGGTTGACCTGAAGGCAGAGTAATGCTCAGGGCCTTGACTGGCAGATGGAGCTGGAGAGCTCAACTAGCTTTTGTCTTCCTAACAAGGAAACACAACCTGGCACCATGCCTAGTAATGCAATTCTCCTAATGAACACGTCTCCTCTGTCTGAGGCCACTGCATTGTGACCATGCCACCAGGCTGACAAAGAGATAATGTTCAATGTTCAGAAAAAAGAGAAAAAATAAAATAAAATAACCAGAGGAAACCTTCTGAGAGTGTGTTTTGTTCTTATGTCATGGTCCGTTATGGCATTTTCATTTTAATTGCATATAAAACCCATTTTAAGAGCTGGCTATTATCTTAGAGAACATGAAACATAGATGTGTTTTAGAGGAGCCTGTTAGCCAGCTTGTCAGCATCATACACCTCAGGGTGCTAACAGTGTAATAAGAATCTGAACAAATGGAATACAGTTGATGTTCTTGTACAAGAATGGTTCTCCTCATACAAGTGGTTGACTCCCTGGATGGTACAAACAATCCAAGGCTCAGCTGCTAACTGCTGGAAGGTTGAATCTTCCAGTTCCCCAAGAGGTGCCTCAAGAGAAAAGTCTAGTGATCTGCTTGTGAAAAATCAGTCATTGGAAACCTGATCAGACACAGTTCTACTCTGACATGCTTGGGGTCACCAAAAATCAGAGTTCTCTTGATGGCAACTGTTTTTGTTAAATATTTAACTGTTACTGGTGGTGGCAGATTTATATAAACCTTGGGTAACAGAGTAGTGTTCATTATTTCAAAGCCAAAGTATGTGTTTTATATATACATCTTTCAGTTTTCAACTGGAAATTATACCACATAGGTAAAGCATGCATATGGAAGACTCTGGAATCAATTGTTTAAAAGAATGGTGGAAAAAGTGTTTTGTTTTTCCTCCTCTGTCTGTCCCACCTCCTCCTTGGGAGGGGTGCACACCTCAAAGAATTTTAGGACTTCCTGACCTACTGTAAGTAATAATTTAAATCCCTAATGCCAGAGAAATGAAGCCACAGGGTTTTTCTCCATAAAATAAATCGTGCTCTCTCAGTCTCACTATCTGTCCCCTTCTGTGGGAAGCAGGTTTCCCAACTGAAAGAATTTCCACATTGCTTGACTTTCCCTGCTGAGGCCCCTACTTCATTTAGCAGACTTTGTCCTATATACGTAATTGGGAATTAATTTTCTAATTAGGTTCTTCACATTTTATGAAGTTGTTTGATGGGGTGTCTGTTCTTATAACATGGCCTGGAGACTAAAGTAGAGGTAATAATTCTTTTTCTGGTTTTGCCCCTGCTTCAGCAAAGGTTCCTAGGAAATATATTCAACTTTTATGAGAGCTGGGTAATACATCTTTAATGCTGATTTGCCTTTGAAAGGGTGTTAAAAGAGTACTAACTAAGGCTATAGGGCTCATTACATTGTGATGGTGGTGGTTGTATGTCATCGAGTCAGTTCCTACTCATAGTGACCCTGAATAGGGTTTCCAAGGCTGTAAATCTTTATGGGAGCAGAAAGCCTCATCTTTCTCTTGGGGAGCAACTGGTGGATTCAAATTACTGACTTTGCACAGCTCATAATCCATTACGCTACCAGCATTACAGAGTCCTGGTGTGGCGCTGTGGGCTAATGTGTCAGACTACAGAGTCATTTGAAATGCAAGGTTGGTGGTTCCAGCTCACCAGCTGCTCCTGGGAAACCCTATACAGGGTCGCTATGGGTTGGAATCAACTTGACTGCACTTAACAATGACAACAACCAGCTTTACATTGTAGTTGGTCTTATGTGTAATAGTTGCTCAAACAGAATGAAACCATTTCTTTTGCAAGATGAAGGGTATTTAGAAAAATAAGCGTAATGACAACTACAGAAAGTCAAAACAGATGATGCTGAGAGGCAAAGCAGCATTGAATTAACACTAGAGAAACAGAAATGCCACTGTAGATTAAATGGTTAATATTATACTGTGAATATACAAGTAGAACTGTGTCAGGTATGGTGTAAAAATTTGTCACCTGGATTCCCTGTGATGAATCCACAGGTGGAGAAATTGACAGTCTGTTGTTCAACTAGTCTCTCACTGATCAAGGCAAGTCAGTAAAAACAACACTAAACTTTATTTATTTATTTATTTTTTCTTGGCTTCAGTGTAAAAAAAAAATCTAAAGATAAAGTTTAGAAGTAAAAACAAAAAGCTGGCATCAGGTGCTCGTCAGAAACCCTATACAGGGTTGTTGAGTTGGAACCAATTCAAAGGCACTTAATAACAACAATAACAATATTATTTATTACCATGGATATGAAATAGCATGTTTGTGAAGTCTGTTGACTGGGCATTGGTAAATGGGCATATTCTCTCATTTTATAGGAGTTAGTCTAATTAATCTTGCTGGAAATATGGCTTAAAAACTGGATATTCCTCAGTAGCTTCCAAATAAAAAACCACCATCCCTCACATTAGGATCTCTGGTAGTGTAGTGGTTATGAATCAGGCTGCTAACCTCAAGGTTAGAAGTTTGAAACTACCAGTCATTCCTCAGGAGAAAGATGAGGCTTTCGGCTCCTGTAAAGATTTACAGCCTCGGAAACCCTGTGTAGGGTCTCTATGAGTCAGACCGGACTCCACAGTACACAACCATCACCCCTCACACAAATTCCCCTTGAGCGTCAGAAGTCATTTCTGAGTTTGCCCATTCACATATCTGCTTCAGTGAGACAGAAAATGTGAAGGTAAGTATATGATTGAATGTAAGATGACAACTGATACTAGGATTCAGGAAGAAACAAATGTTTTTTCACTCCTGACTTGTTTTATACTCTTTACCATTTAAATTATCTTCCAGATCTCTGTAGCTATCTAGATTGTGACCTAGTCTATAAAAATTCCTAGTTGACAGCTACAACCTATAACTCTCAAGACCTAGTTAAGTGTCACTGCAGAGAGAGGCCTCATACTAGGCTGGAGAAAAATCATTCCACTCTGTGGAACTAAAAAAATCATTACACATCATGGAGCTCAGCAGATGGTCACTGTCTTCCCCTCTACCTCCAACTGCCTATGTGATCTTGGACAAATTATCTAAGCTCTTTGTTCCAGTAGAGGTCAAATAAAAGTTTCAGTCCAGCTTTTTAAAAGATGAGCAGGAACCCACCAAGAGCAAGGATTGCATCGTGTTTGAGTATGGGATTCAAGTGTTCCATTTGGGTCTCAACATCTTGCCACTTCTCCCCAGCTATTGAATTACCCCGGCCTCAGTTTCTGCAACTATAACATTCTGTTTCACAAACTAATGCTTATCTTTTTGGTTTGTTCTGTTTTCATTGACTGCAGAATTCTAGAAGTAAGACTAGAAAAGCCTAGTAATCTAAACTAGATAGAGATTGAGGGGCCATGGATCAGGGATTCATCTTCAGGAATGATATTAAATTCAATCTCTATATGCTATTTACAGACTTCTGGTGGTGTAGTGGTTATGAGTTGGGCCCCTAACATCAAGATCAGCAGTTTGAAACGACCAGTTATTCTACAGGAGAAAGACGAGGCTTTCTGCTCCCATAAGGTTTACAGCCTGGGAAACCCTATACGGAGTCACTATGCATAGGACCATAGTATATAACCACCACCATATGCTATTTCCTGCCGCCTTTGAAAAATGTAAATCAAGACATATCATTCTTTTTCTAATCCATCATTGGTTTTTCACTGTACTTCATGGTACTTAACAGTAGCTTTTGACTTTGGATATCTTTTCATTTTCTTCCCCCTTGTACTTTGCCTTCCATGACTTTTACCTTTTCTTTTTCCTTCTTCAGAAGGAGTTATCTCTACTTCCAAATCTGTACTCAATTTCACATTTCAGTTCAACTAACCAATGGAACATCTCCCCATTTAACACTTGGTCAGCAATGTTCAAACCGGCATTCATGGCCTCCCGTAAACCATCAAAGAGCTATGGCTTCTTTCTTGAGTCATTAGCCTCTCTGTTAGTACGGGTAAGCAGATTTATAGTCTCACTCCTTTCGATGTGTCTCTATCCCTCTCCTCTGTAATTGCATGCCATCATTTGTATGTGTAATCTTCATGAGTAACCCTGTACATTTCCACTGCCAGCATTGTGACTCAAATTGTCACCTTCAGTACCTTGAAATACTGAAATCGCCTTCCAATATAAGTCGTCCAACTTCTTCCTCTTTTTCTCTTTCATTTCAGGTTACAAAGTTGTGACATTACTTTCATTGAAGTACAGCTCTGATCCTTTAATGTCCATGTCCCCAAACATTGATTTATTAGCTATGTAATCATCTAAACTCTCTAGCTTTGCTTTAAAAGTCCGTTACAGCATGATTTCAGCTAATTTTTGAAACAAATAATTATCCATTCATCATTTTTTTCCCAAGAAATATTTATGGAAGGGCAGCAATATGAAAGAACCTAGGATTATAAGATTGACTAATACAAACATGTACTTTTCAATGTAATGAAGAGAAAGCTCAACACATATTAATACACACACATAATTGATATTATAGCAATGAAGAGTATCTTTAAAACAATGGAATGTTTTTGGCCAAGTTGAATAACTTGCTGGTTCTGAATGATTGCTAGATATTTCTGTTTTGATGTTTATTTCTGTTTTGATGTTTATTTTCTTTGTTTATATCCTTTCTTCTGAGAAAGTTTTTATCGTTTGTTATTTTTAGGTGTTGTCTGTCAAGTTGGCTCCAAGTAATAGCAACAATATACACAATAGAACAAAACACTGACTCGTCCTGTGCCAGCCTCACAATTTTTATGTTTGAGCCCATTGTTGCAGCCACTGTGCCAGTTCATCTCAATGGGGACATCTTCTTGTTTTTCACTAAACTTCTGCTTTACTAAGCGTGATGTCCTTTTCCAGAGCCTGTTCCCTCCTGATAACAAAGTACATGAGATGAAGTCTCACTAGCCTCACTTCTAAGAAGCATTCTGGCTGTACTGCTGCTAAGACAGATTTGTTTGTTCTTCTGGCAGTCCATAATACTGTCAGTATTCTTCACCAACACTATAATTCAAATGCATCAATTCTTCAGACTTCCTTATTCATAGCTGTGTTTTGTAGTCAATATCTAATCTATATTTTAAAGACAAACCTGACAGTTATTTATGTATTAGTCTCCCTTGCATCTATTTTTTCTGGCTGTACCCTATCCAAACCCTCAGTGAAGGTAGTTTGTATAGGAATCCAGCCTTTGTTCCATGGTACCTAGTGACCTAGTGCTAATCCAGCCAGTATGCTATATTAATTTGGTCATAGGCTTTGGTTCTGGAATAGGATATGATTTAAACTGGGAAAATCACTAAATCCGAGGGCTTCTGGAGAAGCAATGGAATGGGATATTTACTCATCCCTGCTGGATTTGAAGTCAGGATGGCCAGACTTCATTTCTCATACTTCACACGTATTATCAGGAGAGACCAATTCCTGGAGAAGAACACCAATTTTAGTAATGTGGAAGGTCAGCGAAAAGGAGAAAGAACCCCCCCCCCCCCCAACAAGATGGATTGGCACAGTGGCAGCAGCAGTGAGTTCAAATGTAGCAGTGATTGTGAGGGTCACACAGGACTGGGGAGTGTTTCCTTGTGTTATTCATAAGGTCGCTACCTAACAAGGACAGCAACAAGCTGGACTTGAACATGAGAGGACAGAAGGTGGAGAGTTACCACATAGTTGTCTTCTCTGTGAGAGAACAGAGTTGACCTAGAAGGAAAAATAGAAAAATAAAATAAAACAATTTCTTCTGAGATTATTTGAGCTCCGTAAATCAAGTCATACTACAATCTTGGAATTTTCAGTTACATAAACCAATAGCTTACCTTTTTGCTTAAGTTAGTTTGAATTACATTTTCTGAAAAAGAAAATATAAACACACACAGTCAGATTCAAGTTTATATATATATAATCTTTTTATTATGAATTGAGTGAAGATTTGCAGAGTAGATCATCAGTTTTACATCCATAAAATCATATACTTCATTTCATCTCAATGATTGCAATCCCTACTACGTATCAACAGTTACGCTACTTCCTCCCTGTGATTCTGATTTCTATTCTACCCTCTTTCCTAACCCTTCTGAACGTTGTCCTTAGGTAAGTGTTGCCCTTATTATCTTGAATGGTTGGCCATTCCACAGTAAGCGTACTTCCTGGTATTGTTGTCCCCTCTATAGAGCCATCTACTGCTTGCCTGAAAATTGAGTCCGGAGGGTAAATCCAGTTCCAGACCTGAAGGGGCTCATTCCTCCAGTCTCTCTGTGACCAGTAAGCCCATCAAATTCCCCTACCTTAAGAAACCTTTGCTGATTGCTCCCAATTCAGTACACCTGCTCTCCACCATCAACCATTTTGTGTCTCATTTATGGCACAAAAGTTATTCAGCCTTATGTTAGAATTCTTTGTCAACTCAGCCCCTAACAGAACTGAAGCTATTTTAGAGTAGCTGAGTATTCATCATAATAGACATTGAATTAAAAAATAAAAAGTGTGAGAGTTCGTGACCTATTTGCAAAGTAGTGAATAGTCTGTGATATCAGGATTATCCATAAAGTGTCTATAAAGGTTCAAAGAATGACTATCTAGGGGAGGGCATTAGAAGCATAGCTATTTTTTTAAAATCCATTTTCTGACTTTGTGAATGAAGAACTGTGGTGGGAGATAGTGAATACTTGAAATTGGGGCAATCTGGGAAAGACTTCCTAATGAGGAGACATTTGAATTGAGGCAAGCATGGTGACAGGCATCAGTCATGTTCAGAAGTGAGAACCTAGCTTTGCAGACAGAAGAAACCATCAAGTGCAAGACTCTGAGGTGGGGAAAAAATGGACCTGTTTTAGGACCAGAAAGTAGGTCGTTCATTATTCCTGAATCACAGTGAACAGAGAGTAATGAGCAGAAGGAAGAGATGAAGTCTCACTGAAGCAGATATGTGAACTGCAAGGTTGGTAGATCAAGCTCACCAGCTGCTCCTTGGAAGCCCTGTCCAGGGTCGCTATGGGTCGGAACCAACTCGACAGCACTTAACAACAGCATTGTAGTAGAACACGGGGCTACATACGTCTGTATTGCTTGGGATGTAAACTAAAAGTGCGGATCTCTGTGCTCTCCACCAGACACACTGAATCCAAATCTATGTGTTTGAAATCTGAGAGTTTGTTTAGTAAATTTATTAAAAATCAGATTCTATGTAGATAATTTAAAGTTGAGAGTCTCTAGTCTAGAACCCCCAGTCCATTCTCCTGGGAATAGTAACAGATGGAGCAAGTGTAGCATATGGGATAATTTCTCATTGTAGAAGGACTAATGTTTGGGTTGTTCCGTATTCACTTGAGGGCAAGAGGAGGGTTGTGAGTCCAGGCCAACAAATTTTAATGATCTGTGCCAAAAGACTGTAAGGAAGACCATATTGTTAGTAGGAAAAGGAGAAAGCTCTGTTAAGATAAAGCTGAGTATATCAGCCCTCCCTTTGAATTCCCTGGTTTTAATTATTGATGCTAAAAATATATTTCCCTTAATTGTTTTGTGAAAATAAGTTAAATTAAGAATAAATCTGTTCCATACATGCACGGGCAAACATGACACTCTTTTCACATAAACACTGGGATGACTCCTCATAGTGTTCCTATTCAAATTTGGTTGCAAAATAACACCCACAGAATGTATTTCCAGCCGCAAAATACTGTGACAGTAAGCAGACAGCACAAGAGAGCCTGTTATGCTTTAGAGATTGCAATGATTATATTGCGGGAGTAGTTGATGCATTTGTTGGTGTTCATTCTATTTCACATTTGCATTTAAATTCCTGTGGAACAAAGATAAGATAAAGAGGAAAACAAATGATGCTTATTTGTTGTTCTATTGAACTCCTTTTGTAAGCATTGCTTGAAAAGAGGGTGAAGCTTTGCAAGGAATCAGTCCATGTGTTCTTTTCAAAACATCAGATACACATTCAATCATCAACTGGAAATATGCAGGAAAACATATCTCTGGGGCTTTAATAAAATCATAAATCAATAAGGAATAACTCAAAATGTGGTTGAATGCAAGAAGCAAATGAAATATTCAATACTCTTTTTTACACATTTGTCTACATTTTATTGATACATAGGAAATGTAGAACTGCATTTGAGTTTTGAAGTGTTATCCTCTTTATGCCAGACATTCTTTAAAAAATGTTGCTTGATAATCACATTTCTTCTTTCAAGTAGTCTGTGCATCCACAACATGATCCTTTGATGAATTTATGCAGATCAGTTCTATGTCCAGGGCAACTCTTTCTCCTCCTCTAAGCTCCCGGTCTTGCTGGGATCCAGGGAAAAAATCTTTTTGTAGCGTTCAATTGTACATCCTAGAAAGGGAATGTTGGATGTCTGTATTTATGCAAGAAATGCATCTGCCTCCTCTTATGATGTGTTTGCCATGATGACTCCCAGGGAGAGGAGAAAATGCCACCTTACTTCACCCAAATGATTAAGATGCATATCAATGCCCAGAACTTCTTCAAGCCATTATTTTCCATGTTACACTCATTGATTTCTATAAATAAATCAGAAATAAAATGTTATCAACAGTCCAACAAGAGTTAATTATGTAACAGATTTTTCCCATGACTTTATTATACATTGTTTTGTAGTGCTTTTCCTAAAGTAAAGCAATACTAGTCAAACCCTTGTTTGGATCTTGCCATAATGGTCTGGAGAATTCTTCAAACGAGGGTAAAAGGGCCAGTGTTTATCAGAGATGTTGTTGTTCTTGCTAAGTGCTGTTAAATCAATGACAACTCATAGCAACCCTGTATAGGGTTTCCAAGAAGCAGCTGGTGGATTTGAATTGCCATGATGTCCCCCCACACATTAAGCTTGGTTGCCAATTAGAAGAATTAAGTCTTTGGGGATATTTCTAATATATGACATTCCAAGCTCTTAGTAGTTATACAGGGATTGCTGTGGCTTTGTAGGATAAGTACTGGACTGCTAACCACAAGGTCAGGAATTCAAGCCTACCAGTGACTCCATGGGAAAAAAATGAGGCTTTCTACTCCTGCAAAGATTTACTGCTCAAAAATCCTATACAGGGTGGCTATGAAGTTATACACAAAAAATCATGCATTTAGCTTTGTTTTTCACAGATGCTAATTTAATTTTTATTTTTTTTAATGATTGTTAATTTTCTTTTTTTTCCCAATTTTTTTTGATCAGAGAAACTTTTGTTTTGTTTTGTTTATTTTACCTGACAGCCAGTGTTAGGACTTGTATTCCTGAGAATCTATGCGGTAAAAGTCTCATCAAAGTAGCAACTAGTAAATAATAGTAACTAGAATCTCTTGGTTTTATTATTTGCTTTATATATCTCTTAATACACATTTATATTTCTTTCAGGGATTCTATTCAATAAATACTTGGGAACTTCCATGTCAGTAATTGTTGAGTACTAGGGAGTCCTGGTGTGGCGCTGTGGGTTAATGCACCAGACTGCAAAGTCATTTGAACTGCAAGGTTGGTGGTTCAAGTTCACCAGCTGCTCCTTGGAAACCCTATACAGGGTCACCATGGGTCAGAATTGACTCGACGGCACTTAACAACAACAGGGATACTGGTACTGTAGGATAAGCGCTAGACTGCTAACTGCAAGGTCAGTAGTTCAAACCCACCAGCTGCTCCTTGGAAACCCTATTCAGAGTTGCTATGAGTTGAAACCGACTCGATGGCACTTAACAACAACAGGAACACATAAGTTCAGTCATATATTTGTATATATTTTGATTTTGAAAATAAATGAATAACTTCATTGTTAATGTAAATAATTAATTATATTTAAAAATCAGAGTATCATAATATCACACATAGATTACCCTAGAATCTAAAAGCAAGTATTCAGAAGAAATGCAAAATAATAGATATTATCCCTTGCTTGGAATCCTGGTGTGGCACTCTTGGCTAATGTGCTGAACTGCAAAGTCATTTTAAACAGTTCAAGCTCATCAGCTACTCCCCCAGAAACCCTATACACAGTCACTATGGGTTGAAACTGATTCTAACGCAGCACTTAACAACAACAACACCCCTTCCTTGTCATTGTTGTTGTTAAAAATTATCTCGTCAGTTCTGACTCATAGGGATCCTGCATAGAGTTTCTGAGGAATGACTGGCAGATTTGAACTGCTGAACCTGCAGTTATCAGTCTGATGCTTATCCAACAGTGCCATACTAGGACTCATTTTGTTGTTGTTCAGTGTCGTTGAGTCAGTTCCAACCCACAGTGACCCTGTATAGGGTTTCCAAGGAGCAACTGGTGAGCTTGAATTGCTTGAAATTGAGCATGTCACCTTAAATTGAACCTGCCATTGTTGTTGTTGTTAAGTGCCGTCGAGTCGGTTTCGACCCATAGCGACCCTGAATAGGGTTTCCGAGGCTGTAAATCTTTACAGGAGCAGATCGCCTCATCTTTCTCCCGCGGAGCAGCTGGTAGTTTCGAACTGCTGACCTTCCGGTTGGCAGCCCGATTCGTAACCACTACGCTACCAGAGCTCCTTTGTTGTTGTTGTTGTTAAGTGCCGTCGAGTCGGTTCCAACCCATAGCGACCCTGTACAGGGTTTCCGAGGGTGTAAATCTTTACGGGAGTAGAAAGCCTCATCTTTCTCCCGCGGAGCGGCTGGTAGTTTCGAACCGCTGACCTTAAGGTTCGCAGCCCGATTCGTAACCACTACGCTACCAGAGCTCCTTAGGGCACCTTAAATTGAGCGCCTACCTTACGTGGCATTGTTCCTCTCTGTGGAATATTGACAATGATGCATTTAAATAATAACTTATAGTTATGAGTTCTAGGATCAGAAACAAAGAGACCCATAGGCATTAATTTTGCTTTCTTGCTTTTGCTGAGTTCCTGTTATCTAAATGAATCCCTTCAAATGTTTTGAAAATCAGACTATAAACAACATTTTATATGCTTCTTATCTTGGAATGTAAATTTAGAACTGCAGTAACCTGGCCCATTTTTCTTTCCAATTCTAAGGTGAGTTGGGTTAGAAAATCTATTTTTAGAAGTAGCAAGCATTTAAAAAGTTCAAAGAAGTCGAAGTCATAGATCTGAATAGTAGAGACTGGGGGAGAAACAAGTACTTCTGATTCTCATTTTACCTAGATAGTCCTACTAGAATGATGCGATTAGATCTGAAAGGGACTTAAATTGGTCAAGTGGTTTTTGCAAATTATATATCTTACTAATTATCCCTTTTATTTGGTGGTAGAGGAAATAAAATTCAAATTACTTCAGTAAATATGACAAGAACAATCATAATAAATAAATATGAGGGGGGGGGAAGTTTATGATGTATTGATTGTCTCACTTTGCCTCAGCGTACAGGAGCATAAATTGCTCTTCAGTCTTTTGTTGTTAAGTGCTGTCAAGTTAGTTCCAACTCACAGCAACCCTGTATAGGGTTTCCAAGGAGTGGCTGGTGGGTTTGAACCCCTGACCTTGTAGTTACAGTCCAGTGCTTATCCTTTGGCATCACACCTGGTCTCTATTCTTCAGGCTAGACTAGATTTAATGGTATAAAATCCACCATTTGGATCTGATGTGTGTCTTCCTCTGGTTTAAAACGCCTTGGTCTCAGGTCTTCCATCTGTAGGCTCCCAGGACCTGCAGATTTACAGATACATTACAAGTAGAAATCAAACAGTGAGGAAGATTCTTCTTAGTGATTCTCAGGATTGACTCTCATTGGACTGTTCTGACTCATAAGCTTACACTGCAGATAGTCATTGTGGGCAAGGGAAGAGAATGACTCTATTGCATAGGCTTCAAAGATCTTTCTATTCCTAGAGTTGGCGTAAACTAATAGTAAATGAGAGAGCCGGTATGGTGCAGTTTTCCCAAAGGGAAATTGAGATTACTACATGTGGTGGGTGTGGCACTGTAGGATGAGCACTGGACTGCTAACCAAAGATTGCTGTTTCAAACCTACCAGCCACTCCTTGGAAACCCTGTACAGAGTCACTTTGTTGTTGTTGTTAAGTACTGTGGAGTCGGTTCAGACTCATAGCGACCCTGTACAGGGTTTCCGAGGCTGCAAATCTTTACGGGAGGAGAAAGCCTCATCTTTCTCCTATGGAACAGCTGGTAGTTTCGAACTGCCAACCTTGAGGTTAGCAGCTCGATTTGTAACCACTATGCTACCAGTGACTCAACAGCACTTAACAACAAAAAGAGGTACAAAAGGAGCATAGTGGCTCTGTAAGATAAGAACTGGATTACTGACCAAAAAGTAGATGGCTCAGGTCTACCTGTTGCACTGTGGGAGAAACATGAAGTTTTTCTGCTCTCTCAGAGATTTACAGACTCAGAAACCCTATATATGATTGCTATGAGTCAGAATAGGCTTGATGGCACCCAACAACAGCAAAAACAACAACATGAGGTATAAAAAGAGCCTTTGGGGAGCAGTGGTTAAAACACGCTGCTGGTAAACTATAAGGATAGCAGTTGTAACCTACCAGCCACTCGCTGAGAGGAAGATGAGGTGGTCTGCTTTCGTAACAATTTACAACCTTGGAAATAGAGTGAGGCAGTTCCACTGGGTCCTAGGGTCATTATGAGTCAGAATCACCTCCTTGACAATGAAGTATAAATGAAACAAAGAGAGGTTTCCCAGATTGTATCATGAGATCCCTGTGTGTCCCAGCATTTTCAACTATTGAGGGAAGTTGACTGTCTTGGTTTGCCTTGGATGATGATCCAACTTCATGTGTGTTGTGCAGACTCATTATTACTAGTACCCCTTTTACAGAAATGGGCTGGTTTCCTTGATAACTTGTATGGTCACCTGAGATTTACAAGCATTAGTGACCTATCAAGCACATTGTAAAGCTTCATCTATTCCAAGTCATTCAATTCAGTAAGTATCTCTCTCTGAATCATATGAAGACCATGGAACAGTTGAACTCTTATCATTCCCTCCTGTTTTGTTTCTCCTAAAAAAAAAAAATTTAGAAAACAAATTAAACTTGATGTTATTATTGTATACAGTTATCTGCTTAGAATTACTGACATTAAACAAATTATTTCTCTATCACTGCTTCTTGAATCTCAGTCTTTCCCCTGAGATAAAATTTGATCATCCTGAAGTGGTTCTTAGAACCTTGCTACTAATATAGACAGACAGAGATGTTAGAGGTGCCTGTACTCCTCCTCAGACCAACTGAATGAGAGTCCCTCAGCATGGAATCCCCACTTTAGGAATTCCTTTAGTCAGAAAATCCTGGTGACAAATTCTGGTTGTTTGTGTGTGTGAAAATTATTATCCATTATTGAATAAGAGATTAACCCGTTGTACCTAACAGGTTTGCAGCCTTTTCTAACTTTGATTATTGTCTCCAAGAAATCTGTTGAGGATATACTGTTTCTATCCTGTTTCTATCTGAGTTGACTACTAGGAAAGTTTTACTCCATTGTAGCTAAGTATCTGACTTTTTCAGTATTATATTTAAGAACAATTGTGTTTTCTTAATTTGAGCATTCAGAATTTCAAAAAAAAAAATTAAAAAAATTCTTAGCCATATGGGAGCATCAGATACCCATTTGTCTTGTTGTTATGGACTGTTAGTTACTTACATAGATATTTTCATTAACAACCACAAAAATATTGTCACTGTTAAAAATCATTGAGTCAGTTCCAATGCATAACAATTCTGTATGGTGCTTCTGAGGAGTAGTTGGTGGGTTTGAACCCCTGACTTTGCATTTAGCAATCCAGTGTTTATTCTACAGCACCACACCAGGACATCAAAGTTCTACTTAGTATATTTAATTTCTAGATGTTCTTTAAATCTCTACTTGTTTTTCCTCAGTAACATCATTTTCCTCTCTCACTTTTTAAATATTTTTTAACATAGATATACTACAGTTTCTACTTCATAATTTTAATACCTAAAGTTGTTTTTGAAGTTCTTTTGTGGTACTATAGGATAAGCATTGGGTTGCTAACCGCAAGGTCGGCAGCTCAAACCCACCAGCTGCTTCTCAGAAACCTTGTACAGGGTGTCTATGAGTTGGAACCAACTAAACAGCATTTTACAACATGAACAAAGTTATTTTCTGTGGCTTCTGCTGAATATTGTTCATGGGCATGTGCTTCCTTGCTTGTTTTGTAATTTTGGAGAATGAGGTCATGTTATCTGGTATTTATCTGTGGCTACCTTGATGGGGCACTGTGGACTAAATCACAGGACTGCATTTTCGGTTTGAACCACAAGCTCTGCAGTTCAAACTCACCAGTCACTCTTTGGAAACCCTATATAGGGTTGGTATGAGTTGGAACTGACTCAGTGGCACTCAACAACAACAAACTTGTGAGCCATGAGTTGAATATGCATCCCATCCTTGCAGAGAAATTTGGCTTCTGTCGTTTTCTATAACATACTGTCAATTCAAAACCACTTGGATTTCTTGTCTTGTGGTTTTACTGAAATGTACTGGTTCAGGATTGCTATGGGTCGGAACCGACTCCAAGGCACTTAACAGCAACAACAACTGGTTATATAAATTTGAATCCCAAATTTGCTTGAAGGCAGACAGGACTGTGAATTTTTCAGAAGAGGATTGTTCTCCCTTCTAGGATTCAGCCTTACACAAACAAATTCCCTTCTCTCTCTCTTTGCTGGCAGTTTTTTGTTTGTTTGTTTGTTTTTTCTACCTAGCTCTTTCCCCGAGGGGAAGTACTCTCACCTAGTGTCATTCACATCACTAATGAAAAAAGTCAGGCTCAGAATTTGACTTGCTCAGGGTCATACAACACCTTGGAGGCAGAGCTAAAATGAGGGCCTAGATCTTCTCATAGCCCAGTTGTTTTCTCTCCTATAAAACAAGCTGCACAAATAGTAACACCTTCTAATAGGAATGGCTTCACCTCTGCCTCCAATTGGACAAGTAACAGGAAGATTCAGATATTCCTCACGGTTAAGTTTGATGAATTGTAGAAATAGGTTATTTAGATATATTTTAAGAATCATAAGAACATCAAAAAGTCATAGGGGGATAAGACTTATAGTCCACACTATTCGGTATTTTGTCTTTTACAGTAGTACCCAGGGGTATTACTGTGACATAATGACAGTTGCCCTCCGTGATATTGTCCTCAAAGGGTGGGGGCATCGCTAACTGGGAACAATCTATCATCCAAGAATTTCTCTATACCCTTCTTGAACTCTCATTATATTTTTGGTTTGTACAACCTTAAGGCACTGTTTTATATGGAATTGATCTTATACTAGTCAGGACATTGGCTAAATAACCCTGAAGTCCTTTTAAAATACGATTTTAAGTATCATAAATCTTGTTGTATAAGTAGACTCTGCAAGTGGAGAGAGTCAAGACGAGTGATTAAGCACAAGGAGTCTGAAGTCAAATCGCCTATGTTCCAAGGCAGGCTTTCTCCTTTACCCTTGCTTGTGACCTTGGGAAAAAACCTTTTACTATTCTAAAGCTGTTTCCCCTCCTGGAAATGAGCACTAATTTGGGGGTTATCATAGGATTACTGTGGCAAATGAATAAGTAATGTGTATTAAATTACTTGGCACAATGTCTGGATTGTAGTAAACAGGCAAATTAAACTATTCTGCTTATTACCATTATCCGTGTTGTTATTATTGTGAGTGAGTGAATATTTTCACTCAGGCTACATATCTCACTGAAAAAAGGCGTATAGGCTCACTTTTTTTTTTTTTTTTTTTACATATGTATGCTAAAGGACAGAATGGGATATAAGATCGAGAAAGTTAATGCTGCACCTTCAAACTATTTAATTCTTTATGAGTGTACCAAGAAAACCACCGACCTTTCAGAAAGCAACCGTTAAAACATCTATAAATGTGCTGTTGTAGGAATCCTGCATTCTGCAATCAAAAGGAGAAATATAAACTAACCAAGTAAATAAGGTTGCTATGCTTCCGTTCACGATTAAATTGACTCTGATATTTGGTCATTGGGTTCCCTCAATTATCTTATTTTTGAAAAAGAAAGAAAGAAAAATTCCTGGGGCATGTAATAGCTCTAATGTTAATAAAATGGAATGGTTTTTCCCGAAATTTGGCCTCTCCAATCTTTCTTAAATGTCTCAGTCTGCCCCGACATTTACTTTGCACTAGTAACAACACTCAATTTTCATTGACATTATCTTCTAAATACAATCAGATCAAAAATCACCAACATCATTCTCATTCCTCTCCTGCCAGCAGATAATACAGGACCAGGTCTAGCTGATAACTTCTGCTTCAGTAACCTCTGATTCCACTACCTGAAATGCTCTGTGTGGTTTTCCACTGGACCAGAGTCAGAGGTATTCATGTAAAACAGGTAATTCCCATCAGCAAAGATGTGCAGACTTGGCATTTGCCTTTAATTGCACTTTCCTCCTGCTGGGGGTAGGGACTCTGTGAATCAGTTGGTCCCAGAGGGTGAGTTGTTTATCATTATCCCCAAGGGCTTGTGCTTAAATCTGTAGGTTGGAAGGAACTGAAGTGAAACTTCTCAGAAATGGTAGTGAGCATTTAGGATGTTCTAACTCAGTTCACATAAGTGTTGATGTATTTTGTGACCCTTTCAACCCCAAGTTAAATCCACTTAGGTTTTCTGACGAAGATCAGGAATTGTTTTCCAAGTACTCATCATGGTAGTGGCCTTCAAGAGGTTACATATGTTCCCAAAACTTCAGTTTCCACATCTGGAAAATGGGAATGTTGTTGTTGTTGTTGTGATGTGCCTTGAAGTCGGTTCTGACTCATAGTGACCCTGTACAGGGTTTCTGAGGCTATAAATCTTTACTGGAGCAGAAAAGCCTCATCTTTCTCCCACAACAGCTGGTAGTTTTGAACTGCTGACCTTGAGATTAGCAGCCTGATTCGTAACTATTATGCTACCAGAGCTCCTTAAAATGGGGATGTTGTTGTTGTTAAGTGCCATTGAGTTGGTACTGACCCATAGTGAACTTATGTACAGCAGAACGAAACACTGCCCAATCCTGGGCCAACCTCACTACTGTTGCCATGCTTGAGTCCATTGATGCTGCTACTTGGCCAATCCATCTCATTAGGGGTCTTCCTCTTTTTCTCTGACCCTCCACCTTATCAAACATGATATCCTTCTCCAGCGACTGGTCCCTCTTGACAATATGTCCGAAGTATGAGAGATGAAGTTTGGCCATCTTGGCCTCTAAGGAACACTCTGGATGCACTTCTGCTTTATCTTCTCGAGCTGATCTTTGAAAGTTTCTGTTCAGCTCTTGGACCTCCTCATTTCTTCCATTTGCTTTAGCATCTCTACACTAGAGAGCAAGTTTCAGTGTCTCTTCTGACATCCATTTAGACCTTTTCCTTCTTTCTTATCTTCTCAATGACTTTTTGCTTTCTTCATGTATGATGTTCTTGATGTCATCCATAACTCATCTGGTCTGAATTTTGAATTCTGCAAAAATCAATGATTTGTTCATTTCAAATGCCTTCTTTAGACAGCATGAGAGACGGCTATATACCTGGACCTCACCAGATGGAATACATAGAAATCAAGTTGACTATATCTGCGGAAGAAGACAGTGTAAAAGTTCCATATCATCAGTCAAAACAAGGCCAGGGGCAGACTGTGGAACAGACCATCAATTACACATATACAAATTCAAACTGAAGCTGAAGAAAATGAAAACAAGTCCACGAGAGCCAAAATATGACCTTGAATATATCCCACCTGAATTTAGAGATCATCTGAAGAACAGATTAGATACATTAAACACTAAAATGGGAATAGATATTACTTTTTAAAGACTTATTTGAGAGTACAAGTGTAACACGTGCTGTACCTGACTCATAGTATACGAGGAGGAGTCAATAAGTTTGTAGAAAGATGGAAATAGAAGATAATTAAATTTTCCATGAAGTGTTTGAAACTCCCTCACATAATAAAACCTGGGACCTGTCAGTTAAGGAAAACTCAAATATCTGTCACTAAAATGAGTGATAGAAAAGTGGTAAAATTGCACTCTGTCAAAGGCAGAAAATTTGTGAGACCCAGGAAAAAAAGGCAGCCCTGTTGAGTCCTGATTCTCACAGGTTTGTAGAACTTGGTGCAATTGCCATATTTTTCTGGTCCTCAAAAATTATCCACCTTTGGCACAGGGTTCAATCTTACCACTTTTGTATCGCTTTCTACTAGTGGAAAATATTTTTGTTTTCCTACTCTGATTGGTTCCCACCTTATACAGATTCTGACTTTTTCAGGTTTTCCTGTATTCGTGTATTTTCCTAATATTAATCATAATGTGAATTTGTTCTTAGTGTTGTTAAGCACCATCGAATTGGTTCCAACTAACAGCAACCCTGTAGGTAGTTTCTGAGGAAGGACTGGTGGGCTTGAACCACCAACATTGCAGTTAACAGTCCAATGCTTATCCTATACTACACCATAGTTTTCTTTCAATGAATGATCTGAAATTTCACTCCTCTAACTAAGCCCTGGTGTGGCACTGTGGGTTAATGTGCCAGACTGCAAAGCCATTTCAACTGCAAGGTCAGCAGTTCAAGCTCACCAGCTGCTCTTCGGAAACCCTATATAGGGTCACTATGGGTCGGAACCGACTTGATGGTACTTCACAACAACAACAACTAACATTAGTGGTGTTTTGGGCTAATGCACTGGACTGCAAAGTTGTTTAAACCACAAGGTTTGTGGTTCAAACTCACCATCCGCTCCTTGGAAACCCTATACAGGGTCGCTGTGGGTTAGAACTGACTCAATGGCACTTAACAATAACAACTAACATTAACATCAACAGCCTATATCTGAGGAGTCCTGGTGTGGTTCTACAGGATAAAGCACTGGGCTGTTAGGTCAGTTTGAACCACAAGTTTGGCAGTTCAAACTCACAAGTGGCTCCTCAGGACCCTTTTATAGTGTCACTATGGGTCAGAACCAACTGAACGGCATGTTACAACAATATGTATATCTGAAGAACAAAGTGGATAATCTAAGACATTGTTTCCTATTCAGCCCAAATTCTGCTTGATGTGTCCAGGTGTCTGAGGAAAAATCATTGAATTATCTGTATAATGGAAAATGGAAATTTTGCAGAAAATAAATTCCACTTGTTGAATTTTCTTCTATACATTTTGTTGACTAACCATTCAGGTTTCCAAAGATTGAAGGCATTTCTGAGAAGTGACACCATCTGTTCTAAAACCAGGACTGATCTAGGCAAACTAGGATGACTCATGTATAGTCACTCTATATGTTATGTTGTTATTAAGTACCTTCGAGTTGGTTCTGACCCATCGCAACCCTGTATAAGGTTTCTGAGGAGCAGCCAGTGAGCTTGAACAGCTGACCTTGTGGTTCATACTGACTTTGCAGCCCAGTGCATTATAGTTCTAAGCAAATGCCATAAGGCACTCAAATCTGATGAGCTTTTAAGTAATACATAGGTCTTTTGCAAATAATTAAAAAAAAAAAATCCTTCAGTGAGAGAAATGGGGGAAAATGTTGAGGGATATATATTTATAGCTGCTTTTGGCAGCAAAAATGCTAAAACTGACTTAAAATGAAGTACCGTAGTCTGAAAGTTTTCAGATTGGTTGAGTAGTTCAACAGCATTGTCAAGGAGAGAAGTATTTTTGTACTGGTGTTGGCCTTGGGAGTCATAAAGGGCTTCATCTTTTCCAAACATCTCGCTCTCCCATAAACTGAAGGATAGTCTGAGGGAAAAGTATATCACAAGCATGTTTCTTATTCATGCAAGAGTAAAATCTTTTTCTAAGTAACCTAGCTTATTCTTCCTCATGTTTTAGTACTCAGAGTTAGGTCATATGTCTGCTCATCAATCATTCAATCAAGTGGCCTAGAATTACTATAATTATACAAACCATAGGTCAATACTAAGGAGGGGGCCTACCTTCTCTGAGCACATTTTATTATGAACAAAAATGGAATTTAGCTAGGAAATAAGAAAGGGGTTGGAGAAACAGCTATTGGCTATTGACTAGACAAACAATAGTGTCTGTCCTGGGAAGAGAAGCAAGGAAGTCTTTTATAATATCTACTCTGGTTCTTTGTTGTTGTTGTGAAGTGCTGTTGAGTCAGTTCCAATCCATAGCAACCCTATATAGGGTTTCTGAGGAGCAGCTGATGAGTTTGAACCGCCAACCTTGCAGTTCCAACCAACTTTGCAGTCCAGCGCATTAACCCACAGTGTCACGTATACATTTATCTGACTGACATGAGAGTCTCTAGTTAGGTGTACATATATTTAAACATCACTAGACCAGGTGCCTAACTAAAATAAGAATATGGCAGATGTCCAATCTTCTACTAGTCGGGGTAGATATTCCGAACCAGGGAGTGTCTAAAGGTTTACAATTAATATGAAACTTCTGAATACCTCAGTTTCCCAATCTGCCACTTAAGATATAGCCAGCAGCCTTGCAACGTAGGAAGGTCTGACCTGGAAAGTCCTGGGAGGGACTCTGCAGTTGGAAGTTGATAGGCTGTCTGCAAATCAGGTAAGATAGTGATCTTTAATCTCTGGAGAGAATCCTTCATTTGACCTTTGATACCCCAATTTTTGCAACTAAGTCACCAACACGATCAAATAGAATCTAGTTTTCTCATCTTGGAGAGTCTTTCTTAAATTCATGAGTCCCTCTCTCCCTCCATGTTAGCTGAATGTGTATACTCTTACCTCTTTCCTGGTGTCCTTTTGCTATTTTTAAGACTGAGAATCTGAAGTAATGGAAGCAAATCTTCTTCAACTCCATCAAGTTCCCTCTATGAAAACAGAAAAATCTAGCCTTTATGCAAATACCTAAGCCCTTGTTTAACAGAGACTGGCATTGTGATATCAAGGATTACTGCCACATTTCTACCCTTATGTCTCTTGTGTGGGTGTTAGGAGGTTTCATTAGCTAATGGACAGGGTGCTTAATACATTTTAGAAATGTTCCAAAGATGTTAAATGTTGTTACTCTTTGGATCATACTGCATTTTCATTAATATGACTTCTAAGCATCATTTATGAATTCTAATAGGGTTGTAAATCCCTTGAGCATTTCCTGATTTCATAGAAACAAAAACTTTTTTTTTAACCTTTAGATGATTCTTAAAATCTTTTCCAGAGACCTGGACAGAGAATGATCTGGAAAATAATGACTTCTGGATAGTAAAGGCAGAATGTATAAAACGGAATTCTGTTGTGATGCTGTGGGATAAAGCACTGGACCACAAGGTCAGTTTGAACCACAAGGTCAGTGGTTCAAACTCACCTGCCACTCCTGGAAAACCCTATACAGGGTCACTATGAGTCA
The DNA here is from genome assembly GCF_000296735.1 of Chrysochloris asiatica. Taxonomy (NCBI): domain Eukaryota; kingdom Metazoa; phylum Chordata; class Mammalia; order Afrosoricida; family Chrysochloridae; genus Chrysochloris; species Chrysochloris asiatica. The sequence continues at coordinate 13,400,119 of NW_006408589.1, read as the reverse complement.
GAACCTAACAACAATAATGGATTAAACAGTTGCTCGGGACTCAATGAATCAAATATGGTGCTGTAGTTGAACTGAATAGACTTCGATATGACCATAAACTGCTTCTTCAGAGTCCAATTTTCAAACTGAATTTAAAAAATAGAAGTAGAGGTCTAATTTACAGGGATTCCTGTGTGATTTTGGAATGATCCTACTTGTCATGATTCTCAAGCTTTAAGGGAATACTAACACAGTGGCAGCAGCGATGGGCTCAGTTGTGGCAACGATTGTGAGTTGGCCCAGGACCAGGCAGTGTTTCGTTCCATTGTGCATAAGGTCACTATGAGTCCATGCCAACATAATGACAGCTAACAGCAAAGGTACCATCTATTGCTTTAAACATTTTAATAAAGTTTGTGGGTTGTGTTTGTGCTCAGTGACACAGTGGATAATTCATTTAAATGTGAAAAAAAAAGTTATCTACTTTAAAATGTGAGTTTGTAAATTTTGAAGAAAGTTCATAATAAGAAATTAGGAACTCTTGTTTTAATTTATTTGACGACTATAGCTTTCAGTCAAATGAAACATCTGAGCATTTCTTGCCCAAGACAACACATAAGTAGGAGGGAAATGTGTCAGACTGATTTGTTCTATCCCTCGAAGACAAGAAGTTGGAGGAAGCATAAAGAAAATGAAAGAAAAACTTACATTAGATGGCACAAAGGATTGCTTTAAAGAAATATTTTAGAGTTTACAAATATTGTAGAGGGTGATTTTTTTGTGTGTGATATGCCACCCTCAGCTGCTCCATATCATAACTTTTATCTGCAGCAATATGTCACACCTGCCTAGCTTGTTCACCTCAGACTCCAAATTGAAAGGAAGTTGGCTTCATATTGGATACACTTTGCTGGGCATAGAAGGCAGATTGTTAGATGAGGGAGCGAGTGCTAGTAATTAAGCATAATGGCTTCAAGTAGGGCTTTCAAAAGAGCGGCATTCTTAGACCAACCAGTAGCTTGTCTAGTTATGAAATGCTCTTTCCTTGCTAATAATTGTAAAACCATTGCTGCCGTCTTTCAGGTTTGTTTTTTTTTTTTAAATAAAAGACTATAAAAACTGAATAAAAGCTTAATAAGTAGATTAGTTAGAACAATAGCCCCCATGAGAATGTTTTGATTCTGAGTGTAGTTGCTAAAGATAACCCTAAATGCAATCAAGTTTAGCTCCCTGCGTGTGTGAAAGGAAGGTAATACCCTCAGAGAGTTTTGCCAACAGATGACATTATTTTTTTAAGTGTCTCTTTCTACATTTAAATTAGTCTTTCCTCTGGGCACCAGCAACAAAACCTTTGTTAAGAATCACCAGAGAAACAGAGCTTTGAATAAATTCTCAGCAGAAAATTATTTTTTTGAGAATTTCGTTTCAGATGTTTCACATCAAAAGGATGGATAGTAGTACATCCAACAGGGAGAGCCTTGTGATCCTTCTCTGTCCTCTTTGTAATTTGAAGGATCAAAACTCCCAAGAGGGCCAGAAATAAGGATAAAGGGAACTGCACAATTTTACTAAACATATATACATTATAAAAGGCAGTGTGATCCAGTGTTAACACTGGTGTATCTTCCTACTGTCCTCTTAGGTCTATTCTGCTAATTGTATTCCCTTTGGCCAGCCAGTCACTCTTTCCTTTCTCTTCATTTGAGATTTCTGTCTCTGACTTGCTTGTTTTTCTATCATGCCATCCTTCTTTCAAGCTCTCTGTCTATGTATTTCTATCTCAATTCATCTGGTATATCTAATTTTCTCTGTATAACTAAAAGACCACTATGAAACTCAGGAAAACTCATTTGTAGACTTAATTGTTCACAATTCACAGCAGCCAAACCTAAATGCTTGCCAACAGATAAATGGATAAACAAAATGTGGTGTATATACACACACTATGGACTATTACTCAGCCATAAAGAGAAATGGAGGCCTGGTGTGGCGCTGTGGGTTAATGCGCCAGACTGCAAAGCCATTTGAAATGCAAGGTCGGCGGTTCAATCTCACCAGTTGCTCCTTGGAAACACTATACAAGGTCGCTATGGGTCAGAATTGACTCAACGGCACTTAACAACAACAAAATAAAGAGAAATAAAACTCTGGCATTTGCTATAACATGGATGAGCCTTGAAAACATGTTGAGTCAAATCACTCAATCATAAAAGAACAAATATTGAATGAAACATATGGAATATCTAAAATAGACAATGCATTGAGACAAACATTTACTAGTGGTCATTAGAAGTAGGAGATGGTTTAACCTGCCAGCTGCTCCTCAGAAACCCTATACAAGGTGGCTGTGGGTCGGAACCAACTTGATGGCAGTTAACAACAACAACAAGTAGGAGGCGTCTTGGTGTGGAACTTTAGGACTAACACTGCACCATAAGGTCAGTTTGAACCACAAGGCCAACAGTTTAAACCCACCAAATCCTCTGAAGCCCTATACAGAGGTCCTGTGTGTTCAAACTTAACAACAACAAAGATGGGAGGAAGTGGGAAAGAGAGAGTTATCATCACTTATGAAACACTTGAGTTTCTGTGTGATGGAAAAATTTAGAAATTGATATTGGTGATGGAATTCCAACATGATGGAATTACTATTGCTGAATTAATTGAGTAAAAAAAAAAAAATGTTGAAATGACAAATTTTCTGTTTTACATATACTGGAATATATCTATATGCTCTATATGTACTCAACATATTAAAAATAGTTTATAGATTGTAATGGAAAGTCACTGCCATTGCTCATTGGACTAGCTAGAACAACCCCCAGTGAAATTCTTCATTACCTCAGGCACATGCGTCTTTATAAGGTGACTTGCCCTGCATTTTCTATCTCCACCACTTTCCATAGTTTCCCTATCCCCCTCATTCATACATTTGTATTGTGGTCAACTCTAGATTATACATGGTGTCAGTCTGCTGGGCAACTCTTCCATGGTCCAAAGGAGACCCCAAGTGGTCCATTTTCCCATCCATTATTGTCATATTTCCTTTCCTCTTCATCCATATTTCTTTCCTGACTTTCAAACCATTTGTGTTCATTTAAAAATGTAGTCCCTGTGTCCTGATATGGAGCTGTAGGATCAAGCACTTGACTACTAACCATTGGTCAGTGGTTGAAACGCACACTGCTCCTCGGAAACTGCACCCAGAGTCACTGAGGCAGGACCAACTCCACAGTAGTACTTAACAACAACAACAACAAGAAGAAGATTTGGACAGGGAGAATGAGAAACCAGATACAATTTCAGATATAGAGGTTTATCAAGTGACCTCAAGGAAATGTTTCCATCTGTCTGTCTGTTACAAATCTAGAATCATGTTAACACTTTTATTTTCTACCTTTTGAATCAGTCTTTGGTGTAGGGAATGGTAAAGACAGGAAACATCATGCAAGTGATGTAGACTCATGTACATGTATCCAATCCTACAGCCCAGAGATCGGTAAGCATTTGCTTTGTAAGGTGAATTAAAATGCAATTTGCTTTGATATTATTTTATTATTCTATGATAGCTCTGAAATAATTGGGGAGACATTTGAAAGCCCATCAAACAACCAGTAAGCTCTTATTCATTAAGCATAGTCATACAACTGGTTAGGAATCAGACCTCAGTAGATTCTTTTATAAAGAAGGTCTTTTGTAACCTAATGTTTAGAATTTTTCTCAGGCCCCAAGTCTTCTAGTGAGCTTTATTCAACCACACAGTCTGGGTTCCATCCCAAGATGCTTTATATGCAGCTTAGGTGATGGAATTAATGGAACTTAACTGGTAGCATAGTGGTTACAAGTTGGACTGCTAACCTCAAGGTCAACATTTTGAAACTATCAGCCATTCCATGGGAGAAAGATGAGGTTTTCTGCTCCCATAAAAATTTGCAGTCTCAAAAACCCTATACAGGGTTGCTATGAGTTAGAACCAACTCCATAGCACACTACCACCACCACCTACCAATGGAATTAAAAGATAATTGCATTTTTCCACAAACTTTTTGAAGCCCTCCTCATGTGTATTTTAAAAATAACTAAGTGATTATGATGTTCAGATAGATTTAAGAGCCACAGACTGTTGTTGTTGTTGTTAAGTTATGAGTTGGTTCCAACACATAGCGACCCTATAAAGAGTTTCTGATGAGTAACTGGGAATTTTGAACCACGGACCTTGTGATTCAAACTGACCTTGTGGTCCAGTGAATTATACTGCAGCACCACACCAGGACTGTTGCTGTTGTTAAATGCCTTCGAGTCAGTTCCGATTCATAGCAACCATGTATAGGGTTTCTAAAGAGCGTCTGTTGAGTTTGAACCACCAACCTTGTGGATCAAACTGATCTTGTGTTCCAGTGCTTATCTTGCAGCACCATACCAGGGCTCACTCAATCACCCGGACTAGGCCTATGTAAATCAATGTTATATTTTCTATTGAGATTTTATATGTGTGTATGAATGTAAATATACATATATTTATCCATTATACTTATAAATAATATATGTGTGAATCAAAATATACATGTTTATCCATTATATTTACAAATATCTATCAGAGTCCTGGTTTGGCACTGTCAGATAAGCACTGGACTACAAGATCATTTAACTGCCAGGTCAGCAGTTCAAACTCACCAGCCGCTCCTCAGAAACCCTAAACCAGGTCACTGAGTCAGAACAGGCTCAACGACACTTAAGGACAACAATTTACCATCAGATCTTATTATTCCTATAAAATATCATTCTAGATACAGATAGAGGATAGACAAAGATATAGATCTGCATTCATACATAAATACACACGCACACATGATTTGTTCATCTTTAACAAAAAGGTTGAAGCTGGCTGACTGAAGAGGATAAAAGGTTAAGGCTGCTGAGCTTTGGAGACAAGAGCAAAATACACAAGCATCTGGAAGATCCATACAATAAGTCCTTTTAAGACAGAACACTTAGCCACAATTTGCTAAAGAAAGATTGTGGGGTGATTGGAAGATGCGAGGTCACTACTGTATCACTCTGTGACTTGCTGCATTCACCTGTGTTATTTACTTTGTACTTTACTGCTGTTATCTGTGACCCAAATGTGAAGGGGCTAGGAAAATCATGTGTGAACCAGTGAAACATCTGCACTGTACTAGCATTATTCACTTATTTGCCTCTGGCGTAGCAGCTAATATTGATTACAAAAACACTTGTTTTAGAAGAATATGCTGTTAAAAGATTTGGCCTCACCCTACAGAGGGGGAAATCTGAATCTATGGATACAGGTGTTTGTAAAAAAAAAAACTGTGTTTTATCCCCTTGTCCTTCCATTTGTTTTGGGGGTTTTTTTTTGCCCTTTATTTCTAGCAATAGTGATGACTTTCCTAATTAAAGACAAGTAGGGGGGTGACTCATTTAGAAAGGGGTCTGGTCTTATACAGACATAGTTTTGTGCAGCTGTGTTTTTCATAAGGCAGCTATGTAGAATTTGAAAGAGATATACTCATTTCTTTATCCAGTTATGGGACAACAAGGAGGTCCTTTCTCTTAGTCTGTTGTTGTTGTGAACTGCTATCGAGTTGGTTCCAACCCATAGCAACCTTGTATAGGGTTTCCGAGGAATGGCTGGTGAGCAGTCTGGCACACTAACCCACAGCATCTCTTATTCTAGGACATCTTAATTACTTCTTTCTGCATTTTTTTGTTTGTTTGTTTGTTTGTTTTCTTCAGTTTGTCCTGTGTTTCCACATTGTTAAATTCATTTGATCTCTGTGGCCCTGTTAAAACTGTTGGGTCTGAGGGAATATCACTAACTTCACATCGAAGACCAACCACTTAAGCCCAAACAAGGCATCTTTTGGACTGAGTGACCAAGATGCTGCCTTACTCTCTTGCTCAAGTCTAATTCCAACATCCATGGTACCCTATTGTTGAGAAGCAGGCATACATTTGGAATTCTAACTAAGAAGGCCAGGAAGATTTTTGTTGGTCATCCTGTAGGAACAATACCATGTTGAAATGTTTTATTACTGAGGGTCAAACTCTATGTGTTTAAAGGAACATTGTATTAAGAGCTGCTTAGCTTCAGACAGGATGAGTTGGTAATTTAGAGTACAGGCAGGCATTTAGGCAGATTTTGCTTCATATCTTTGGGCTAATCTCAGTGGCTTGATTTTTTAACCTCTCTGGCCTCAGTTTCCCAGTCTATAAAATGGGGATTATATCTTTGTCCACAATGGGTTGATGCAAAAAGGAAATATATTAGGGTATGTTAAATATATAATACAGTGCAAGCACAGAGTTAGTGCTTAGTTAATAATGATGGTTATTATGATAAGAATATTACTTTGGAAAAGTAGATTATACAATCCAAATAGGAAACATACAAAAGAATTTTAAAGTAAAAGTTTAGTGCCTCTATGAGTGTATGTATCTATGTATAAATTGTAAAGCTAATTATCTGAAGTCTTAGTTGTATGTACTAAATTCCCCAGCATATTTCATTGGTGAAATATGTCTGTGTGTACCCCATGTATGTTTATACTATTTGTCATTTATAAACTCTATTTTTTTTAAAAAATAGAGTGAACATAAAATCAAAGAAACAAACCAGATAATCAGCATTGATTTTTCTTATCCTCTTTGAATGAAAACATCTGAGGTAAATACACTATACGATGCATTCATCAAAACAATGAGATAGAAAATAGAAAGCAATACACCCACTCCTCACTTAACAGCTATTTCAATATCCAGTGTTTCCCATTTACAATAATAGTAAAAAAAAAAATCTAGTATCTGGTGGCTATGTCAACACCCAGAAACAAAGACAGGAGCTGTGCTGGTGAGGGTCCAGGCTCCTTCGGCCAGAGAGCCAGGTAGAAGGAGCCAAGGTGGGACAATATGAGTGGGCACTGAGGGTGGCACCATCTTCAGGGGCAGGCCTGTGTGACCCCAGGATGTTAAGCTAGTGTACTGGGCCCAACAGGCTAGAAGCTCCCAGCAACATGCTCAGAATGGCTATGGCAATCTCAGCTGACATAGCAGGCGTAAAAGGTAGGGTTCTCAGGTGTAGTCCGAAGCAGTCTCCAGTTTGGAAGAGTAGGCCTGAACAGGTACTGCTGTACAGGAAGAGGATGGGGTGACTCTGGGGTACAGGAGATTGTTGCCTCCAGCCACTAGCCCAGTCTGGTAATGGTGTGAAGGCAGCTGGACAGAGCACAGTAGGGATAGACTCCGTGGACTGGCCTGTGGTATAGGAGAAAGTAATGAGGTCTTGCAAGTAACCCCAGAGTGCAGTGGCAGGGGTTCACTGTGGGGTGCAGGAATGAGGAGTGGGGAGTTCACCCCAACTCTGCTGCCACAGCTGCCAGCATTCAGAGATGGCCCCTGTGACTGTAAGAAGGAGCGCAAGAGTTCTGGAGCACAGAGGAAGGAGTCTTGAGGAAACAGGCACCTCAGGAGACAGTGGCCCTGGGAGGGTCCCCCACATGCTAAAAAAGAGGAGCTGGTAGAAAAGGTCCAGCCTGTGGGGCTTCCAGGAACCTCAGGGGGATGGATACCTAGAGATGTGGGAAGCTAATTGGCTACCTGGGGTACAGGGAGAATTAGGTAGTTTGGGCCCTTGAGGAAACATACCTGAAGGGAAGGAGGTTCCATGAAGGAGTAGGATCCCCAAGGGACACAGGATCTAGAGTTACAAGACAAGGAGGGGGGCAGAGGGAAGCGCAGAATGTGGGGTTGTGAACTGGGTTGGAAGCCACTGTCTGATGGCAGGCTATGCCCTGCAGGACCCTCTTCTGCCACCTCTACCTGGGCATCAGAGAAGCTGCAAGACAACAGGTAATTAAGTTATTAATGACTTCTATTTGTCACTTGATGATCTGGTCTACCACATTCATAAGTGAGAAGGGGGCCTATTGGAAAATAATTAGATGTAAACATATCAACTAGAAGAATCAATATTGCTGCTATTATTGAACTTCGCTGTATATACATAAAATTGATGGGTTGTACATTTTCATATCAAATTGGGCTTAGGGTTAGGGAAACAACAGTTACTCATAAAGACAAAAGTTTTCCAGGCATTAATTTTCAAAATACATTTTTTTCATATCCAACTTTTTATCAAGGGTATGGACCGATGTCATAGGCGTTGTCCTCAATGGCTCATCTTATTAACCAGGAAACAAATGGGTTTTGCAGGCATGTACCATATTGTTTGACAAAAGCCAATGGCACCTATTAGATGCAGTACAAATCCAGTCTCTATACTCAAATTCAGTATAAATTCTTTCATCTTCCTGTAGAACTGAAGTCCATGCCTATGGATTTCATCTTCCTGTAGAACTGAAGTCCATGCCTATGGATTTCTGTCATCTAATTTCATATGTCTAGAGGTGGATGCGTTGGCCAAGTGGCAGCATTGATGGACTCAAGCGTGGCAGCAGTAGTGAGGTTGGCCCAGGATTGGGCAGTATTTCGTTCTGCTGTGCATAAGGTCATTATAAGTCGGTACTGACTCGGTGGCACCTAACAAAATCAACACGAGGTGGATGGATCCTGTGTTCTATGGGCAGACTTTCGGATCCATCATTTCTCTCTCAGTTAAGCTTTCAGTAGGTTACTGGAATCAAGTAATCTGAAGTGATGCTCTCTTAAGAAGACCTGCCCTTGTGAAAAGCATTGTTAGTTATTGGGTGTAGCTCTCTGTAGCATATGAAAATTAATCCAGCTGATGATGTGTTTTCTTCCTACTTGAGAGCTTATCTTCACAGATGGGAGGGCAGGTGAATATATAGGCACCTGTTTTTTTCAGAAAAACAAACAAACAAGCAAACAACTTTAGACAAACCATTGACCCAAGCACAAAGAATAATAGAGTTATAGATATTTAGACTAGAAAAAGTTTGCTAAGGAAAATCACTGCAAATTGAGCCAAGAAATATTGCTATAATTTCTAGAAGTCAAAGCAAAAATGGAAATGTGATGATTTGCCTAACACGCATCATCTAATAAAAGAAGCCAATCCTACACACGTAGAATTTTAAAACATTTTATACAAAGTTGTGTGTATTGGAAACTTTAAGAATGAACGTATGTTGTTGTTAAGTATGGTTAAGTTGTTTCCGATCTATAGCAACCCTGTATAAGGTTTCCAAGGAGCAGCTGTGGGATTTGAACTGTCAACCTTGTGGTTAGCAGTTCAGTGCCTATCCTACAGTAGCACACCAGGGTCCCTTAAATCAAACCCGTTGATATCTAGTTGGCTCTGTAAATATTTTACAGCAGGAGAAAGCCTCTTTCTCCCTTAGAGCTGTTTGTGGATTTGAACTGCTGACCCTGTGGTTAGCAGCCCAATGTGTAACTCAGTATACTAACAGGGCCCCCAGATACTTTGTTTGGTTGGTTATTGTTATGTGCTGTGGAGTCGGTTCCGACTCACAGCGACCCTGTACAGGGTTTCCGAGGCTGTAAATCTTTACGGGAGCAGAAAGGCTCATCTTTCTCTCGTGGAGCAGCTGGTAGTTTTGAACTGTTGACCTTGTGGTTCGCAGCCCGATTCATAACCACTACGCTACCAGAGCTCCTTGATACTTTGTTTAGGTAGCATTAAACAATGATATATGTTGTATTTTATAGCAGTCACTTGTCATGTGGTTATTTCTATGAGGGGGACTTTAAAACACTCATGGGAAAATAGAATTAAGAGATAATGTAATTTTTCCATAAATATTTGAAGCCCTCTCCTATATCTTGATAGCAGTTAATAGAGTGATTTAAAATTCATTTGTTATTAAAATCATAAATGCTTTAGATAAGGGTATTCCTACTTTTTATTTTACAGTATTGTTTCAATTTTTTTCAATGTGTACATACTGTTTAGATAACTAGAAAAATGTAATGACGTTGTTCTAATTTTGGTATAAAAGGGTTCCCATTGACATTTTCATTTGACCTCATGCCAAAGTAAGTTTTCTCACTACTGTTTGAGAAGAATGCTAGTCCTCATGGTTGTCCATTGGGGAAACTCTTGGAAACATTCATTTGTCTCTACAAAGCCCCAAACGTGTGTGCTCATTCACAAGTGTGTATGGAGCTCTGCTTGCATTCCTGCACTGTAGAGACTTGAGGTTACTGTGAAGGATGTGACAGGAAGGTTTCAGTATTTAGCATAAAGGATGCTTATGGGACACTGGAGGATGGCATTAAACCCTTGGAAAGAAAATCTACGACTGTTGTTCCTATACTGACTTCCAGGTTGGTGGTCTCAAAAAAAGGGTAAAGTTGAGAGACCCCAATTGGATCTGCAGCTTCTATTAAATTTGAACCCTAGAGACAACTTCCTGAAAATGCCTTTTTTTTTTTTCAGTGTAGAACAATTCATATTATATACATCCTTCCACTGACCTGTCTCTTTGAACCCCACAGGCACTTGATAACTAATGAATAAAATAATATTGTGTGCTCTTGGGGCTACCACAGACCCTTTTGTGTCTATAAAAGCTCTCATTTTTCCGACATATGGGAGAAGATACAATGTGGAGACAGGCTGTGTAGAATGACTGAGATAGCATGGGCTGAGCCCCAGGGGCACTAATGACATTGTATCTGTGGAGCAAAGTTATAATGATGTCATTAGACTCCCGAAAAAGCTAACTTATGGCTGACTACAATATCTCTATTTCATTCTCCTTAAAAGAAGAATGAACTCTGGGGGGTATGGCTGTTCCTGGGTATTGACATTATGTATTGGGGCCTCTAATCACCCTGCTGAAACGTTCTGACCTTCCTACATGCAGTTGCGTCAACTCAGCTGCCCTTTAGATGGGGACAAATAAATTTCCAGGATTATGCAAGTCAGGTCACCTGAGGTCAAGAACTCAGTCATGCCGTCCCCTTTGTTCTACCTTGGCATTTTTGAAGGTTTACTCTTGAGGTCCCCACCTTTGATTTTGTGACCTCAAATATTTATGCCTGTGAAAGTACGTATACTCTAATGCGGAGACCCACAATTTATGGCTTTAACACATTCAAAACCTTTTCCATGGAGAAAGATACCCATCTGTGACAGTCTTAGACATTGATTTGAAATTCAGATTTGTAATAGGGGAAAAACTCACATGTAAAATTTAAGACAAAATTTCAGGTGCTTATTAGCTATGCAACCTAGAGGAAGCTAGAGTTTGTCTGTCTCAATTTTCTCATCTGAAAAGTGGGGGTATTGATTGTTGTTGTTGTTGTTAAGTGCCGTTGAGTCGGGTCCGACCCATAGTGACCCTGTACAGGGTTTCCGAGGGTGTAAATCTTTACGGGAGTAGAAAGCCTCATCTTTCTCCCGCGGAGCAGCTGGTATTTTCGAACCGCTGACCTTAAGGTTCGCAGCCCGATTCGTAACCACTACGCTACCAGAGCTCCTTCCTATTGGGGTGAATGAAGTGAAACAAATACGTAAAACACATAGTACACAGTAAGTTGTAGCAGTGTTGATAAATGCAAGTGCAGAATCTACTATATCTGGACTTTTATCAGAGCATCATCAGGGAAGGGAAATGTCATCTTTGTAAACCCCAAATTAAGTTTGTGTTCATGTGTTCCTTGGTTGTATTGTCAGCACTGAAGCTTTTATAAATGTCTCCCTATCAAAATACTGCGATCTTAATGTCATTGGGCTCTGTGTAAGCTCTAGCTCCCCCAGACAGCTCCAAATTTGCATCCCCTGTATTTGCATTCTCTACTTCACTGTCTCTCAAAACAAATGCAAGAAAGTAAATCTTCAGCTTAGAACACCCATTCTTTCAAACTGATGTGCTGTCCAAGGAATGGTGCGGAATAAAACAAAAAAGGAAGAAGAAGATCATCTCAGTAATATTCCAGCACTCTGAAAACATCAGCTAAGCCCAATACCAATATGATATAATGAGATTTTTTTCAAAGCAATGTTAACAAGATTTTTTAAAGCAATAGTCTAACAAGATTGGCATGGTTTATTAATGGCTCGTGCCTCTTTTGAATTGGGAAGATAAAGTATCTTGTTTCCTGTTGTTTGCTATGATATACAAGAACTTTTCAATAATTGCTGATATTTAAATAAGGCCAAGCATGTGGAATTTGGCAATACATTGCCATACAAGGCTCTCAAGAAGAGAGAAAGGAATCTGTGTTTAGACAGCAGTGATCCAGTATTTCCATTAGCAGCCTTTGGTTTTCTAAAATGTACATACTCCCAGACCATCTTTGTGCCACATGCTTGATATGCACCTCTAAGAGCCAACCTGAGTGTGTGACTACATGATGTGTTCAGATATCACCAGTACTACCCAACTCTCTCTTTGGAATGGGCACAAATAACAGATCTCTTCCAATTACTCGGCCAGATAGTAGTCTTCCAAATTTCTTGGCATAGATGAGTGGGTGCCTCCTGTGCTGCCTCACTTTCTTGAAAGATTTCAATTTTTATTCCATCAATTCCTGGGCCTTGTTCTTTGCCAATTCCTTCAATGCACCTTGGACTTTCTCCTTCAGTATCATTGGCTCTTGATCATACACTACCTCTTGAAACGGTTGAGCATCAACCATTTCCTTTTGGTACAGTGACTCTGTGTATTCCTTCCATCTTCCCTTGATGCTTTCTGCATCATTCAACCATTTCCCCAAAGAATCTTTCAATAATGAAAGTCAAGGCTTGACTGTTTTCTTCATTTCCCCCCAGTTTTAGAAATACTGATCATGTTCTTCCTTTTTGGTTTTCTGACTCCAAATCTTTGCACATTTTGTTGCAATATTTGACTTTATCTTCTCAAGCTTACCTTTGAAATGTTCTGTTCAGCTCTTGGACCTCCTCATTTCTTCCATTTGCATTAGCATCTCTACGCTGGAGAGAAAGTTTCAGTCTCTTCTGACATCGATTTTGACCTTTTCTTTCTTTCTTGTCTTCTTAATGACTTTTTGCTCTCTTCACGTATGATGTTCTTGATGTCATCCCACAACTCTTCTGGTCTTCAGTCTTTAGTGTTTAAAGTATCAAATCTGTTCTTCAGATGATCTCTAAATTCAGGTGGGATATAGTCAAGGACATTTTATTATTTTTTTGGCTCCCATGGACTTGTTTTCATTTTCTTCAGCTTCAATTTGTATCTGCATATGAGCAATTGATAGTCTGTTCCACAATTTGCCCCTGGCCTTGTTTTGACTGATGGTATGGAGTTTTTCCATCGTCTCTTTCAGCAGATATAGTCAATTTGATTTTTGTTTATTCTGTCTGGCGAGGTCCAGGTGTATAGTCATCTCTTATGCTGTCTAAAGAAGGTATCTGAAATTAACAAATCATTGATTTTGCAGAATTCTATTATGCAATCTCCGGCATCATTTCTCTCACCAAGGCCACATTTTCCAACTACTGATCCTTTCTCTCTTTTCCCAATCTTTGCGTTCCAATCACCAGTAATGAGCAATACATCTCGATTGCTTGTTTGATCAATTTCAGATTGAAGAAGTTGATAGAATTCTTCTATTTCATCCTCACTGGCTGGTGGTTGGTGCATAAATTTGAATAATAGTGATATTAACTGGTCTTCCCTGTAGGCGCATGGATATTGTCCTATCACAGACAGCATTGTACCTCATGACTGATCTGGATATGTTCTTTTTGACAATAATGCAACACTATTCCTCTTCTTAAGGAGCTCTGGTAACGTAGTGGTTACGAATCGGGCTGTGAGCCACAAGGTCAGCAGTTCGAAATTACCAACTGTTCCGTGGGAGAGAGATGAGGCTTTCTGCTCCCGTAAAGATTTACAGCCTCAGAAACCCTGTACAGGGTTGCTATGAGTTGAGACCGACTCCATGACACATAACAACAACAATTCCTCTTCTTGTCAAGGACTTCATTCTTCTTGGATCAACTATCAACATTCATGGAAGCAGCAGTCAAGAAACCAAATGATGTATTGCATTAGGCAAATCTGTTGCGCAAGACCTTTTTAAAGTGTTGAAGAGCAAAGATGTCAGCTTGAGGACTAAGGTGTGCCTGACCCAAGCTATGGTATTTTCAATAACCTCATATGCATGCGAAAGCTGGACAGTGAATAAGGAAGACCGTAGAAGAGTTGATGGTTTTGAATTATGGTGTTGCAGGAGAAAATTGAAAGTGCCATGGGCTGCCAAAAGAATCAATAGATCCGTTTTGGAAGAAGTATAGCCAGAGTGCTCCTTGGAGGCCAGGATGGCCAAACTTCATTTCTCATACTTTGGACATATTGTCAGGAGAGGCCAGTCACTGGAGAGGGATATTATGTTTGGTAATGTGAGAGGGTCAGAGAAAAAGAGGAAGACCCCCAGTGAGATGGATTGGCAAAGTGGCAGCATCAATGGCCTCAAGCGTGGCAGCAATTGTGACGTTGGCCCAGGACAGGGCAGTGTTTCATTCTATTGTGCATAGGGTCGCTATGAGTCAGTAGCAACTCAATGGCACCTAACAACAACAACAACAACAACCCAACTCTAATCCTGGCATTCCTGAGATCACTTAAAGACAACTCATATTTACAGAATTTTAGGACTTTTATTGATGGCATGGTTTAATGACTTTTTTATGGGGGCAGTATAGCACATTAATTAAAGGAGTTAGAATCCCAGTTCTGATACTTTGATTTCAGTGACCTTAGATGCGTATCATCTATATAGTTAGGAAACAAAATAGTATTTACCTCCAAATGACTAAATGAAATCATACGCTACCTCTGAAATGCCTGGTCAACACTCAAAAAACAGGTGTTTTTGTAGACAATCTGTTATAAAAAGTAGAAGATAAATATTGTAATACACAAATCGAATTTTTACCAGAAACGTTCTTCCTTGTACTGTCCCCTGGTCATCTCCCATGGCTGTGCACACCTTAAGTTCCTGTATTATCTGAGTAATATAGAAATATCAGAGCTCAGTGTGATTTCAGAATCTAAAGAGTGTTTATTAACCTTGACAGCACCCTTCAATTGACAAGTTACCAAGCCATTCAAGGAACCTGTTTTGCAAAATATCAGATCATGTAAGCAGTCTTGCAACATTATATATGCTTACATGACACTTTTTTCTGTGCAGTTTTTCCAGAGTAGGTATGTTACAGGTTTCACCATTTTAGTGGCAGATCCATTCTGAGAATCTCTGATGTATGTATTTTTCCCAGTTATAGCAAGTGAATGATATGCTGCACCCTTTTTCTTTTTAATACAGATGTTGTACCCCGTATTGAAGTTAAACTTCTTTATCTTATTCTTTTTAGCACTCTTGTTTACTCATTTCCCTTTGTCCTCGTTAGCTCAGTGATTTACAAGTGTCCTATAAACTAGCCCTCAAAAATATAAAGGATGGGGAAAAGAGAAAATACCTAATACCTGCACTTTGCTTCCAACACTTAGGAGTACTTAATAAATGTTTGATGAATTAGTAGGTGGACTTGAAAGCGTGAACAAAGCAATTGTTGTTGTTGTTGTTAAGAGACATCGAGTTGACTCTGACCCATAGCAACTCTGTATAGGGTTTCCAAGAGCAGCTGGTGAGCTTGAACCACCAACCTTGCAGTTCAAATTACTTTGCAGTCTGATGCATTAGCCCTCAGCACCACACAAGGACTCCAGACCAAGCAACAGGGCAGTATAAAACTATTCTGTCATATACAGAGTTTATACATTTTGTCCACAAGGAGAGTAATCAAGATTGATGGGATATCAGGAAGAAAAGACTTGTTGAAAAATGACAAATGATTCTGTTTCAAAGCCATAAAGAGCTTTTAGATGATAGTATTTATGCTGTTGTTGTTAAGTGTCATAGAGTCAATACTGACTCATAGCAACCTTGTATAGGGTTTCCACGGAGTGACTGGTAAACTTGAACCACTGATCTTGTGGTTCAAACTGACCTTGCAGTCACAGTGCATTAACCCACAGTGCCACACTAGGACTCCCAGTCTAAGTGACTAGAATATGCAGTGTTTTTTTCTGCATTTATATCGCATAAATAATACTGTTCTCACTTATCCAATGGGATTAAATTTCACTTATCCAATGGAATTAAATATTCCTGGGATTAAATATTGTTGTTGTTTTGTTGTGAAGGGCCATCGAGTCAGTTCCAACCCATAATGACCCTGAATAGGGTTTCCGAGGAGCAGTGGCATTAAATATGTTGTTGTTGTTGTTAAGTGCCGTCGAGTCGGTTCCGACCCATAGCGACCCTGTACAGGGCATTAAATATAGATTCCCCTTATTTCGGAAATGCCCTTGAAGAATTATTATATTAGGTCTTCATGTGAATCTAATGCTATTTTGTCACCAAGAAAAAGTCAAGCTAATTAAACTATGTTGGAACAAAACCCCTGATACTGACCTCTTCTAGTCAACTGATGTTGTATGTAATTCTCTCAACTAAATGTATGCATGTTGTACAGTAAGGGCACTGGTGGCCAGTAGCCATCCGCTCTCTGCCTTACTCAGACTCTGCCACCTGCCTTTCCACACAGAAGACAAAGGAATGCTGCCTCATCTCTTATTCACTTTCTAGTCTGGGAACACATAACACTTGCTTAGCAATATTAAAAGAAGCTGCCAGTTGCCTCACGGGAATGATCTAATCTAAAATGATTTCCCAAACATAGTTTCTTTTGATTATTCTTAATGATAAGGCAAATTTTACAAAACAATTCTATAGCACGAATAATTGTATTTACTTTGACTATGTTGTTGAAGATATTGCTGTTTGTTTTATATCAAAATCACACAAATTTTTTACAAGAATATACAAGAAAACATTTTTCATGACTAAGCAGTAGAACACAGGGATCGTGGGATAAAGAACAACTGCTTTTATTTATTTGTTTCTCTGTCAAGCATTATCATTTGTATGACTGATAATACTTTTTTATTGTTGTTGGTTGGTTGGCAAACCAGGGCTAAATTTTTTTGCTTCTCTTCAACAAAATCTATCAATAATTATGGCATGAATCCTGTGTACTATATTTATGTCTCTTCTTTTCATGTTCTTCTAACTCTTATTTATGATTTCTTCAAATATAATCATTTAAGATTTTTCTGTTCCAACCTAAAGCTCTATAGAAGCTGCCTAATATTTTTTAACAATGTCACTTCTGAATATATTTCAAAATTTAATAATTAATAGAAAATACTATAAGTCCATGTATTGGGAGTATTCAAAATATTTAAATAAATTTTAATAAAATATGGTTCAAATTCTTTATATAGCTTCTCCAAATTTAATAGATTCAAGCTATTACATTTGGGGAAGATATATATTCTTTATAATATAGAATGGAAATTGTCTGAATGTTCATCAATAGGTATTGGGTAAAATGAAGTGTTATATTGATGCAATAAAATAATATGTGATTATTAAAGTCATGAGGTAGAACAGTATTTGAAGACATGGAATAGTTTTTGTGGTATATTATGAAATTTAAAAAGCAGGCAACAAAGTAATCTACCCAGGAGTTTCTGTTATTAACAACAAATAGGTTTTAATACATACGTATAGTCCTGGTCCGTGGCATTGTGGGTTAACGCGCTGGACAGCAAGGACGGTTTGAACAGCAAGGTCCGCGGTTTACATCCACTAGCTGCTCCTCAGAAGCCCTACACGGTGTGACTATGAGCTGGCATTGACTTGCAGGTGCTTAACAACAGCAACTCCTGCATACATACACTAAAGATTAGAAATGTCTGCTATAGAATATGGATATGTCTAGAGAGTAAAATGAAAGATGATGTTTCTATTCCTTTCTTTTTGTCTTTTCCTTTGAATTTTCTTCAGTAAACATGTTATATTTCTAGTCAGAGTAAAGTAATATTTTAAGCAATGAAACATTTATTGTTATCACATATAGCAGATGAGTCCTACGTCTTAAAATACGTCATAAAGAATTCCTGTTACTAAATAAGAAATCTTGGTGACACAATAGTGAAGCATCTGTCTGCTAACTAAAAATTTGGCCATTGAAACTCACCTAGGGCTCTGCAGGAGAAAGACTTGGCAGTTGGCTTTCATTAATATTACAGTCTAATAAGACCCAATGGGGCAGTTCTACTTTACTACATGGGATCACTATGAGGTGAAATTAACTTGATGACAACAACAACCACACCTTCATTTCAGAGCCTTTTTTCATTCTAGTTGCATTAACATGGTGTCTGGAGATTGGTACAAATATCTAGTAAGCAGATCCCATTAACAGAGTCATTTGTTTCTTCCCTCTGTTTTTCCTTGGCAATCTGATTCTGTTATAGCGCTTGTTAGCTTCAAATCCAGACTCCTGGTATGGCACTGAAGGATAAGCACAGGACTGTTAACCACAAGTTTGAAGGTCTGTATCCACCAGCTGCTCCCTGGCAATCCTCTACAGGTTTGCTATGAGTCGGAACCAACTCAAAGGCACTTAACCAAAACAAAACCTTCAGATCCCCCCCCCCCCCGTATTATTCTTTAGCTCCACCCTCAGTGACCCATTAGACTATATCTTATTTAAGCCTTAATCAGATTTTAAGGTATTTAATAAATGTTTGTATAATTGCTTCAAATCAAAAAGGTAATTCTTTTACATATCTAGCTGCAGACTGAATGTTGAATATTGTATTTTTCCCTCAAAGGATGTCAATAAAGATTTTTTTTTTTCAATTACTGTTTCAGGGAATGTTTTCCTTTAGGAAAACTAAAATTTAATAACTTTTTCTTCGGCAAAGTTGGTGATCACTTTATTCTTGCCATGATGACTATAGTCAATCCATAGTCAGTTGGAAGCCAAGCTGAACATAAAGTGATTAAAAGAAAACCAAAACACAAATGTACCCTCTTGAAAACCTAATCACATTATGGGGCACTAAGCATGAGTTATGAGGTAGCTGGGTCTGGCTGGGTTTTGATGAAGTAGTTCTAATTTCATATCAGCTGCCACAGGACTATTTCCTATAGCTTTCTTTTCTGACTTCCCTCTAACTTTAAAATGTGATTTACCCTGCTATCATCTACTTATACAGTCTTGAAGATCTACCTAGGAAAAAATAGTATTAATAATATGTTAAACGTTATTGCTATAAGATGCTTATTTTTCCACATTCATATGGTGCAATTCAATGATAAAAATGAAATAGGTAATTCAATAGATTCGAAATCTCTGGCAGTTAAAACAAAAGCATTTTCTCAATTCGGGAATCATGGTGTGAATGCTGTATTATCAACAAGTTTCAGAGGCATATATATGTCTGTTAAAAATGCATACATTTTAAACTGTAGTTTAGATTAGGAGTCATTAGACTATTCAAAGTTAAGGAGTCTGTTGTTGTTGTTGTTGTTATGTGCCGTGGAGTTGGTTCCGACCCAATAGCGACCCTGTATAGGGTTTCCAAAGCTGTAAATCTTTACAGGAGCATAAAGCCTCATCTTTCTCCCATGAAACAGCTGGTAGTTTTGAACTGCTGACCCTGAGGTTCACAGCCCAATTCGTAACCACTACGGTGTGGTCATGATTAATTTAATAATTTCAGTATATTATATTCATAATTCAGCTTAACAACTTTCTCAGTTTGTGGTAAATGCATTTTTTTTAATTATTTTTTTGGAATGGATAATGTATACAAAAATGTTAGAAACAAATTTCCCAGGATGTTTCCGTTGTTATTATATGCATTGAGTTGGTTCTGATAACCTATGGCTTTAGAAGTAGTTTAGATTTTTATTCTGGTTTGATGTTCCACAACTGATTATACTGATAAAGAATCTAAGATATATTCTCTGTCTACACATGTTGAAGAAGGAAAGTTGAATCCCTTTGCAATAGACACTCAGGATGGTCTGGATTTTTTTTTTTTTTTTTTTTTTTACAATTAATAGCATTTATGGCTTATGCTTCATGGTGGTAGCAGTTCTTTTAAATATACATTTTTCCATTGGCCTTGGTGTGTTTCATTTTATGTGCCCAGAACTCTTCCTGACACCTAATAAGGTATAATAATTCTGCCTTGGCATTGACTTTCTCTTCTCCTTGTCATTCTTCAAGACATGGGTTTTGGAGAAATTAAACTCCAGGCTCGAGTAGACTCTTTTTCTCGGTGATCCCAGAAGCTTTGCAGCCTCATTATTGAATCAATCACTCCTTTCGTACAACCAACATTGAATCTATTTCATGCTATGTTCAGTTATAGGAACTGGGGATTACTAACCCCAGGGGGGAAAAGGGCAGGAAAACATGGTCCCTGCCTTTATACTCATACAGTCTTGTACAGAAAGCAATCCAGAGCAGGGAGGACTTTTGGAAAAATATGCATGGGGAACTCCGACTTGTTTGTTGTTCTTGTTAAGTGCTCTTGAGTCAGTTCCAACTCTAGTGACCCTCTATAGTGTTTCCGAAGAGTGGGTGGTAGATTTGAACCAACCATGTGAGTAGCAGCCCAATGGTTACTCTACAGTGCTACACCAGAACCCCAATTTAGATTTTTTTTTAAGTCCCCAAGAAAATACAACCAATTCCTCACTTATAAATATGGTTAAGTTCCAAAAACCAGGTAATTGTGAAGAGATCTGTATATGTGAAAATGGAGGCTAGTCATATCAGATCACAAGCTGGCAGATATCATTGCAGAATTGCCAAATTACATCATTATATAACTGATAATTATGGCCCAGCCAAGTTGATACACAACCTTAACCATCACAACCAATGTTACCCTTATGTCAGCCACACTTATGAGTGATCTATAAGATCAAAGCATGCATCTAGGACATACATTCTTATTATTCTGAAGTATAATTCATTTTTGATCTATTTTTCCCTGTGAAACTGTGAGTTCTTTACAGACATGTTTATAAACCTAGAGCCTAACATACCACTTGACAGGTATTAGATACTTGGTACACACTAAGAAACAAATTTAAATAGTTCTAGGTTGTAAAGAAACCAAAAATCCTCACCACTGGACCAATAAACATCATTATTATCAATGGAGAAAAAAATGAAGTTGTCAAGGACATTCTTCTTGGAACAACTATGAACACTCATGGAAGCAACAGTCAAGAAATCAAACGACATATTGCATTAGGCAAATCTACTGCACAAGATCTTTTGAAAGTGTTGAAGAGCAAAGATGTCAGCTTGAGGACTAAGGTGTGCCTGACCCAAGCCATAGTATTTCCAGTGACCTCATATGCATGTGAAAGCTGGACCATGAATAAGGAAGACCATAGAAGAATTGGTGCTTTTGAGTTATGGTGTTGGAGGAGAATATTGAAAGTGCCATAGGCTGCCAAAAGAACCAAGAGATCTGTGTTGAAAGAAGTACAGCCAGAGTGCTCCTTGGAGGCCAGGATAACCAAACTTCGTCTCTCATACTTGGGACATATTGTCAGGAGGGACCAGTCACTGGAGAAGGATATCATGTTTGGTAAGGTGGAGGGTCAGAGAAAAAAAGGAAGACCCCAACAAGATGGCTTGGCAAAGTGGCAGCATCAGTGTGCTCAAGTGTAGCAATAATTGTGAGGCTGGCTCAGGATCAGGCAGTGTTTCATTCTGTTGTGCATAGGGTTGCTATGAGTCGGTACCGACTCGATGGCACCTAATAACAACAACAAGGTCATAAACTGTCATTGAATGGTGTTACTTTAGCCAAGCCGCTAGAAAACAATTTCACAAAAACTGTGAGAAGCTGTGATTTTAGTTTCTGAGAATGAAATATTTTTAACTAATTTAATTTCTTTTTTAAACAGCAGTAAAGTCATATTTTCATAAGGAAGTTTTTCATTCTATATAAACTTGAGAATTGTTTGTTAAGCCTCTTAAAGCTCGTAGTCCCAAACACACTTCCAATAGTATTGTTAGAACGCTTTCAGAAGTTGCCCAGCATTTAACACATTCAAGGTGTTATTATTTTTTTTTTTCAAAAGCAATGTGATTCTGCACTACATATGGTTCTGCAACTTGTTTGTTTTTTATTGTTTTTAAAGTAATAATGTATCATGAATACATTTCATTTAGAACATGTGTTTTAGCTCATTTCCGTTAGCAATAACTGACTTTAGAAATGGAAATACAGTGATTTATTTGTCATATTAATGGTCATTTTGGAGCCCTGGTGTGGTTCTGCAGGTTAATGTGCTGATTTGCAAAGTTGGTGTGAACCACAAGATTGGCAGTTTAAGCTCACCAGCTGCTCCTCAGCAACCCTATACAGGGTTACTAATTGTCAGAACAGACTCTACAACACTACACACCACCACCAATGAATGATTGTTTAAGTGATTTCTATTTAATTTAATTGTATAAATAATGCTGAAATGGCCATCTCTCTGTGTGTGTCTGTATGCATATATAGAAGGACTTCAGAAAATTTGTGGGGAAATTCCATTCATTATCTTTTAACTCCATTTCCACTAACTTTTTGAAACCCTCTCAGAAACACATACATACACAGACACACTTAGTCATGTTATGACTATAATTACTTCTGCTGGTTCCAAAGATGTATGAGCTACCAGTAATGAAAAAATACTCTGTTTCTCATGTCCTCATCAAATCTGACCAATCATCTGTTTCCATTTCTTCATATGTCAGGGGAGATTTTCTAGACTTTCCTTCTAAATCACTTATTCATTCGTTAGCTGAGTGTCTGGTGTTTATGTTGAAACAGAAGGACTATG
Source organism: Chrysochloris asiatica (assembly GCF_000296735.1). Taxonomy (NCBI): domain Eukaryota; kingdom Metazoa; phylum Chordata; class Mammalia; order Afrosoricida; family Chrysochloridae; genus Chrysochloris; species Chrysochloris asiatica. The sequence goes on along the minus strand of NW_006408589.1, from coordinate 13,377,424 downwards.
TATACAACCTTTAATCGGATCCCAATGTGGCACTGTTTAAACTGCAAGATAGGTGGTTCAAACTTAGCAGCAATTCCTCAGAAACCCCATACAGGGTGGCTATGAGTTGGATCTTACTAACAATAACATTATAAATTCCATTATTTTTAAAGTATATCTTTCCATTAACTTTTTGAATCTCCCTCCTGTTTGCCTATAGTCCTTTGAGGAGAATATGTGTACAATTCTCAGGCAAGCTCAGAATCCTGGATGTAACAGATTTATAATATTGGAGTTCTGGTGTGTACTGCTAACCACAAAGCCAACTATTCAAATTCCCCAGTTAACTCCTAGGCAACTCTATAAAGCAGAATATGTATAGAACTCTCAGTCAAGCTGAATTGCTGGATGTAACTGATTTATGATACTGGATCCTTGATATAAAGTGGTCAAGCTTTGTTATTAGCTTACTTTTCTAGAAAACAGTTTGTTTATGGTTTACACTTTGTTGTTTTATTCATAGTTGTTGTTGTTATTGTCGTTAAGTGCCGTCAATTCAGTTCCGACTCATAGCAGCCCTGTATGGGGTTTCTGCACAGTAGCTGGTGGGTTTGAACTGCTAGTCTTTTGGTTAGCAGTCCGGTGCTTATTCTACTCCTAGGGAAACACACACATAACAAAGAAGAAAGAAAACCAGGATACGTTCTTTTTCCCAAGTGCACACTTTCAAATTACTCATGTATGTCCTAAGACTCTACTTCTATTCAGACACGTGGTATGATTTTAATGTGTCAGGTATGTCTGGTAGCATCAGTCTCCTGTTCAAAAAGATAATAATGATAGTGACTACATTTAGTTCTGGTGTGGCACTGTGGGTTAAAGTACTGTACTGCAAGGTTGGTTTGAACCACATGGTCAGTGGTTCAAACTCACCAGTCACTCCTTGGAAACTCTATACAGGGTCATTGTGAGTTGGAACCAATTCAAAGGCACTTAACAACAACAACCACAATCAGTATTAACTGTATTAGTTACTGGTTTGAATATATATTGCTTGTCCACTCCAGCAAGGAGCCCTGGTGGTGCTGTGGATAAGGAATTAGGCTGCTAACCCACCAGCTGTTCCATGGGAGAAAAATGAGGTTGTCTGCTCCTGTATCGAGTCCTGGTAAAGCGCTGTGGACTAATGCATCAGACTGCAAAGTCGTTTGAGCTGAAAGGTCGGTGGTTCAAGCTCACCAGCTGTTCCTTGGAATACCTATACTATGTGTTGGAGTAGATTTGAAGGCAGTGGGTTTGTGATTTTTGGGTTTTGGTTTTTCTTCTCCAGTAGCTCTGTAAAGAAAACAGACCCACCGCTGCCATTTTTATATTGCTCAAAGGAAAGAATGGTTCCTATGACGTCATCTTACTTCCGGGTTGTGCAAATATCACTAACCCATTAGGAAAAGTACACTGTCCTTGTGTAATAGACTAATGCTCATTGTGTTTATCATTAAAAACTATTGAGTGTTGTTGTTTTATAAACATCTGGTTGAATGTAATGAGATCCCCAAAGCTGCTGATAATTGGGTTTATGTAAGAGAATAAACACGAGCTTGCATTAGAAATAACATTGTCATTTTCTCCATGCACCGAATAGCATGGTTTCCTGAGATAGGGAAAACCATATTTGTCAGACATGAAATTTATGTTCCTATGAAAGGGGCACCTGACATTATAATGAAACTCACAAGAGCATGGGAAGCAGTTTGGAAGAAAACAAAACGTTCCAAAGTGTAGAAATAATTGATGGAATCATAATAATGCTAATTTTAATAACAATCCATCTGTAAATGGCCTGCCAGCTTCACTCTCTATCACATTGTACTCTTATTTATGATGATTCTAATGTAATTGAAAGTATTCTTAGATTAAAAATGCATGTATTACTCAGATAAAAGAAATGCCTTTGGGGTGGTTGCGTGGTCATTGTGCTTGCCTTTGGCTTCCAGAGTTTTCTAAAAGAACAAACCACACACTCTGTGGATGTGGCAGTGGGACTAGCAGCGGGTTGACTCCCGCAGCTGGCAGTGGGGCCAATGTGCCAGCTCATCTTCTCCAGTCATAATTCAGTAAAAGGATCATGACCAACACTCAGATTTATTTTGATGAGGAAAAGCATCAAGTGAACACACAAGCTTTTCTGATGAGTTCTTCTACACCCACTGGACAATTCTGCATGAGACAGATGGTCTCAATCTTGGCTACCTGTCCCAATTGGTTGGTGATCTTTTCCAAATGATGATGCCTGGCTGTAGGTTGACCCAGGGGTAGTCTTTCTCTCTCAGCTCTGGCATAGGACAGGCAGCTTTTGCATTCTGGAAACTCTCAGTTCATTTCCTGTGCCTCCAGCATCAAAAATGCACCATCTTTATGTGCCTGGTAAAGAATGAGGGCACACACTGACTTTTCATTTGTGGTGCAAATAAATAAATAAGCAGGGAAATGAGTCATGCAGCAGTTGAAGAAATCTCTGTGCCTTCAATCAGAGGTTGGGAAATAGTTATGGAAAGATTCCTCAACTCAAAATCCTTTATACATTGTTCTTCATTTACAGGATGGGAATCAATGAAAGAATTTAGATAAAATAGTTTAATGTAATAATAAACTATGTCATATGCCACTTTAAGGACATTAAATTATTATCTTCCATCACCAAAAGACCTTTGCCATAACAAATACACTTATCTTTATTGAATACCTATTCTATTAAGCCATTAGCCCAGGATGGGATGTTTAGCTGATTAATATAAATTATATATTTGAAAAGTTGACTCAAACAGATAGTTTAAGTGAGAAAATGAAACCATCAGTTTAGATTGTAAGTTAGCTCTTCTTTTTATTTCTACAAATTCCATATTCACCATGCCAAAGTAAACTCTGTCCAATTTTCATACTTCAAGGGCATGCAACTCTGGGTTTTATTGCACCTTGAATCAATTGATTACCATCTCTTTCTCTAAATCTCTCTTTTCTTTTTCTCTCTTTCCCAGAGAATCTTTGAAATAGTCTTTCAAATACTGTTAGGAAGAAATGCACTTCCAATATCCTAGTGGTTGATACTACTAGTTTATTGCTATGTCAGTAATTCCTTTTCAGATACTTCACTGCTACCTGATATTTATGAGGTTCTTGCAAAAGTATAGTTAAAGCGTAAAGGTCTTCTTAAAGTCATGGTCTTCAACACGTTTAATTCTAAACTTTATCAAGAGGACAATGTCTTTCAGGAAATTCATGATGGATAGATAAACAAAAATAATACAAAACAGCCTGTAATAGGTGATTTAAAATACTGACATCTTAGAGCTGTTGTTGATGTTGTTAAGTGTCATTGAGTCAGTTCTGACACACAGTGACCCTTTCTAGGGTTTCTAAGAAGCAGCTGGTTTGAACTGCTGACCTTGTGGTCCAAAGTCCAGTGTCGGAAGGAAAACCCAGTGTGAAGTCCTAATTTCGTCCCTAGAATCCTCCCTGTAGAAAAAGAGTATGTTATCAAACTCCTTTAAATATATTGCCAAATATGTGTGGTTAACAAAAGGAATGTCTGAAGTAAGAAGAAGGTGAGACCTCCACCAAATTTGATCATTTGGTGTTTGTTACGAATTGGGCTGCTAATCTCACGGTCAGCAGTTTGAAACTACCAGCTGTTCTGTGGGAGAAAGAGGAGGCTTTCTGCTTCCGTAAAGATTTACAGCCTCGGAAACCCTGTGCGGGATCGCTATGAGTCGGAACCGACTCCACGGCACGTAACAACAACAACAAATGGATCTTTGGTGATATGTTCTCTAGAGCCTGGTGTGGTGCAGGCAGATAAACCCTATACTGCAAATCTGTTTGAACCACAAGGTCGGTGATTCAAACTCACCAGCTGCTCCTCAGAAACCCTATACAAAGTCGCTATGAGTTGGAACTGACTTGGCAGCACTTACCAATAGCAACAACAATCTCAGTAAATTGACTGATTCATGCTGTATCATAGAGGACAAGAAACAACTTCCGTTTTATTTCTTTAAGTCTATCGTTTTAAACCAAGATAGTGCCCACATAACATTTGACTTATTTATGTATTTATAGAGTCCTGATATGGCTCTATGGGTTAATGCATTGGACTGCAATGTTGGTTTGAACCACAAGGCCAGTGGTTCAAGTTCACCAATGGGTCAGAGCTGACACTACACACTTAAGAACAACAATACATACATGTATGAAGTCCTGGTGGCACTGTGGGTTAATGTGCTGAACTGCAACTTTGGTTTGAACCACAAAGTCAGTGCTTCAGACTCACTAGCTGCTCCTCTGAAACCCTGTATAGGGTCGTTATGAGTCGGAACCAACTTGATGGCACTTAACAACAACATATACACATATACATGTGTACAGTGGTGGTGTGTCGTGGGTTCGGTTCCGTCTCGTAATGACCCTGTATAGGGCTACCAAGGCTGTAAATTTTCTTGGGAGCAGAAAACCTGATCTTTTTCCCATGAAATGGCTGATAGTTTCAAACTGCTAACCTTGAGATTAGCAGTCTGACTTGTAACCACTACGCTACCAGAGCTTCTTATATATGTGTATATATACATACAAACACACACACGTATATATATAATCTATGTATTTGTTCAATATAATTGCAAGCATATACATATATGTATTTTTTTAATGTGCATATGCATAAGGCAATGGAGACAATTGTTTTGTGAAGTAAGTATTTTCAATCATAAGCCAACCTCACTACCTTCAAATTGATCGTTACTCATAGAAACCTTGTAGGACAGAGGAGAACTGCCCCATAGGATTTCTGAGACTGTAAATTTCTACAGAGGCAGACTGCCACATCTTTCTCTCTCAGAGCAGCTGATGGGTTCAAACCACTGACCTTTGGTAAGTAGCCGAACACTTTAACCGATTAGGTATGAATTATCTCTACAAGTACCTGTCTTTTCACTAAGGCTACATTGATTGATATGTAATTTCATTCACTTACTGTGCTGGCATTTAGGTTGAGAGTTCACAGATGTTCTAGTTAAGGTATTTTAAGTGAAATTCTAAATGATCCAGATACTTTGAGTCTCACGCTTAAAAAAAAAAATTAAGTCATTTTGTTGTTAAGTGTCATTGAATCCGTTCCAATTCATGTAGACCCTGTATAGGTTTTCTGAGGAGTGACTGGTGAGCTTGAACCACCAACCTTGAGGTTCAACTGACTTTGTAGTCTAGCACATTAACCCCCTCGCCACACCAGAACTCCAACCAATTATATGCTATCTGTTATTTTTGTTGCTGTTAAGTGCCGTCGAATTGGTCCAATTCATAGCAACCCTGTACAGGGTTTCCAAGGAGTGGCTGGTGATTTTAAACCGTCAACCTGTAGTTCAAACCAACCTTGTTGTCCAGTGCTTATCCCACAACACCATGCCAGGAGTTCAAATAATAATAGTAGTATTTATATAGCACTCTGCCAAGTACTTTTAAAAAATACTTTCCATGTACTCCACAAAACACTTTTATTATTATTCCCAGTTTCTGGGGAAATGTTGTTGTTGTTGGTGCCCGATTCCAACCCATAGCAACCCTGTATAGGGTTTCCAAGGAGCAGCTGGTGAGCTTGAACCACCAACCTTGCAGTTCAAATGACTCTGCAGTCTGACGCATTAGCCCACAGCACCACACCAGGAGAAATGAGGACAGAGAAAAGTCAAGTGATTTTAGCAACATTTTTACAGTAGTAAGTAGCAGAGCCTGGATTTGTAAGCACTCAGTTTGCCTCTAGATTTCTTCAACCTTTCTATTATAGTCCCTGTTAGTGTGTGTATTTCTTAGTAAAATGCTATTTTACTTAATTTTTTATAGCTTTATTACTCAATGTATTATGAGCATTTC
>NW_006408589.1:13352930-13371423 GCF_000296735.1 Chrysochloris asiatica | reverse complement strand
ATCTTTTTTTAATAATATATTTCAATGATCCCTTTTTGTTGGGCATATTGGCTGTGTCCATTACAGAGGTTGTTTAACTGTGGGATTTCTATCTTTGTCCTCGAGATACAAGTGCTCCAACTAACTCATTTACCAACTTTGTTTAAAAAACAAAACAGATTGCATGTTGCAAGACAGAGCTGCTGGCAAAATACTCCATCGTGTCAGATTTATACAAACCCATCTCCTGTGTATTGCACCATGTCCTAGAAAACTGAAAACCATGAAAACAAGTGCTCATATTTTAAGGAACTCAATGACAGCTGATAAAATATTGCATTTTCTGTAGCAGCTTTTACATAGAGCTTCCACCTTAAAGAAATAGATTTGATGGGGCTAGGTGGTAATTTTTTAACACAAACAGTGACAAAATAAACACCATCTGTTAGTATTGACTTATTCCACAGTATTCTCATGCTGGGTGATTTTATTTTACTTTTTTCGGAAATAGTTAATGACACATCTGGTAGTCAGTGAAGGTACACTTTGGGTGATTAAATGTGGTCATAAGTTTACACAAAATGCTAACAGAACAGTTTTCCCCCTTTCTATTATAACCAATGGGACATGTCCAAGTTCCTGGCTAGTTACTCATTTTAAACCTTGTGCAAAAGCTATCTGCATGGCAGTAGTTGAACTTTTGGAACACTTTCATATTATTTCGAGTCTTCTGAGAAGCAGACACCAAGGCAACATTTACTATGAGAGATTTATTGGGGAAACATCTGTGAAGAGTAAAGGGGAGGAGCAAGAGAAGCTAGTAGAGGCTTCATATAGCTTTGTAAGTCTGCCATAGTAAAGGGAGCATGACAAGGTAGAATGATTGGCTAGGTAGAGACTCAGGTTGCAGCATGTGGGTCCTTGAGCCAAAGTTGTCCATCAGAGTTTTCCCACATTTCATAGCAATGAGCATGAATTCATTTCTCCACTGTACAAAATCCGCAGCTAAGACCAAGCCAATGGAAAGTTGGCCTCAGCACAAAGCCAGTTGAGATGCCAAAGGGGGCAGCTGTAGCTCCCAGCCAACTTTGTTCACATAGCAGGACAGCTGAGCAGTGCCTTTTCCTGGTGGCCACAAATATCTGTACAGGTTGGTAGCTACCCGAAAGGTTGGCAGTTCAAAACCACCCAGTGGCCCCATGGGAGAAAAACCTCATAATCTAATCCTATGTAGATTCCGGCATAGGAAATGCTGTGGGGTAGTTCTACTTTTTCACATGGTGAGACTAAGAGTTAAAATTGACTCAATGGCTTCTATCAACAACAATAAAGACAAAGAGAGGTGAGACAACTGTTACATTTATTAATCTCTATACTTATTTTTAAGGAGCTCTGGTAGTGTAGTGGTTACGAATCAGGCTGTGAACCACAAGGTCAGCAGTTCGAAACTACCAGCTGTTCCACGGGAGAAAGATGAGACTTTCTGCTCCTGTAAAGATTTACAGCCTCAGAAACCCTGTACAGGGTTGCTATGAGTCAGAGCCAACTCCACAGCACATAACAACAGCAACAACATACTTCTTTTTGGACTCCTGATGTGGCTCTGTGGGTTAATGCCATATACTGCAAAGTTGGTTTGTACTGCAAGGTAGGCAGTTCAAGCTCATCAGTGGCTCCTTGGAAACCCTATACAGGGTCCCTACGAGTCAGAACCTACTCGACAGCACTTAACAACAACAACATACTTCTTTTTAAAGTATAAAGTACAGTATTTTAAAAGGTCCTTTTCCCTTTAACTACCATCATTGGACACCGGCATCAGGAGCCAGGCTCTGCAGCAGATTACCGTAGTTGGAAGAGCGTGTCTTGTTTGTGTTAAATTCTACTGGCCAAAAGAAAGGAGAGAGGGCCTATCATTGTTGTTACCCCTTCACTTGTTTTTACAGGACTCTCAGGGGCTCTACTGATACCACTAATTTGACTTTTAGTGGAAAGCATTCCATAGAATTCGCATAATTCTTGACATGTGAACCTGGGAATCTTGCCACCTGTTCGAATGGTAATTTCATCTGGAAATGGGAGAAGTACAATTTAGGAAATAATACGTGTTCTCCAGCAATTTAAAACCCAAAGCATACATTAAGGAGGGTGGGGGAAGAAAATGAATATTCCTTTGATGACTTTTGTATCCAAGGACTTTGTATTGTTATCTTCCTTAATTCTTACACCCTTATAAGATAAGCAGTTATGTTTTTGCTTGTTTTGTTGGGTTTCTTTGTTTTGTAACAGGTGAAATAAAGGAGGTCCAGAAGGTGAAGAGGCCTCTCTTTGGCATGCAACTAGAAAGGGCTAATCTGGGGTTTAACTTTATTCTCTGTTTTCTTGTTGTTTGTTATTGTTTTTCTGAGTTAGTATGCAGAATACATTTGCCAAGGAGTTTCTCAGATCTGTCACTTACTTTACTTATTTGAGAAGAACATCTAAAATATGTTCAGATATCTTTTGTTACATATTGAAAACAGCCTTTTATACCCATTTTAGCTATGAATTAGTTGTGTGGCAGTGAATTAGTCAATCAGCTTCTCTGGGACTCAGTTTTTTCATCTGTAAAGAGGGGAGATTGAATTAGATATTTTTTACCAACTTTCCAACAGTTTCTATCACCATTATTTTTGTCATAACTATTCTATGTTTGATATTTATTTTAAAACAACTCTCCCCCTTTTTAACTTCAATGTATTAAAAGTGAAAATTTTATATCATTGTTTAGAAGAGAATAAGAATATACGGTGGAGGAGTCCCGGTGTGGTTCTGCAGTATAATGCACTGTACCTCAAGGTCAGCAGTTCAAACTCACCAGCCACTCCTTGGAAGCCCTATACAGGGTCATTATGATTCGACACTTAACAACAGTATAAGATAAGGAGCACTGGTAGTATATATATTGTTGTTAAGTGCTGTCGAGTCGGTTCCGACCCATAGTGACCCTGAACAGGGTTTCCAAGGCTGTAAATCTTTATGGGAGAAGAAAGCCTCATCGTTCTCCCGTGGAGCAGCTCGTAGTTTCGAACAGCTGACCTTCAGGTTTGCAGCCCACTATGCTACCAGAGCTCCCTAGTATATGTATATATAGGGGATTACATGTTGTTGGTTTGTGACACTACAGTAGAAAGATGAAGCTTTCTGCTCCTGTAAAGATTTAGAGTCTTGGAAACCCTATACAGGAGCACTATGACTCAGAACCGCCTTGACAGTACACCAACACCAATATAGGGTAACAAATCAAAGGAAATGGTATATATATATGGTTATAAATGGTATATATATATATATATAGTTATTGTTAAGTGATGTTGAGTTGGTTCCAACTCATTGTGACCCTATATAGGGTTTCTGAGGAGCAACTGGTGAGGTTGAACCACCCACTTTTTGGTTCAAACCGACCTTGAGGTTGAGTGATTTTCCTAACTCGCCACACCAGGGCTCCATGTTGTTGTTGTTGTTAAGTGCCATTGAGTCAATTCCAACCCATAGCAACCCTGTATAGGGTTTCCAACGAGTGGCTGGTGAGCTTGAACTGCCAACCTTGTGGTTCAAACTGACTTTGCAGTCGAGCACATTAACCCACAGCTCCACACCAGGACTCTATATACATACATAAATGTTGTTGGAATGCATTTTCAAGGAGATTCTGATTCATAGTTACCCTAGAACAGCCCTATAGGACAGAGGAGAATTGCCTGTAGGACTGCCTAAACAGAAAGGAGCTTACAGAAACGTGCTCTGGTAGTGTAGTTAATTACGAGCTAGGCTGCTAACCAAAACATTAGTAGTTTGAATCTAGCAGTCACTCCACAGGAGGAAAATGAGGCTTTCTGCTCCCGTAAAGATCTACAGCCTCAGAAACCCTACACAGGGTAGCTATGAGGCAGAACCAACTCATTGGCATATAACCACCACCACCAATATTTACAGAAGGAGATCTCGGGTCTTTTCTCCCATGTAGGGACTAGTGACTGACCTTTTAGTTAGCAACAAAGTGCTTAACTATGGCGCCCCCAGAGCTTCTTGTGTGTTCACAGTATATGTGTATGTATGTTGTTGTCATTAGGTGCCCTTGAGTTGCTTTCAACTCACTGACCCTATGTATAGCAGAAGGAGCACTGTGTGGTCCTGTACCATCTTCACAATCATTACTGTCATGAACCAATTATTGTAGCCACTCTGTCATTCCTCCCTGTTGAGGGTCTTCCTTTTTTTTTTTTTTTGGTGACTATAACTAAACAATCCATCTGCATTTTTATTCAAAAGTGAGAAAAAATTTAAACCTGGAGCAAGCAAGAATTATTCCTTCTGGCTCTTCTGGGAGGGTTAAATGGAAGGAAGTAGACAGAACTAGATAGGAAGGGTAAGCCTGAGGCAAATCACATTCAGTTAAGATCACTTTAAGGTGAATAAATAGTGTGTGACTAGAAATGTAGCTGAGCACATGGACCAAGAGTTTGCCTTTTTATAATGTCTTTCCAATTCCACAGTGCTAGTCCTCCAAAAATAATGACCCTTGACTACATTTTATCTCACAATATTTTTCAGAGAGCCTGAACATATCAATCAGAGAAATTTGACTCAAAGACTCACTCTCACCCAGATCAAGGAAGAGATGCCATGGCTCCCTAGTGATGGCAGGGGTGCAGGGAGGGTGAGCCCTGAAGTCAAAGAAACAAGAGGCCAGAGAAGACGAGCATAACAACATCCCCATGCTGGTTCCAGACCAGTTGTCCCTGAGACATTGCCTTTGCTGCAGGCATAGGATATTAAATGATCTGTCCTAACACCTGTGGATATGAAATCTGAATCTAGCTGTGGAGTTACATCTTGGCTTAGTTCAGCATCATTTAGGTAAGAAGAGGACCTCCTTTTATAGCCTCTGCCTTGAATTCATTGCTTGGCAGCTCTCCCTAAGTGTCTTCCCTCTTCAACATCCTGTATGTTCACCACCTTTAATTATCTTACTTAAGCTTTTGCCTACTTGCTTACTGTCAGTCTCTCTTCACTAGTTTGCAACATCTTTATGACCGACTGTTCAGTCCTTTACACAGCTTGTTCTCGGAGTCTAGAACAGTGCTTGGCACAGAGTATTTTGTGTGTATGTGTGCATCAAAAAGTTCATGGGAAAATGGAATGAAAGGTATTAGAATTTTCCCAAGAACTTTTTTGAAGCCCCCTCGTGTATATATATTTATTGTAAAACTGAATGAATTGGCCTGAGGCAATTGTCCCCAGTCACTAGAATTTAGTAAGTTAGTTCCTAAGTCTGGCTGTGACTACCATTACCTGGAGCTTTGTTTGAAACACAGTTTCCAGATCATCACCCCTAGACAGTCTGATCCAGTTTGTCATAGGTGAAACTTAGGAATTTGTGTTTTTAATTAACATCTTGGTGATCTGGATACAACCTCTGCCTATATTAATATGTGGGAATTACTCCCATGGGGAATATTACTGAAGAGAGAACATTATTGTCAGCATATCACCTAAATAGTTCCTATATTGTAAGCGATTACTTCAATACATATCTGTACTTTGAAAACTATATATCTCAAAGGCATTAGCCAATGTGTCTGTGTTTCTAGCAGTGGCGATGGTCTTTACTTATGCTCTGCAATAAGGTAGGGAGACTAGTTGCCCAGTCAGGTGCCTTCTTCCCAAGAAAAAGATCCATTAGATTAACAAACAAAGTGGTGCACTGCAGAGAAGTTGCCTAAATGGCCTGTGGGTTTTCTTCTAGAGAGGCTTCAATACACTGTAGCATTGTGGCAGGTGGACTGCAGTTTTGCATACACCCCTGCTGGCAATGAGGCCTTTGTGAGTTCTTCCATTGGTCCCCAGAAGGCTGGCTTGTTGGCTTGAGTGGTTCATGTTGGCAGCATTGAGTATAAACTGAGAGCACAGGCTTTAGAGTCATGCATTCTTGGGTCTGACTCCCAAATATGGCACTGAATAATGTGTGATGTAGGATCTATCATGTAGCCTTTCTGAGCCTCAGACTTTTCGTTGGTAATCAGGCATAATACTGTCTACCTCCTGGGTTTCTACTGAGCTTTTAGTACAGTGTATCTGGCATTTTACATATACAGTGCTGAAAACATGCAAATACCATATCCTCTGGGAAGACTGGCTCATACTATTCCATTGCCAGGAATTGCCTCATAAAATCTCGAGGCATCTCGGAAATCCTGTTCCCTTTGGTCAAAGGAAGGACCAGTCACCATTGTCTAGTTAGCCATGCAAAAAGGGGAGAATAATGGAACATATTAAAAGATCTCTTTCCTCCAAGTTTCATTTGGCATATATTCCGAATAGTTGGGATTTTAAAAAATGAAGTCTTAATAGAGTTAGAACATTTTCTAGAAAGATGGACAGAGTTTTCAGAAGAAATTTGGGTTTGATTTAATTTTTGGATTAATTCAGAGTACCCAACATTAAATTCCTAAGGAATAGTCTCAGTAAGTCAACTAAGGAGCTCTTACTGGGAGACTAGTTAACAGTCATATGCCAACAACTGATACTCCTCACCTGACCTTTTAAGAATTTTCTAGGCAATAAAATAGCTGATTGCAGGCATAACATATTGCAGTCCATCAAGTCAATTCTGACGTATAGTGACCCTATATAGAATTTATGAAACTGCAAGTCTTTATTGGAGCAGACAACTTCATCTTTCTACCAAGAAGTGGCTGTTGGGTTTGAACCATTGATCTTGTGGTTATCAACCAAATGACTAGTCCACAATGCCAACAGCGTAGGTGATTGAAATGGAGATCTGAGTGGAGTGACCTGGGATTAGCGGTGAAAGAAATATAGCTGGGATAATTCTATATCCAATAGCAAAGCCAATGTAGAGATAGGCCAAAATGCCAGAGTGAATGGCATAGTGCATTCAGTGCCCAAGGTACTGGCAGTCCCCTGCTTATGAGCCATATTCATTCCTAAGTGTGTCTTAAGTCAAAGTTGTAGGTAACTTAGAACAGCTGCCTCTAGTTCTTATGTAGCCTTACTTTAGTGTAAGAAAAAAAATCCTGGTGGTGCTGTGGGTTAAGCACTGGACTGCTAACTACTTGGTTGGAGGTTCAAACTCACTAGCCACTCTGCAGGAGAAAGTTGAAGCTGTCTGCTCCTGTAAAGATTTACAGTTTGGGAAATCGTATATAGGATTGCTATGAATCAGAATCAATTAGATGGCAATAAGTTTAGTTCGGTTTAGTTAGAGCAAGAAAGGGCCCAAAGCCTTTAAACCTGCATCATTTAAAAGCTGCACTTGCAACAAGTGAAGGTGATGGTGGTGAAGCATCTATTGCCAGTACATGTTAGTTCAATCTTTTTTAATTGTGGGAAAATATACGGCACATTGAAGGGTAAAAGGAGTTGCTGTAAGTCTGATGTTCATAACCTAATACCAGATTTACTTTACTGCAGCTTGTATTGGAGCTATCAACCCCATAAACATTTACTTTGTACTTTCATGTAATCAAAAGGAAGGAATCCCAGGTTGGGATAGCAATGAATAAGTCACCTCCTAACCTACAGTGAAAACATGTTAACCGTTAAGATAAAGGGTGTGGCAGAGAACTGTGTGTGATAGTTTCCCAAAGATTTAGCTTAATGATGAAACTCAAGGAAACCGAGCCCAATGATACCTTTTAATTAAAAAAAATAAGTTAAATCACAGAAATAAAACAAACTAAATGGATGAGTGAACTTTTTACAATTCTATATATTTACAATTTTTAGAAAGGTACCAGAGCCTCAAGTTGAGTTTATAGTACTGAATTATCAAAGATATATAAACATCATGATCCTCAAGTATCGACATCTTACTTCTGTTACTTGTTAAGTGCCACTAGCTCCTACTCTTGGCAACTCCGCATAGGGTTTCTGAGGGGCGCTTGGTGGGTTTGAATCACCAATCTTTTTCTTAGTTTACTCTACGATGCCAGACCTCCTTTTCACTATTGGTTTCCCCTTTCACTCTACCTCCTCTGCACTTCTCCAACCCAATTTCTGGTGCTAAATGAGCCCATTTAACATCTGTGGGCAACAGGTTGTAAAGCAGTGTTCCTACAACAGTACACCACTGGTTCTCAGCTGTGTGTGGCCAAATATTGGAATCACCTGGGAACTTTTCCACAACACTAACTCCAACCCCACCGCCACTCTGGTTTAATTGGTTTAGGGGTGGTGCCTGGGAAACTGGCTTTTAAAAGCTCACCTGGTGATCCGCAAACCCATCCGGGTTTCAGAAGCTCCACTCAAGAGAAAGGAGCCGTCCCGTTCCTCAGATCCAGAAGTGAGTAGCTATATTTTCTGTTCTTGCCGTTGACAAATTAGTCACAAATTATGTCCATGGCTGCTTTTACATAACAATTAACAATCTTGTTTTCATGGGTGTGTCTTCTTGATGAGCTTTCCACTCTTTAATTTCTCTGCTTTGCCGCTTTAATATGTTTTGCTTTCGATGAACTTTGTGGATGAAGTTTTGTTGGTTCAGACTGAGCCTGGTAATCATTTTTCTCTTTCATCATACTTTTGAGAATTGGATTCAGCTCTTAATCTCTGGGTGTACACTAATAGTTTTCATTAGTTGTGGTAAATGCATTAAGTGAAACTAAGAAACTCAGTGAAACTGGACCATGGAATCACAGTGTTCTTTAAAAGGGATTTTAATGTTTACATGAATGGCAGAAAAACAAAACTTCATCACAAGTAGATAAATATCCTTTCCTTTTATACTTGGCTAGTACATTCAAGAACAATCAGCTACCAAATATACTTCTGTTGACTTTCCAATACACAGCAGTCAGATAGTTGGCTGTATTCTATATATTGTAGTACTTACCTTCTCTCATGTTTGATATTGTCATTTCCCAGACAAGCTTTATTGCTTTACTGTGGGTTCCAGAAGCATAGTTTTAGCTATGTTCATTCACAGAGCAGAATTTTCCAGAATAGGCGACTCCATATGCAGCAGGTGGTGGAAAAGATGGTATTAGGGTGAACACCTGATGGGGTATTCAATAACTCTGGGCCACACAGTAAGGGATTGACAGACTTTTCTATCCAGGGTCATAGAGTAAAAACCTTAGGTTTCATGGTCCCTATTGTCTGTCTCTACTATTCAACTTGGTCTTGTAGTGTGAAGCAGCTATAGGCAATACATAATTATTGAAACTTTATGGATACTGTAATTAGAATTTCATGTAATTTTTCATGTCACAAAATTTTCTTTTTACTCTTTCCCCAAATATGTAAAATTAGAAAAAATTATTCTTCTTTATATAAGACAGCTGGGCTAGATTTGACCCAACAGATTGTAGTTTGCTGAATTCTCCGTTAGGACAAGCTTCAGTTTGATGCTAGACTTAAATGTTTGTTTAGAAACTTAGAAATTTTCCTTTTTAACCAATGCTTTTAGACCTGAGGTTTGTTTCTATAGCAGCCAAAACTCGGTAGCTAAAATTTAACTGCAAATTGTTTTAAATTCCTTAAATTTTACTTTTAAATTGCTAGTTTCATCAACTTTCCATTTGTGTACTTATTATCAAATGCCTTCGAGTTGGTTCTGACCCATAGCGACCCCGTATCAATAAAGTTATGAGTTGATTTATCCAAAAACACGATGACACGTGCATAGGACAAAGATCATCGAACTGGTCATTTGAAGAGTTTGAATTTGGAAAATGTCTGTGTGAATTTTATTATCTATATACAAACAAATAGTTCAGATGGAATACACAAATCCCCATCCATCTACTCATATCAGAGCCATCTGAAAATATGAAAACCAAAGTAAAGTTAGATAAGGATTTGATAGTCTCAAGGGACATCTGCATCAATTTGCATATCATAGTTCATAAACACAATATTCTACACCCTACTTTGGTGAGTAGTAACTGTAGTCCTAAAAGCTTGCAAGTGGCCATTAAAGTTAGAACTATTGGTCTCATTGTATCTGAAGTAAAGTAGAGTGAAGGGAATCAAAGACTAAAAGGAACAATTAGTATAGAGGACTAAAGGATCACATGAAGAATAGTTTCCACTAACCTGAGACCATAAAAACCAGGTAGTGCTCGACTAACACCAGGAACCACTCTGACTAGGATTACAATAGAAGGTACTAGGTAGATGAAAGGGTAGAACAAAATTCAAAATGATACAAAAGACCTGACTTACTAGTCTGATAGAGACTGGTGGAACCTTTGAGATATCCAGGAATGGCTTGAAGTCTAAGTTTAAAAAGGGTATCACGTCAGCCACATAGAAAACAGACATATAAAGTGAACAATATAATATACTGTTTATATAAGACCAAAGGACAGCATTTGCCCAATAGTCAAGTTAGGAAGGCAGAAAGGGGCAGGGAATCTAGACAACTGGAAACATGAGCCCAAGGCAGAAACGGTGAGAAAAAAATGACACATTATGTAGGCTGCAACAAATATTATAGAACAATCTGTTATCAATAGCTGAATGGGAAATTAATTTGCTTTGTAAACGTTCATCTAAGCCACAATAAAATATTTACTAAGCAATAATAATAAATGGATAAAATGGCCTGATAAATTATCTCTCAAAGTGAATAAATTCTGTCATGTTTAGGGTACAAACAAGTGGTATTTGCCTTTATTATTGACAAGAAAGTAAATCATTCTCCAGTGGCATGAAGGGAGACTTCTACCTTTTTCTCATTATATGAGCTGATCTGTGTCCAGATTTGATGAGCGTGAATATAAAAAACATCACTCCTCCTTAATACTCCCTTCCCTAGTATTGTGGTGGTTGTTGTTAATCACTGTTGGGTCTACCCTGACTCATGCATTGTGCAGAGGAGAATGGCTCCGTAGGCTTTTCAAGGCTGTGGCAGATCACCAGGACTGTTTTCTGAGGTTCCTCCTGGTGGATTCAAACCTCCAACATTTTGGCTAGTAGCCAAGCGATTAACCATTTGTACCAGTTAGAGACTCCCCTTTACTGTCATCTTGCACCATTTTTTATTTTACCTTTAGAATTGGTCCTCAGATCAAAGCACTGGATTTATTTATAGATGGGTTCTGATTTCTTTTTCATTCTTGTGGCTCCATTCTCCCACAAGGCCAGGCCATCCTAGACTGCTGTACTGTTCCGAGTGACTTGGCATGCCCTTGTCTTATAATGGAACTCTCTGCCCATTGGGCTGTGCTCCTTCCTGTGTGGGACATCCTCGCCGTCTCCTTCTCCTAAATATAATCTTTTCTTTCTCAATATTGATGCGGTATCTTTGCTCCCCATCTTCCTGGTCTGTTCTTCTCCATGTCTTTATACTCAGCACATTGCCATGCACTCGCCTTTACATGTATGTAGCTGTCACTCTGCTGGAAAATACAAAGCTTCCGAAACAGAGAGGGGTTTCCATAAAGATTTTAAAGGAATTAATGGCAGGCCTTTTAAAATAATAACCCCTCAAAAGTGAAAATTCATTTTACTTGTTAAATAGCTATAAAAGTCCAGAGAAAAGGGAACAAAGAAAGCTTCATTTCTAGTGTTAGGTAGGAAAAAATAAATGAATATGACTGCAACAAAAGATAATCTTAAGTATTTAAGATGTTTCAAAACAGAGACAGGAAATATGTCATACTCCTAAAATGAAAACAGGCTGTAAATCTTTACGGGAACAGAAAGCCTCATCTTTCTCTTGTGGAACTGCTGGTAGTCTCAAATTGCTGACCTTGAGATTAGCAGCCTGACTCGTAATCACTACGCTACCAGAGCTCCTTGAATCAAAACAGGAGAGTTGATAGTGACTCAACACTGGGAAACTATGTTGAGTTGACTCTTGAGGTCCCACCCAAACTCAATAAAAAGAATAATTTGACCCATTAGCAAAGTATACTATGAACATGGGATCAGAGATAGTCAGCGGCTTAATAACCAAACTACAAAGAGAAAACTACAAAAGTCTGGGGAAAATCCAAACAAAAACTTTGCTTACTAAATAACAACAATAGTAGTTGCCATTGAGATGATTCGAACACATGGCAACCCCACATGTATCAAAAGTAGAACCTTGCTCTATAGAGTTTTCAGAGACTGACTTTTTTCAAAATTAAATCACCAACCTTTCTTCTGAGGTTTCTCTGAGTGATCACAAACCTCCAACTTTTTGGGTAGCAGCCAATTGTGTTAACTATTTGCATTTCTCCGGGATTCCGTGCATGCTTTACCAATCAGAGTATCATGTACGTGGAGAGACTCCTTTTGTTGTTATTAAGTGCTGTCAAGTCAGTTCTGACTCACAGTGACAGTGTATAGGGTTTCCGAAGAGTGGTTGGTGGGCTTGAACCACCGACCTTTCAGGTTAGCTGTCCAGTGCTTATGCTATAACACTGCACCAGAACTCCTAGAGATTTCTTTACACACCCCCATTGTAATTGCTTCACTTTATAGATGAAGTTGCTGAAGTTTGCAAAATAAGTATGCTGAACAGGTTTCTAAGACAGTAGCAAAGATATGGCTAGAATAATGTCCTGCTGATTATCTTTCTAAGAATTCTGAACTCTGCTAAATTCATCGGGCAACATTCCTGTGGCATGGCTTGCAGCTTATAGGGCTTCTGAGCCTGCGATCCCTCAGCCAGTGTCCCAGAGATGCAAACTACCAGTGAGTAATAACGTAGCAGTGACTTACTGAGTATCGCCTATAAGTCAAACTTGTGGAGAATAATTTGCTATGCAGTAACTTCGCCATCCACCTCAACAGTGCTATGTGATAGAAATTATTATTATCCTCAATATACAAATGAGAAAACCGAAGCATGAGAGATTCAGGAACTTGCAAAATCATCCAGCTAGAAATGGAGAGAGCTGGAATTTGACCCAATCTGGCTCCAGAACCCATCTCTGTAAATGCAATAATATATTGGGGCCTGGGGACATTTTTTTTATATAACATCTTTGAGGATATTTTGTACTCTTGAGACCTCTTCACTGACATGGTATACATTTCCTAGAAACACACTGAAATTTTCCAAGACAAATTCTATCTTTGAAAAGATAGAACTGGACTAAAGAGTACTTGACTCAGAAAATTTACAAAATCTCATTGCTCCCTTGATAGGAAAATCACATGGAATGTGACACATAGTGCTTTTCTTCAGTAAGTCTTTTTAAAAACAGAATGTGAAGACAGAGATCATAGATGTTATACATTAAAACAGAAATAATAAAAAGAGCTAGCATTCACTGGAGCTTACTGTGAGCTAAGGCTGCCCAAGTGTTTTACAAATGTTGTTGTTAAGCATCCTTGAGCCAGTTCCAACTCACAGAGACCATGAATAGGGTTTCCAAGGAACTGCTGGGGTGGGTTTGACCCTCCGACCTTGTGGTTAGCAGTCCAATTCTTCTTCTACAGTGCTACACCCAAGCCATGGTATTTTCAGTAACCTCATGCATACAAAAGCTGGATAGTGAATAAGGAAGACCATAGAAAAATTGATGCTTTTGAGTTATGGTGTTGGAGGAGAGTATTGAAAGTGTCATGGGCTGCCAAAAGAACCAATAGATCCATTTTGGAAGAAATACAGACAGAGTGCTCCTTGGAGGCCAAGATGGCCAAACTTCATTTCTGATACTTCGGACATCATGTTTGGTAAGGTGGAGGGTCAGAGAATAAGAGGAAGACACCCAACAAAATGGATTGGCCAAGTGGCAACAGTAGTGAGGTTGACCCAGGATTGGGCAGTGTTTTGTTCTGCTGTGCATAAGGTCACTATGGGTCAGTACCGACTCGATGGCACACAATAACAACAACAAGCATAGCATTTACCCATTGCCATTGAGCTAAGTTATACTTATGATAGCACTGGTGGTGGTGGTTATATGCCATCGAGTCAGTTCCAACCCATAGCGACCCTGTACAGGGTTTCCGATGCTGTAAATCTTTAAAGGGGGCAGAAAGCCTCATCTTTCTCCCGCAGAACAGCTGGTCATTTTGAACTGCTGACCGTGAGATTAGCAGCCTGATTCGTAACCACTACAGTACCAGAGTTCCTTTATGGTAGCACTACATGTGTGAAAATATAACTGTGCTCCAGAGGGTTGTTTGGAAGTCGATCACCAGGCTTGGTTTCAACCCCCAACCATTTGGGTTGTTGTTGAGTAAGCTAACAGTTTGCAGCACCCAAGATCTCCTTTAACACAATCACATTGGATCCCTACAACACTTTCGCATTGTCACTGCATTCAGGTTTTCACTGCACAAACCCAGGAGGCAGTAATCACATAAAATCTGATAGACATGACAGCACTTGGTGGGGGATAAGGCAACGAACGACCTTGCTTATGAGCTTGTGCATATTATCCTACTTATTGTTTTGAGCCCTGATGGAATAGTAGGTTTAGCATTGGGCTGCTAACCAGAAGGTCGGCAGTTTGAACCCACCAGCCACTCCATGGGAGAAAAATGAGGCTGTCTGCTGCTGTAAACATTTACAACTTCAGAAATCCTATAGAACAGCTCTACTTTGTCCTAGAGAGCTGCTATGAGCTGTAATTGACTCAGTAAGTATAGATTTATTGTTTAAAACCCTGAGGTCTAGCAGGGTTTAGAACCCTAAAGGCTTCACGTGATTAGGAAGGAGTCAAGCTGGGATTTGAACCCAGAGTTTCATACTTGCTTCTCACTGCTGTTGCTATAACAACACCCCTGTAAGCATTCTCCATCAAGGACAGAGAAGCAGGCTGATTAAATCAGTACGATATGGCCTTGCCTGCCCAAGCTATATGAATTCCATCTTTTTAGAAAGTGCAAAGCCAGCCAGTAATGATTTGGTACTATTAGCAGTAGATTGTGGATATCACAATCCAGACCATCTTGAGGGGATATGTTTTAAAAGCAAAATAAACAGCTTCAATTTGAATACGCATCGATTCTATATTCAGTACCATTATCCTTCCTCTTAGTGTAGCGTGCCCTGGAAAAATAAAAACGGAGCCAAAGAACACTTGGTTCAGCCCGAGTACACATAGTTGTTCTCTGCCTTCTTAAAAAAAAATGCTAACAAGATTTTGGGAAACTCTAGGGAAAACAATATGTAAATTAATTTTCATTGCAGAAGAACAGCAGGAATTATTCAGGTAAAAAATATTTATGTTAATATGATCAAACTGCCACATTTTTTTTTTTTTTCAATGTGACCAGTAGCACTTTCTAAACAACAGTTGCTAGAGAAATGTACACAAGAAATAGGGTCTATGTAAAATGTAATTTGTGTATTCTAGCTATTACAGTTTCTTCCAATCATTACACCCTCTGCCCCAACTCTTGCAGGTTGTGGGGTTTTTGCATAAATTTCAAATCTCCAGTTAAATGAGGTACCATTTTGACTTTTCTTAAACTGTAGAGAATGAAGTTATGAATACTCTGAATTAGTTTGAAAGGTAGCCCCATATAATGGCATCATTATCACCACAATGTCATTTTAAAATGGTTTCAAAGTACTCTACATGGAATTAGCATAGGGTAGGAATGACTGGGTCCTGCAAGCAGTTAAGCACTTGTGTACTAACTAAAAGGTTGGCAGTTTGTATCCACCCAAAAACTCTGGAAGAAAGTTCTGGCTGTGTGCTTCAGAAGGGTCAGAACCAAAAAACCCAATGGAGTGCAAATCTATAGCGTCACACACATGGGGTCACCATGAGTCAGAAATCGACTTGGTGGCAAATATTTTGGTTTTGTTTAGCAATTATCCCTTCACAATCTGAATATCATCTAAAGTTTCGACGAGAAGGAAAATAACATAGATTCCTAATGTGTGATACTTAAGACTGTTGAGCCTTGATTTTGCTCCTCGGTAGCGACTGTGGGCAAGTGAATTCACTGAGCTCTGGTCTGGTTCCTCCTTGTTAAACAGGGATGATAGTAACAGGCTCTACCTCATAGAATCTGTACATATGTAAAGTGTCTGGCCAAGTACCTGATTATTATTAAATTATTCTCTGCCTTGTACTAGTGCCTCTGAGAATTAGTTCCGACTTAACAGCAACCCTATAGGGTTTCCGAGGCTATACATTTTTATGGGAGCGGAAAATCCATGGAACGATTGGTATATTTAAGCTGCTGACCCTGTGCTTAGCTGCCAGCTCATACTCCACTATGTCCTTACCAGGGTTCTTGGCCTTGTATTGGTAACAGATCTTAATATACATACAAACGTATGTGCTTATATGAAGGAGCTTCAAATACTGCATTAAAAAATGTCATTATCTTTTAATTCTATTTTTCTATGAACTTTTTAACTCTTGTTGTACATGCTTGTTTGTGTTTTTAAAAGGATGCTTTCTAATATTTCAATTGGCCTTTTCTTATTATTATATGTTGTTGTTATTAAGTGCTATTGAGTCGGTTCCGACCCATAGTGACCCTGTAAAGGGTTTCTAAGGAGAGGCTAGTGTGCTTGACCAGCCGACCTTGTGGTTCAAACTTACTTTGCGGTTCAGTGCATTCATCCACAGCGCCACACCAGAACTCTTTTATCTGTAAATGGTAATAAACTTGAGCTACACTAAAAGTATGGTTACGAATCAAGCTGCAAACTGCAAGGTCAGCAGGTCAAAACTACCAGCTGTTCCGCGGGAGAAAGATGAGGCTTTCTGCTCCCGTAAAGATTTACAGCCTTGGAAACCCTGTACAGGGTCACTGTGAGTCAGAACCTACTCCACAGCACATAACAACAACACTAAAAGTATGTATGTGTTATTTTAATTTTTATTTTCCATCAGCTCCTTCTAGAGGAGGATATTTGTGCTGGAAGTTTGAGGTATATTCTACTTTAATCACACCACCAGGCTTATTCACGTCAAGAAATTTTCACACCATTTTGAACATTGCAACAGTTGGAGAAAACTACAAAGTATGCTCCCTGCCTTTGAAGAGATCTGGAGAGGATTACTGACATCTTTTATGCAGAAGAGAAATCACACAGAAATACCAAGGAAAGCTTTAATACACATATAATAACTGATGTGATATGCTGATTTAGCTATTTAATAAGCAAATCCAATTAACTCTGCCCACCCATTCATTCAGTTACACAAATCAAATAAATACCATCTGAGCCTTCATACATGGATGACCAAATCCCATACACGAGGTAATGAAGGATGGAGTTGTGGTGCCAGCAGCCAGGGCATCAATACTTTAACTTTTTGTCTTTCCTTGAGAAAGCTCTGCTTTCCTGTCCTTTACATTACCTCTTTCTTTTCCTTTTCTGGCTTGTCAACATACTTGTCCATACATTGATATTTGCGTTGGGATCTTTCTTCTCTCTGTAGGGCCATGTTACATATGGAATTCTACTTCATTTTAATGAAAAAAGGGCTCAATTAGCCACCACATGACTCCTTTACATTATAAATGTTTTTGTTTTTCCCCATGAACTACTGTTACTCTTTTCATCAAGTTTTTCTCCAAGGCACTCTCTGGCTCATCATCACTCTATTTATAGGTCTATTTCTGTCTTGTTCTTGCTTTCTCTCTTGTAAATAGGCACAAGAACAGACAGACACACGCACACAGAAACCAACTGTATATATCTTTTACTCTTTCTTCTCACAGTGTCATTCTGTATGCCTCAGTTGCCTTGGCTTTGTTTTATCTGGAAACTTCCAGTCCAAAGACATATAAAATATATGTTATTATATGCCATTGAGTTGGTTCCGACTCACAATCACCCTGTTACAGTTTCTGAAAAGCATCTGATGGGTTTGAACCACAAACTTTGTTGTTAGCAGTTCAGTGCTTATTCTATAATGCTGCACTACAACTAGCTAGTATACCAAAACCCCTTTGCCATCAACTCAATTTTGACTCACAATGACCCTCTACAAGGTGGAATGCTGTAAACCTTTACAAGAGCAGGTGGCTTCATCTTTCTCTTGTTGAATGACTGGTGGGTTTAAACCACCCACTCTGCAATTAGCAGTATGGGATAGTGGAGGGGGGTGGAAAGGTATTAGTTCACTCCACCAAGAGTTAGGTGGGTTTTTGGGTTTTTTTCGGTTGCCTGCTTTATTCTGTCATCTGAGTTCCTCCTTTTAGCCTGAAGACAAGATGAAAGGAATAGAGAAAATAATAGTTATGAATTGTGTGTCAATTAAGAGAAGGGGTCCCTTCAGACTGTAAAGTATTTCTGGGCCATTCTGGACTTCTCCCCCTCAGAACTTTATGGTGGGAATTGACTTGGGGTATCTTGCTTGCATAAACTTTTTCTCAGCCTCTGTTTCCTCAGCTGAGTGTCACCATGATATGGGGTGCCCAGATCTCCCCTCTACCTTCATGAAGTCATTCTACCAGTCTTTTCTGTGGTCTGGACTCCCTGCTTTGACTGGTGATTTTTATTCATTATTACAAATCATTTATATGATAGCGTATTGGTTATGAGTTGAGCTGCTAACCTCAAGGTCCACAGTTCAAAACTACAAGC